>NC_143577.1:38670296-39270296 GCF_048544385.1 Mastigoproctus giganteus
AGCTGACGTAATACAGAGCCGGAACAGCAACAGGATTTTAAGAAACACCGAAGCATCCACGCATAGTTTAAACCTACATTCCTGGATAATGAGTTTGATTCAGTCTGTTCCGCGTGTTTGGTTCTTTTTATGTGTTTCTTAACTAACAGCATAACCCCTCCTATCCTACCTGTCATTCCTGTACACATTGTACTCTCTAAATTTCAATTCTGCTCTGTTTATATCTGTGTAACATCATGTCTCTAATGTCCCAACAATATCTGCCTTTGAACCCTTGATCAGCACTTCAATTTCATCTAATTTATTTACTACACTTCTAGCATTAGTGTAGATGCAAGTATACATACACCTCTTCTTACTCTTAATAACCCTAACACAGCCCATGTATTTACTTGTTCAATGATGACTCCCACCAGCCCAGCCCCCCCCCCGTCTTCCATTCTAAAAGAAGCAGTGCAAGAATCACTTTCACCCCTCCTGGGGCTACTTTTAATCTGTGAATCCCCCAAGCTAGCAGTTTTCCGACCCACCTAACACTGCTTGGAGAAAAGGCTATATCAAAGAGGTAATTAAAACGAAGGAACATTAAAAATATAAATTAATAATGAATAATGATTTACAAGGAGCAATAGGGAGCATCAAATTGGGATGGGGGCATAAATAATTAAAAGACTAAGGGAAAGAGAAAAAAGTTAAAATTGTTTAAAACATTTGTTGGAACCATAAAAGGTTGATAAACTGCATTTATATACATATTCATAGTTACGGGAAAAAAAATTAAAGGGAAATTTCAAAGAAACTTCAGAAAGGAGGTTAAGTGATAAACATTCCATCAAAATAAGTAAGGTAGCCCCCTGAAAAGAAAAAGAATGATACTACGCCGATATTTACCAACCCCCAGGGGCTCATATCTGGTCAGTATGGGCTTGGCACACCCAGGGTCCTGAGCTGGATATCATCATTCTTCTCTTTCTTGGTGATTCCCTTCTACTTTTCTTTCTCTCTTAGGGTAACTCGGGAAATTTTTTTTTTTTTTTTTTGGATGGTGCAGCATAAGCCTCAGGCTTCCTTGCACCGTATAGCAAATAATAATAATGTGTTGAACTAAACATTTCGCCCTGTGGGATGCTGTGACACTATGACATATCTTTATTAGTTTTAAGGATATCGATATTTTTTTTTTCATGAGTTTATAATATTGCTAAAGTTATACAGTATCTAGAGTGACAATTATTGCGGCATTTACATCGTTTTTCACGCATGTCTACTTTTGGGACTGTGAAACAAATGAAAGAGGAAATAATTTAAATAAATAAATCTTTATTTGTCCTACCAAATTTAAAATATAGGTGTACATTGGTAAGTGACAAATTCCCTTCACGGCAGAAAATGCCAGGGGATTACCACAAAATGTAAATAAAAGAATGTCTAAAATATACAAGAAATGTGAAATATACACGAAAAGATTACATATAAATTGCACTACTCTTCACTACATTTCTGTCTAGAGTCCTGGCAATTGTAGTACAAAAGTTCATCTTAACATCGCATCCACTGATCAACTTGTGAGAGATATACATTATTCAATTGCGTACACAGTTCTTGACAGAAATTCACACAACTACTAGGCAACAGTAGCCTCAGCGAGCCACACTGCGGTTTGTTTCCTATAATTCGGGTCTTCTATGAGCTTTAGTAGGTCAATTCCGATATGTGTTAGGCACTGAATTGATTCTAACGCACTGGCGGGTATAAACCTGTCGGCCATCTTCAGTCTGTTGGTCTTCATTCTCAATGATTTTGTGCCTCTTAATGCAGATGGCGGGATGTGCCACTCACAAAGCTTCCAGAAACATGGTGATGATATCGTGCCAGTCATCATTTTGATTGTAGTTATTAATCGTTTCCAGGCAATGATGTCTGGTAAACGCTGCACTTTAAGCTGTTTAGAGAGCTGCGTGGTTCTTAACTGTTGAGGGAGATGGTGCTTATGGTTTGCCCACTTCAGCAGCCAGAATTCACTCGCATATATTCTCATAATGTGGGTAGGGGTGGCTGACACCCACAATTCGGCGCCATACAAAATGGCCGAATACACTGTGGTTCTTAAATATCGTGCGGTTGTTGTAGTCTGTTTCACGTGCAAGAGGTGCTGTTTTGTTGCCCAACGTAAGTAGTTCATTTTCTTTACAATCAGGTCAATATGAGATTTGAACGTAAGTTTCGTATAAAATGTTACTCCCAGATCTCTATGCGTCTCAACAACTGGGATAGGTTTGCCATTAAGTTTCGGGTATACGAGCGTAGGCGATTTTTTGAGCGAGTACACCATGATTACAGTCTTCTGCGGATTTCGGGCCAAGCCAAATTTGTCTAAGTACACGAATAAGTTCAGAAGCTTATAATTAATCTGTTCACACAATGCACTATTGGTCATGGACGGTTGGATGGGTGTTAGGATCTTAATATCGTTTGCATAAGTGCATACATCATCCCTATCCTTGCAGAACGGGATCATCATGGTGGTAAAAAGGAGTCCAGATAAAACTCCTCCCTGTGGAACTCCTGCATGGAGTTGGCCTTGAAGGATCTGACTATCTGTGCGGTAATAAATGAACCGACAAGTAAGTAGGGCCTGTAGGAACTTCAGCAAATTTCCTTTTATTTGGAAGGCGTGTTGGAGCAGATGAAGTAAGGCATGTACATCCAGGCTATCGAAGGCTGCTTTTATATCGGCATAAATTATTGCAATTTCCTTTCTGGCTTGGAAAGCATTTAGTATCGCGGCTTGAACTGTGAGGAGGTTAGTAATTGTTGATCTTGCAGTTATTGAATAATGAATTTGTTGAGGCTGCCCAGCCAGTATCTGATTCGACAACTTTGGCAACAGAGCTTTCTCCAGTACTTTTAACAGGGTAGATGCAGTAGATATTGGCCTATAGTGCTCAACAAGGTTAGGCTTTATAATTTTCGGCATTGGAATTACAGCGTACTTATTCCAGTTCTCAGGGAAAACTCGGCAAGCAAGCAAGGATAGAGCTGTAAATGGCTTGGAGTGGTTCAATTAGGTAAGGGCTGAGACATTACCATGAAGTGGGGGACTCCATCAACTGCAGATGTCTTAGTTGCCCCGAGGGAGTTAATACTCTGTATTAGTGCTTCTTTAGTGATAAGAACAGACTCCATCTCATTGTCAACTAATTGATCCCACTCAAACTTCCTGACTTGAGACTCATGATATATGCTGGAGAATCTGCTGATGTGGTCCATCCACGCTTCTTTGTCAAGCCCCTGATTTGTGTCACTTTTATGTGTGCAACGAGGTAGCTTTCCCATGTCAAGCGTGTCTTTCATGTAGTGGTTGATTGCTCTAGATTTTTCCCTATTAAATATTGCTCTGGCCCTCGAGTAGTTAATTTTATTTTGTATGTCATTAGACAGTTTCCATTTTCTGTGCAGAGTTTGCTTTAGTTTAAACAATGCCGTTAGGCTAGAGTTCCATCAGGTTTTAGATTTTGATGACATCCTTACTACTTTGGAAGCCGCAAATTCTGTATTAGAGTTGATCCAACTGGTTAAGAGAGTTGTTGCAAATAAGGCATCACATTTGAGTAGACATTCCCACGGGATACAGCTGGCAGCAAATAAGCATTTATTCGGGTCCAGAAAAGCTGGCGAAGTGACAAGCTGGCTCTTAATTTTTTCCTTGACATTGAAGTACACATACGGTAGCATTATGAGCATTGCAATTGGGCTATGATCGGATGGAAAGAACATTTCGGGGGGTACATCAATTATACATTTACCAGAAGACAGAATTAGGTCAAGTCTATTTTCACCTCTTGTAGGTTGGTCATTGATAAGAGAGATGGAGCATGGTTGTAGTTTATTTAACATGGTGTCCAGTAGGTTATTGAGCTGTGGTGGAAGGTTGAAATCTCCACATACTATATGGGTGGCTGACACATGTAATTTGTTCAGAAGCCAGTCTACTACATTATTTATCATTTCTAGACTAGGGACAGGTGGAATGTAAACGACTGCTATATCTAAGAGTGCTGTGTGGACTTTTAAAGTGAGAAGTAATGCCTCATAAAGCTCTGAATCCGAGTAGGCGACCGAGATTATTTGAAGTGCTATGTCACGTACAAACAGGGCTACTCCTCCACCCCTCGCTACAGATCTGGATTTGATGTAGGCATTGTAGTCAGCAGCGACTAGAGATTCTTGATGTGGCTGGAGCCAGGTGGTTAGAGTTAAACCATTTCTGAGCAAGATTTTGTTAAAACAATTATTGTTGAGGAGTTATTGTAGAGTTAAGGCAGACTGTAAGTATGAATGGAAATCTCAAAGATTTCCATTCATACTTACAGTCTGCCAAACCTCATGTACTTTTTCTGACTGAATCTCAGTTATCGATTGATTCAACTACTGCTCATCTCGGTTGTCCGATTTATCGTTGTATAATTCCTTTCGCTTCAAAGGTGGTATTTGTGCATATGTCTGTTCCGATATTCCCTGTCAGAGACTTAGTAATTTGGAATCTCCTCTTTTCGATCTTCTCTGGCTTAAAATCTCTCTACCTCATTGGGTCAAATTCATGTGTTGCTTCTATGGTTCTCCAAACTCCACTAATTGCTTGGAACTCTTTCACTTTCTCTCTTTGAAATTTGACTTTATCCAATCTAACTTTCCTAAGAGTGAGGTAATTTTCCTTGGTGATTTTAATGTCCACAACTCCAACTAGCTTCCGTTTCTAGTCAGACGGGCTCAGCTGTATGAGATGCTTAGGCTTTTGCAATTACTAATTACCTCGCACGGATTGTTCATTTACATATGAGAATGCGAGACAATCCTAACCACACAGCCAACGCGCTTGATCTTTTTCTCACAAACAACACTGCTAAGTACAGTCGAGATAAGTGGTTCTCTAGGTACCCCAGATCACAACTTGGTGATGGTCTCTTCTCCAATGGAACTTTTCTGTCGTGGCCATTCTCAACCTCTTGTTCTTTGTCATTACAAGAATGCAAAATGGGATGATCTGCGAGATTTCCTTTCCTTGGTCGGATTACTGTTTCAAACCTTCTGACGTCAACGTTTGTTCGGATCGTGTCAGTGAAATTATTTTTGAACAATGGAATCCTTTATTCCACACTCCACTTTAAAATCTCGTCCTTTATCTAAACCTTGGTTTTCCATTAAATATGCTAGGGCCGTTCAAGAGAAGAATGTAGCGTATCGTAATTGGCTTGTTTCCATCTCTCCAAGACTCCAAGTTCATTTTCTGCCTACACGACAGCTCGCAACAATTTTAAAGTAGTTATTAATCAGTCCACGCTAGATACCGAACAGACTAAGAGTAAGTAGAAAACTTGCTTCTTTTCCAAATGGCAGCCCAGCATTCTGATCTTTTGCCGGAACTTTTGCCCATCTTTTGTTTTTTTTTTAAAAACAAAAGATGGGCAATTGTTTCTTACAATTGAAAAAAAGCGATTGTAAGAATTTTTTTCTTACCATAACTCTTATCAATTCAGTTGAGCCCAGCACAAAAAGCCAGAATTTACCTGATAAAAAGACTGTAAATTCATCACAAGCATCAAACAATTAACCACGCGCCTCACGCACCATCCTGGCAGTGCACATCTCTATTCCAACTGCCATTCATGTATTCAATCTGAAGAAGGCTGCGTCCCAGCCGAAAGCTCATTAGTTGTATTTATAGTTTTGCTCTGAGCAACAAAAATAAAGTTTTCGTAATGAATCCAGAGCACGTAGGCCTTTTTTACTATGTAAATTCATATGTAAATTTGAAATTTGTTTTCTCCAATGTTTAATCCTACACTTCTATAATTAGTAATAATATTGTTTGTTTCTCCTATGTTATCCTTGATTGTATTAGCCTTTACTGTAAACCCCTGGCTTGTAGCCGTGAAGGGTATTGTGTACGGCGTGTGCCTGTTGCACGCAATAAAGAGTTCTTCTTCTTCATCTTCTAAAAGCAAAAAAAGTAGAGGGAAAGTTATAGTAGGAGAGGAAGAAGAAACGAAACGCTGTAGAAGAATGAATGTGGCTAACTCCTTCAGCTCACACCACTCAAAAACTCGCACTCCTTGAATAGGCAACGCTTCCCGTTTCGTTTCTTCTTTCTCATCTACTATAACTTTCCTACACATTTTTGCTTTCCTAAGTGTAATAGGGACAGTATGAATATAACAAGGTATATTATCCGATACCAATTTGCAAACGGTGCTGTCTGGGTGGCGGCATCCGCTGAGGATAAGTAACAATAGTCTTCTCCTATTGGGAAGAATTACTTATTCGAGGTAGTGCAATATCATGGCAACTCCTTGTGAAGGTATTCCCAATATGAGATATACATATTGAAGCCAATCTTATAACTATTTAGTACTGTACTTAGCTGCGAGCAGATCTGATGCATTTGCACTAACTTATAAGTGTTAAGTGACTACGCAATTTGAGGCTTTTGCCCTAAAATGCGACGTAATATTGTTAACCCTTATGGCAACAGCTCCTCTGAAACTCTAAGGATCACAAGAGTAACCTGCATGCTGTGCCATAATTCTTACAATGAACAGAGGATCTAATATTTGAGGTTTATTCACAACACAAATACGTATATTGGACAGAAAAGAGAATTTCTCAAGAACAAATGAGGTTGACAAACTTAATAACCTAATACAATATTTATTACACAAAATTTACGTACGTATACATACACTGAGTGATCACTAAATTATGACCACTCCTATGAAAAGTGAATGCGACCTTTGCCAGGTGAGGTACGAGAGTGCGCAGTTAGTCGACCTACGTAGCGTAGATAAAGTGTGAGTGGTTCAGTAGGTAGTAAAATTCCGAGTGTGATGGGCAAAAGGAAGGATTTATCGGACTTTGATAAAGGACAGATTGTGGGTGCTCGACGAGCTGGTGCCTCGATTTCCCAAACGATTGAACTGGTGGGGCGTTCGAGAGCCGCCATAGTTAAAGTGTACCAAGACTGGCGTCAAAACGGTCAAACAACGACCCGACGGCAAAACTGCAAAGGTCAGCGAAAAGTTGATGTTAGAGGTGAGCGCCGTGTTCCACGACTCGGACAGGCGAACAGGCGCAGTACTGTTGAAGAGTTGACTACCCAACACAACATGGACCAACCCGGAACAATATCTGGCACGACCATGGGCTGCACGCTCGCACGTATGGACATACCAGCAGACGACCCCTACGACATCCTCTCCTAACCAAGGTTCATCGGCGTTGAAGACTCGCCTGGTGCAAAGAGCATGCAAGTTGGAGGTTAGAAGACTGGAAGAAGGTGTGCTGGTCGGATGAGCCACATCAACAACATGAGGCTCTTCATCCATGCATGGTATCAAAAGTGCAGGCCGGTGGAGGCGGTTTTTGGTGTGGGGCATGTTTCACTGGCAGGAACACGGACCCTTGGTGCATTTGGAACAACGTATCAGTGTTCTCCGCTATCATCAACTGTTTTCTGACTGGGTACACCTTCTATGTTACACTTTATCCCGAATGGCGATGGTGTCTTCCAAGATGACAAAGCGCCGACCCATTGGGCACTTGTAGTGCAGGAATAGTTTGAGGAACACACTTCTGACTTCCAGCATATCGATTGGTCTCCGAACTCCGCCGATATCAACCCCATAGAGCACTTGTGAGACAATATGGAAAGGCATATCAGGCGTCTGGATACACCAATCACCTCCATACCTGCATTGCTGACCGCATTATACACAGCTTGATTGACCATACTCCCGACATCTTGTTGAATCAATGCCACGTCGGATAGCTGCTGTACTGAGTGCAAGAAGAGGACCTACGAAGTATTAGGTAGGTGGTCATAATTCAGTGATCACTCAGTGTATACAACTCATTGATCACTGAATTATGACTTAAAATTCAACATGCCGAAACCACAACATCCGTCGTCGAAGACGAATGTTGGGGTTTGTTTCTTGTGTCGTCTGCTGTGCACCGTCATACGTCTGAGTGTGCTGCTGAACGTCATACATCCTCCTTGAGTGAGTACAGTTTTCTCGGAGAGAAGTTTGACCGTTCGACAACGTTCTTTGTTCACGTTAACCACAGTGGACTGTGAGCAACCGAAAACTCGTCTCGTTTCCGGTATGGACACACCTGATACATGAGTTCCCACTATTCCTTTGAAACTTCGTGATGTCTTCACTACATACCATAACTGCTACTTTATCACTTTGATCTGAACTAGCAAATATAATTTACCACCGCTCAATCGTACGAAGATGTTTGGCTTTTTATATTGCGAAATATGTGGCATAGTCCATTACGAATGGAGTGGTCACAATTCAGAGATCACTGAGTGTATAAGGCCCGTGGAATATATCACAAATACAAAAGGGAAATCGTTTATGTAATCATTTCCTTGTCGATTTGATGATCTGACAGCTGTGGACCCACGGAAGTAGCCTCATTTCACTGACATGTTTCCGGAACCAGTATAGTTTAATTCTGCCCTGTGACATGGCGCATTGTCGTATAGGAACAACCAAAATCATTTACGTATTAAGTGGATAAAAAAAAAAAAAAAAAAAAACATAGAGCGGTAATACTAAAAAAATAACAAAATTAATAGTTAAATTAAGTAAAAAAAAAATAAAAATATAATCCCGCACCCACAGAAAGAGAAACGTAGAAACCAATGGGTCGAGGACAAGGTGTGTTGATTTTAATTGCGGTCTGCAAGGTTTTTCCGACGTGCTGCTGTAGCATCTGAAAAGGCAGAAGGCCAAGTCCGGCTGGTGTGTATACGCAGGTGTGTAAGAATATGTTGTTATGTTGTAATGTTGTTAAGTGTTAAGCGGCTATCAGGCAAGCCTAGGAGCCCCACAAGGTATTGAAGGAAAGGAAAAGGAATTTAGAGGGAGAAGGAAGGAAGGAAAGTAGACAGAAAGCAAGAAGATAACTCCTGAAGCAGAAGAATAACACATGTGTAGAGTAAAACAAAGAAGAAAAGCAGTGGAGAAAAAACTATTTATCCTGCGTGTACATAGGATAAGTGATCCTAAGCGTATCCCAGTCAGCTTATCTGCAATGTACATGCATACTCCTACGTTTGCATTCCAAAAGAGTGTTGTCAAATCATCTACTCAGCCTGAACTCACTACCTTTAATTACTTGACTTCAAGAATGCAAGTCTATAAACATAGCTAAATAGTTAATTACTTTGAACAATAACTACCTTTTATCTTGTCATTAACCATACACAACGTGGCCAGTTCCACATAATCAGCCAACTCCAAGCAGGTAAAATCAAATGAATTAAGTCCAGTCAGGTGAGTCCTATCGTACGTCAGTCCAATTTTGACAAAATTAAAAACACTTTGGGAAAGGAAGAGATGCAGCAATTAATCCAACCGGTGGATTTTGTTAGGTAGATCGGTTTTATAATTACAGTGATGGTTAGGAATAATTTGTAATAGTTTTAGGAGAATCTAAGAGGTCAGTCAGTTTGAGATTTCTTCCAGGACGTTTAGGGATAGATTTCGAAATCATTTGAGAGTTCCTCATTTTACAGTTAATGTACACGTAAAGTATTTGGCGAAAGTTTAGGCTGTAGCTGTAGAAGACATACGAGTACATATGTTGGCCAGAGATCCAAGAAATGAAGCAGAAGCAGGGAATGATCCAGCCACCATTTGTTTCCTTTCTGTAAATACTTATAGCGCAAATTTGGAAAACACAAATTAGTAAAACACTTATTTTACTAATTTAAAAAAAAATTAGTAAAATAAGATTGTAGTTGGAGCAATGATAAATTGCTTGAGCCCAAGCTTCCCTGCAATAGCAGTAACAAATAGCTGAATTTCAGAAAAGAAGAAATCTTTTGGGTAGCAAAATTTCCAATGTGAATATTATAATTCTATGATTATTATCATAGAATATTATTGGTCTATGTATGTTTATTGATCTGTTTGTTAGAGTTTTACTGGTTTCTAGCTTAAAAAAGTAATTGATTTTTATATTTTTACTTTAATAACAATCCTTCTCTTCGTTAATAAGATCACTTAAGCTTGGTTGAAATGTGTTTCTTCATTTTCTAGCAGAATAATTTCAGAATTTATATTATTTTCTCTCAATATCGATTATGGAATCTAAATATCACAGTGAATATCAGATATTATTCGCATTAAAAATCACGGATAACGAGAATGATATAACGAACGAGTAATTTCAAAATCGATTATCACCATCTAATACTTATATATAAAAATATTTTATATGAAACATACCGATAAATAAAATTAGTTTAAAAATTTTGAAATATTGTTGGTCTAATTTAAAATTACTTGACAATATTGAATTGAAAACAAAAACACCTATAAAAATTATAAAACAATTATTAAAAAATAAAAATCAGCATTAATAATAAACGTTGTTAGCTTATCTGTTTTCGAATGATAGGTGTTCTTGGAAAGTTCTGTCGTAATAATTAAGATATAATTAACCAATCTTATGCCACATGATGTTATAATTTAGATATGTATAATTAACAAATCTTATACTACGTGGAGTTATTAATATATTTTTTATTTAAAGCACAGCCAAAATTTAAATTTTGAAAAAATATAGACTATATTTGTAAATAAGGGAAGGGCCACCACCTCCAACCCACCGCTAAATTTAAAACTTGAAACAAACTCTATGAATAGTATCCATCAATCGAGCCACATTTCCAAAAATAGCCAGTGCTCGACTATGAATACAAATAATCGTGGTGTGAGTGCATTGACCCACAGCTGTAGGGTCTGTACATCACCTTCTCTAAGCAATCAAAGGAGTTGCCAGCTAATATGGAAATGCCTTGACATATCTATGCCATACTATTCCTAGTCCTTATTATTTACTATCTTATTTTTATTATCTTTCTCTTCGTTAACTAGATCACTTAAGCTTGGTTGAAATGTGTTTCAACACATTTCAACAATCACAGTTAATATCACAGATAATATTCGCATTAAAAATCATGGATAACGAGAAGGATATAACGAACGAGAAATTGCAAATCAATTGTCACCTTCTAATACTTATATATAAAAATATTTTATATAAAACGTACTGATAAATAAAATTAGATTTAAAAGTTTTGAAATATTGTGAGGTTTAATTTAAGATTAATTGACAATATTGAATTCAAAACAAAAACACCTATAAAAATTATAAAAAAACTATTTTTAATAGTTTTTTTTTTTTTTTTTTTATATTTTAATAGCAGTATTAACAGCAGATGTTAATAGTTCCTCTATGACAGATGTCCTGACAGATGTCCACATGTATTTTATTTAAACATAGCCTAAATTTTGAAAAAACATATAGGCTATATTTGAAAATGAGGGAAGGGCCTCCAACCCACCGCTAAATTTAAAACTTGAAACAAACTCTATGAATAGTACCTATCAAACGAGCCACATTTCCAAAAATAGCCAGTGCTCGACTATGAATACAAATAATCGTGGTGTGAGTGCATGGACCCACAGCTGTAGGGTCTGCACATCACCTTCTCTAAGCAATCATAGGAGTTGCCAGCTAATATGGAAATGCCTCGACATATCTGTGCCATACTATCCCTAGTCCTTATTATTTATTACTTTAAGTCTGATTATTTGCAATATAATTAGCATATTCAGGATGGAGGTACAAGACGCCAATACCAATTTCTCTGGTTCTTGATGACCTGAAAATTATTAACAGAACCGTGTATTATCTGACACGGTCCCGATTGAGCATAACGAAATCTCTTAATCTAAAATCAGGCACGTATCAGCTAAATCCATCCATTCAGACTGCCCCCAAAGTAAGTGCCACCCATTGATGGATACATCCAATCTTTTGGATTGATGGATATACCAACACCAAATCACCGCCTTCCATCTGATTCCCGCCATTTCCATGCTCGACTGTAAATTCCAACCTACGACCCCCGCCTTATACTTAATATATATCCATCCTCTGATGGTCCCCATATCAATTACTCCTCGTTTCTCAGGAGCCGCCCAGCAAGTACGAGATTGGAAGGTTTCATTTCTGTCTTCTGTGTTTCTTGATGGGACAGCCTGAATGAATCGAAAATATTCTATAAACTAATCCATAGTTCTTGTCTACTCTCTCCTCCATCCGAATGAAATCAGGTAACCTCCCTTCTTTATATACTTGAGATAACAATGCAAACCTAAAAATGGATTCGTTTCAAGTATGATCGTGTTTTTATTTGATCTTCCGGTGATACAGAAGCAATTATTAATATTAATAATGTAATGTCTGCTTTCATTGTTGACGTTTGAACACAATGAGCTGAAGGAATGGTGTTTCTGGAATATCTGTCTCACTTCATCACCAAAAACTTGTGTTATATCACCTGGATTGTATTGTGACGCTAATCCGGAACGTTACTTCAACTTCGCCGTGGTGCAACAGAATTCTGAAAAATGATCAAATTGTGTGTAATGTTATGTTTGTGTAGTGTGTGCTGTTGTGTTGTTTAGTTGTTTCTGGCCACCTTGCCCGCGGTTATGGAGCAAACCTACAAGAAACACCGCTACATGTACACAGCGTACATCGATTACCGCAAGGGCTTCGACTCCGTGCCTCATAGCTGGCTCATAGAGACCCTGAACATCTACAAAGTCAATCCGATAGTGACAGACTTCCTAGGAGAAACGATGGCGAAATGGAGTACCACTATTAAAGTCGAAAGCATCACAAACAGGCCAATCCCCATCAGGAGAGGAATCTTTCACGGAGATGCCCTGAGCCAATTGTGGTTCTATCTAGCACTTAATCCGCTATCCACCCTGCTCAATAACAGCAAGTACGGATATAACCTCAAAGAAGAAAGGAAAAACCTCTGCACACTCACCCACCTGATGTACATGGATGACATCAAGATCTACGCGGGAACCGAGAAGCACCTCCAGCAACTACTCCAGATCACCGAAGAATTTGCAATGATATTAGAATGGAATTTGGTCTAGACAAATGCAAGACGCACGGATTGCACCAGGGAAAATTAGTCAAGAAACTACCAGCTGCACACTGGTAAAGAGATAGAAGCCATGGTAGAGGGGGAGGCCTACAAATACTTGGGGATGAGACAGACTCAGCAGTTACAGTACAAAAAAATTAAAGACAGCCTAACTGAAAAATACCATCGGCGACTCAGAAGCTTGCTGAAAGCAAAGCTGAACTGAAGGAACACAGTTAAAGCCGTAAACACCTATGCTGCTCCATTGCTAGCATACTCCTTCGGGGTCATAGATTGGACTAAGGCCGAGCTGGTGGATATCATGCCAAAGACAAGGACAATGATGACTAAGAGCCGCCAACACCACCCGAAATCTGCCGTGGAGAGACTGACAATTGCCCAGGAAGAAGGAGGAAGGGGCCTGATAGACCTCATTGAGCAACAGAAGACAGCAATAGTTAACTTGAAGGATTAATTCCATAAACACACACCAGCACTCCACCAGGCCATAAGGAAGATAGGCAATCGGTATACCCCACTCAACATAAGCGAGGAGCCCCCCCAACCAGGAGGCAAAAACAATACTAGAAAAATGGGCAAAGAAGACACTCTATGGCAGATACTACAATGATCTCCATTAAGAACACACAGATAAAATTGCTTCCAACGCATGACTTACGAGCGGGACGCTCTTCGCCGTGCCTGAAGGATTCATGATGGTCATCCAAGACCAGGTAATAACACCTGAAACTAAAGAAAATACATAGCCAAATGAGCCCGGAATGTTCGATGGCACATGTCGGCGATGCCACCTGGTCTCAGAAACGATCCAACACATCACCATGGTATGCAAGGTGATCACCTAGACTGAGAACACCCAGAGACACGACCAGGTAGCCATATGATACATCGGAAGCTATCAAGGAAATACAGTTGATCGAAGAAAGTAATAGAGATATACATAACCATTGTGGAGAAGAAGGAAAAGGCTACCTTTCTGATTGACATAGCGGTACCTAACACTGGCACCCTGCAGAAAACCTATGGGGATAAACTCAGGAAGTACACGAACCTAAGACTGGAGATCAAAGAGATGTGGCATATGCAACAAATGACGACCATACCAATCATCTTGTCAACAGCAGGTATGGTGCCAAAGACCCTACATAACACATCACCACGGGAGACCTATTGCCTAGCAGCAATAGGTCTCCCAGCGAACACCTACAAGGAAATCCAGAAAGTCGCAAGCCTGAAGACCTGTAGTATAGTCAGAGTTCCTCGACCAACAGTAAGACCAGACAACAATGACCACCCTGTGTACTTGGTAGCAACACTCGTCACGAGGTGGAACCCCCAATCACGGAGAAATAATATAAGAGCAATAATAATAATAATGGAATAAAATACAATGATAAATATATAATTAATAATAATAATATACAAAGTTTTCTCTTTTTATTCTATTATTAAAAAGGTAATATTTGCATTAATGTCGTGTCATTCAGCTTAGTATCGATGCCCTTACTTTCTCGGGAGCAATACAAAATAATGATCCCAATGTTGATCGATGAACCTACCTTGGAGGCTTCAAGATTAAGGTGCAGTTTCGTAGGAATGTGGCCATGTGTCTTATGTAGGCCGGCCCAACCGTTAGTTCAACACCGCCTAGTCAAACTGTGATGATATAAAGAACTTTATATAATGAACAGAAATGAGTGTGCTGCTGTGTTTGTACAGTGTGTTCTTTCTGACCTACTGAATTTGATACTGGGAATTAGCGATCACCAGGAAGGCTGCTTAATGGTACCCGTCCACGCCACGAGGAGATGGATCACAACTATGTCCACCTGATGTCCTTCTTGGACTAAATCCTGCACCCGCAGGCAATAATATAAGTTCTATGGGTGCGAACATTCCTGTACCATTTCGACCTAGCCCAATCAGTGATATTAGCAAAAGATGCTGCTCCTGGACAGCAGCGAAAAGGTGAATCCAAAAGACAATGGATAAAAAAATAAAATGAATAAAATAAAAATAAAATGAATAAAATAAAAATAAAATCCTATACCCACAGGGAGAGTCGCGACCGCGCCCACGCGAGACAGTCGCATTGCCTTGTGCTCCTGCTTAATGTATTTTGTTTCAATTCTATTTTTCTATCCAAGTCAAGTATTTGATATCCAGTGATTCCCAAGTGTCCTGAGTATCTAAATCTGATGAAAGCATCACTATGGAATGACCAGGTAAATTTTTATTAGCAATTTTGAATATTGAATTCCCAGCCAGCTATTCATTGTTTAAACCAGTCCACGGAATGCTTCGCAGTACAAGGTCACACTAACAAACGTACAGTATTTTGATCACAACCCCACCTAAAAGAGGTCAAAGCACAGCTGGATAGCTTCCCATGTCTCACTACTGAGGGGAGTGAGTTACCGCTGCGACACTTACCGCTGGAAATGAACGGGAGCAAAGACTGCTAATTACCGCAGACCGGCAAGCTGCTTTAACTGAAGTTTTCTTGCATCTGACTTATTGCCACCAACCCATGTGTAACTTTTGAAAGCGTCAAAATATTCCAGTCTGTCATATTGCAGAAAAACACTGTCCTTAATTTTTCTAATATGTGCTGACTCTCATTATGCCGTACATCTTGGCTTCTAAACATTGGCAGAGATAATTGAACTACCACTTGTGACTATACTTACCACCTGTGTAGGAAAACCCCGCTAATCCGAACTCTTGCAAATCGGAAGCCATAACTACCAAGTTATATTCACGTACAACCCCGATAATCCGCACGTCCGATTATCCGGAACCTTTGCTGATATGGATAGAAAAAATCACAAACTGAAAGAAACTGAGCCAAAAGGGCAGGACGACGAGAAAACTCCCCCAGAACAACAGCGGGACACAGAAGACGCCTGTCCAGGGACCCCCCAAACACAAAGCAAGCGTAAAAACAAAAAGCTGTTAACAGCGAAAATAGAGCGGGGAACACGCTCCCAAACTGAGAATAAGGTCACTCAGGAAAATGTCAATGCAAACGAAGAAACAAACAACGAAGAGCAGCAGGAAACTCCCCCCATATATCCCTCCCTACCGGTGGGCACTGTCTATGAAAAGTCACTGGCACTCAAAACAGCACTGGAGTCAATATTTAAAGAACCGAATAACAGAATAACCACCCTTGTGAGGTCGCAAATCGTCACAATCTTTAACAAGATGGAGACTATCCTTTTCAAGACATATGTTGAAAATGAAAAGGTCACTGCAAGGCTGCAGGCCTATAAAGAATGTGGGACAAATAAAATGCAACAGCGTGCGCCCACATATGCTGAAACGCTGAGGAGTAACCAAAATCAGGGAAAACAAACTCAGTGCGGGCCCCCAAAAAGGAAGCAACCTCTCTTGATGACACCCAATTTGGTTGTGCTTAGACCTGTGGCCACAGATGGCCCCCAGGAAAAGAGAACTAGTGAAGAAATAAAGACAACTGTGATGAAGGAACTAAGGGATGACCTCAAAGCTACTAAGATAAAGTCCATCCGGAAAACGAGGAATGTAGGACTCGTTATTGAAACGGAGGGAAATGAAGACATACAGACGATAATGAAAAACCCCAAAATTGCCACCTTGGGTTTGACTGCAGAATTGCCAAAAAAGAGAGGACCTGCTATCATTGTCTTTGACATTGACAAAGACCTAACCCCAGAACAGTTAGCCACAGAGATAATAAACAGAAATCTGAGACCGACCCCCCAGCAACTACAGGAACAGCGAACCCTGGTGCAGCCTAGGTACTCCACCAGATCTAGGGCAGGACCAAACAGAAACTGGGTACTAGAGCTGGCCCCGACTGTCTGGCAGCAATTAAAGAAACAAGAGAGAATCTACATTGAATGGGGATCATACCGATTCCGGGAGCATGTGGCAGTCCCGAAATGCTTCCGGTGTTGTAAATACGGCCACACAACTCATACCTGTACACAAACAGAACCAACCTGCGGTCACTGCTCTGGCAGGGGACATGAATATAAAACATGTCCAAACAAGGAGCAAGATCCAATCTGTACAAACTGCAAGGCAGGGAAAATGGACCATTCGCATTCTATCAGAGACCCGAACTGTCCAGTTTATCTTAAAGTAAAAGGGTTATACCAGTCACGAACTGACTATGGAGAGACGCCCTAAAGAGTACAACAGATCCAAAATTTCAATAATACAGCATAACGCGCAGAGAGCTAGAGCAGTGGCCCAGCAACTTAGGGTCACAGCAGACGAAGAAGCAGCTGACGTCTTACTACTACAGGAACCATATACCCACTCAAAACGAGTGTGCGGATATCCGGCTGCATACAAAATAGTCCATGATGAGAGTGACACCCCTTGGGCTGCGGTTGTGGTGCGCAATCCCAATTATACTGTGACTAAAGTGACACAGCTTTGTGCACCCTGGGCGGCGTGTGCCCACATCTTAACGCCATTGGGCCAAATCTATGCTGTGGCCCTTTACAGCAGGCCGGGCGAGGACATCGCACCCATCACTAGGTACTTGCAGGCCTTGACCGACATGCTCCCTGATCAAAGGATCATAATTGGGGCAGATGTAAACTGCCGCTCACCAGCCTGGCATAGTCTGACCCCTGACAGGAGAGGTACCAGAAATGGACAGATTTTAGAGGACTTTCTCTCCAACTCCCGGTTCACTGTCCTGAACAGACCACACCAGATGCCTACATTTTGTAATACCCTGTGGGAGGCGACTATTGATGTCACGTTGTCCACGGGAAACCTTGCAGGTTACGTTGATGATTGGATCGTCAGAGACTCGTGGACGACTTCCGACCACAGGGTGATTACCTGCCAAATCAGAAGATTATTAAACAGGCTACTGATACCTAAACAAACACTAAATCGCTTCGCCATCCGCTGTGCGAACTGGGAAAGGTTCAGAGAGGTTTTAATGCCCGCTGCAGCCCAACACCTGGAAACAACAAACCAGAATGGGGATCCAGACGAGAATCAAAAGAGGGTAACGGAAATAATACTTGCGGCGAGTGAAGCATCAATGAAGAGGAGAAATCCCAAACCGGGAGCAGTCCCGTGGTGGACTCACGAGATCCAGCAACTCAGAAGGGAGACCATGAGAAGAAGAAAACTCTTCCAACGGGCAAGACGCACATGGCCTGCTGCTGAGGTCCAGATACTAAAGGAGCGCTATAGAGAAGCAAGAAACAGATATACGGATGCGATAAACAAGAGCAAACAAAGAGCCTGGGAAAACTTGGCAGGCATAACAGGAAATAATGAGCCATGGGGAGTAGTCTATAGGATAATCACAAACAAACTCCCCAGGGGGGAAGTTATTTCTACCACATTGACACCACAGGGGAGCCAAACCACCACATGGCAACAGTCAATCACAAATATTCTGGGCACTATTTTCCCAGAGACTGCCATGCCTACTTCACCTGAACAGCATAGAATATGCCAAGATAATGACATATACAGCACTGACTCCCGTGAACCACCGTTCACGTTAGATGACATCAAGTCCGCAGCAAATCACTTAAGAAATAATAAGTGCCCTGGCCTCGACTATCTCGAACCGGAAATTGTCAAAAAAGTAACGGATCTGACCCCCGAACTCCTAAATCTGTTTAACAACTGTTTGCATCAAGGCATCTTCCCAAGAAACTGGAAGACTGCGGGACTGAAGCTGATCCCAAAAACACCCACGAAGCCTCCACAACAGCCAACCACTTACAGACCGATAGCTTTGCTACCAGTGATCAGCAAACTATTTGAGAGAATGCTATATAGCCGAATTGACACACATTACAAGAGTGCTGAACTGCACATGTCTACCCAATTCAGCTTTAAGCCTGAGTCTTCGACAGTAGAGGCACTTAGACATCTGCTGCACGGTGTGGCCAGTTGCAACAGTAAATACTACCTGATCATCTCCATAGATTTTGCCGGGGCTTTCGACACCATTTGGTGGCCAAGTGTCCTGGCAAGGCTAAGGCGGGCCAACATTCCCTGCAATCTGTATCTCACTATCAAGTCTTACCTTACCGACAGGAGTATCAGTGTCGTGGCACCCTATGGTAGGGTAAACCGCCGTGTCTGCAGGGGTTGCCCCCAGGGTTCTGTCCTGGGGCCGCTGTTGTGGAACATTGTCTTGGATGAGTTCCTGGCCATGGACCTTGGTGACGTCCAAACCCAAGCTTTTGCCGACGACTTAATCTTGAAAATTGCTGCCAACAGTAGAACCCAGTTGGAGGTAAAAGCAAACCATGCCATCAAGATACTACAGGACTGGACCATCTTACACTGCCTAAAAATCTCACCAACTAAGACATCCTCAATCTTACTGAAAGGCTCCCTTGACCTGCACAGGCCGCCTCAAATAAAGGTGAACAACACCACAGTGAAACTCCAAAGCCAGCTTAAGTACCTGGAGGTGATATTAGATTGTAATCTTTCCTTCAAGCAGCATCTCATACATTTAAGAACAAAGATAAGGAAGTACTCTGCACTGTTAGCACGTGTGGTCCGTCGTGACTGGGGACTTAAACGTCGCGTGCTCTCCTTATATTATAAAACGACATTCCTACCAGCTATAACATACGCCTCTGCGGTTTGGTATCACAAGGCATCAACCGCCGTAAATAGACGCATAATCGACTCAATCCATAGAACTATCCTGTTAACCATTACCAGAGCCTGTAGCACCACTAGCACTGTTGCCCTGCAGGTCTTGGCCGGAGCCCTTCCCCTTGATCTGGACATCATACGTACTGGAATAGCCTATTATATAACCAAAGGAATGCCTTGCACCCACCAAGACTACACAGTGGATAACAATGCAACCCACAAGGCTGAAAAGAACAGGCTGCAGAAATACCTAAAAGAAACCTGGCAAGACCGCTGGACAAACACAACAAAAGGGAATATCACCAAAAAGTTCATCCCGGACGTAGACAGAGTATACCCCATTCTTCCAACCTGGCTGCAACCCGGACTTTACACGACCTACCTCCTTACGGGTCATGGGGCTTTCAATGCAAAGCTTACAGCATTGGGAATAGTGGAGGATCCGCGTTGCACTTGCGGGGAACAAGAAAGCTGGGTGCACATTATGTTTGAGTGTGCCCAATACGAAGACCTTAGATGCAGACTAATAACTAGAGTTCACTATCTACCGAGGGATCTCGAGTCACATCTACTAGATACACAAGAAGAATATTTAGCCTTAACTGATTTTGCCCAGGGATTATTTACCAGGCGCCAAACACTAACCGCCATATACAGAAGACCTTAACGGCAAACCTGCAAATAGCAGCGAGACGACATAGAGGAGCCGACTATAAAGACCTTGGACTGACTACAAAATGCACTGGGAAAGACAAGTGACAATAGATTGTCTAACTACAAGAGTCATGATTACCGCCAATGGAAGTGAAAAAAAACCTTTAAATAGTCGTGACATCAGAACAAAGTGCCCCAAGACCTTGCAGCCTAGACCCACTATAAAATGACAAAAGGTAGTGTAAGGACTAGCAAACATCACGGAAGGGATAAAACCCCATAATGACAGCCAGTAGACTTGATTATGACCCCAAGATAATGACCAGAAAATAGGCCCCAAACCACATGAAGTCTGGAAGGATGACATCTCAGATTTAACCCCCTATTAGTGTCCCACCTAGACGAGACTCAACGGCCAGCTTTTTAGGGCCTGCAAACTGATGGAGACGACATCCGGTGGCACTCTCCCGCCGGAACAGCCTAATGGCGACCCAAATCCGCACTCTCTTGAGCGGATCTTCTTTCTTTTTTTTTTTTTTTTTTTTTTTCAAACTCCTGGGGAGAAGAGGCTTGTCTCCCCAATTTTCTCACTCTGGTGGGGCACGGGCATGCCTCACCACCTACAGGGGCCATCTACTCTGTCGGCCCCTTATTTCCAATTTCTTCCCCCCAGTCTTCATCCTCCCCCCAAACTTTTGTCTTGCACAGCGTTTAGCCCTACATGTCAAAATCAAAAGAGAACATCAAAATTCTTGCCCGAACCTATTTGGTTTTTAAAACTCACTTTGACCGCACAGCCCCACGTCGCATACTATTAATACTAACTTGTTAAGTATCACTAATATCAACCTCGATTTATTTATTATTATTTTATTTTTTTTTTTTTATTATTATTTTTTTTTTTATTTTATTTTATTTATTATTTATTTTATTTTATTTATTTTTTTTTTTTTGGTCCTAGCCACTGAAATCCCAGGAAAGTAAGTGGCAAGACCAGCCAGAGTACAAATATTGGTAACACCCGGCCGGCCTCCCCGTGGCAGGTATTGGTAACGTCGGGTCTCGCTAGGGGCCCGGCGGCTAACAGGCCGGATGAACAATGGGCACAACAAACTACACAGTACATATCCCACACACTTTTAAATCTCTGGCTTGTCCGATACAGAGAACATAGGCGGAGATGGGAGAAATCCCAGGTGCCGTCAGACCCCGAACATACCTAATACCTAATAGTTAATACCTAATACCCACAGGGAGAAGCACAGATACTGGTGGGTGCCTGCAATCCAGTCCCAAATGAGAATCAATCCTGATGACCAGCAATGGTCCATCCTCTTGAAAATTCAAAAGGCAACAAAAAAAAAAAAAACAGTTAGTGCTTCCCGAAGTCCAAATAGTCAGCTAAGTCTGAGCCAATAAAATCAAATGAGGTAAGTTTAGTCAGTAGCGTCTTAACGTAAGTCAGCCCAATGTGTAACGTAAGACAGTGCAATGCGTCCGTGGATTGACAAAAAATTGCCAAGAAAATTCAACAGATATGATTCACCTCTTCCCCCACCATTGTACCACTCCTTACTAGGCACGGGCGACGCATAACCCAATCAGTACCCCTACTGATTGCGTCATGCTATTTCTTTCGTCATTCTCCATTGTATTTAATGAAAAAGGGAAAAGAAGATTATAATTCAACAAGTGGAAGACTAACAGTGAGCGTTGTAAGGCGTATAGAGGACTTATACGTGCAATGCGACCCCCGAAACCACCTCCGTTGAATACAAAGGAGAGATCTATGCTATTTCGAGAGCAGAAGAAATTACAGCGTGCAATGGAGTTGAACAAAGAAGCCGGAGAAGATTCATCCACATCTTCAGAGCCTTACATCTCCCCAGAAATGTTAGAAGTGAATTTGGGAGAAGGAGCCATGGAAGCTGATACTGCAAATGAAAACGATGAAAAGTCCTCGTAGCCCAGTCGTAAACCAAAAACGAAGAAGCCAAAATCGACTGCCAGAAGTCGTCCATCAAATCGTTCAACACGTAGTGGACGTAATGCACACCAACAGAATTTTAAGAAACACCGAAGCATCTACGCACAGTTTAAACGTACATCTCTTCATAATGAATTCGGATCAGTCTGATTCATATGTGATCGCCTTTGATTCCAGAAGGATGTGAAGATTGTAGCAGCTCAAGATCATTCTCTTCTTCAAACAGCATTTCCAAGTGAGGATGTAAGTCAAATGTCGGCCTGTAAGAGCTGTCGTGGCTCGTTCAAGAACAAAGTGATTCCTACCTTATCTGGCTTAATTCCCAAATCAGTATATTGTGATCACTGTCACCCAATGGTTCTTTTATCTGCAAATTCTTATTGCATGAATACTCACTGCTGACAATCAGATCAAGAGTATTACCTCCTCTTGTTGCCTCTCTAACATGCTGTTGCAGAAAACAATCATCCAAAAAATCGATAAAAAGTCTTGCTACTCTGCGAGTGACCAACCGATAAGTTCCATTCAATATCAGGGGAGTGTAAATCCCCCATTATAAGATATTGTGGATTTATTGGCCAACTCTATTTTTCTGTACAGTTGTTCATTTAACTCATCAGAGGCATTAGGCCTAAAACACACTCCTACCTTTATTTTTCTTTCACACCAAATTGACTTTAAGCTGTCATTTTGGTGTGACCTAAACTGTCAGCCACTACCACCTACACGGGTGGTAGAGGCTGACAGTTTGGGGATAAAACATAAATTTAATTATATAAATTTATATTATATTTAAAATTTATAAATTTTATAAATTTAATATAAATTTAATTATATAAATTTATTATTATATAAATTTATTTTATATAATAATATATAATTATTAAATAAAATTTATTTAATTTATAGTTATATATATATATAATATATTTAATAATATTTATATAATAATAATAAATTTTATATAAAATTTATTATATAAAATTTGTAGATCGATGACCCTACCTTGTAGGCTTTAAGATCAAGGTAGAGTTTCGAAGAAATGTGGACATGTGTCTTATGTAGAGCGGTTCTAAGCTTTAGTTCAACTCCGCCTTGTTACATTGTGATTATATACAGAACTCTGTATAATGGCGAGAAATGTGTGTGGTGCTATGTTTGTGCAGTGTGTGTGTTGTTTAGTTGTTTCTGGCCACTTTGCTACTGGGAAGCAGCGATCACCAGGAACGCTGCTTCTCAGTACCCGTCCACGCCACGAGGAGGCAGGCCACAACTATGTACACGTAATGTCCTTTATGGAGTAAATCCTGCACCCGCAGGCAGTAGTGCCAGTTCTATGGGTGCCAGATTCCTGTACCATTGAGGACAACCCAATCAATGGGAATTTTCACTCTTCTGCAGAGGAAGCCAACGATGCTTCCCCTGCAGAAGAGTGAAAAGGCGGATCCAAAAATCAATAAATAATAAAAATAAAAATATAATAAACTAATAAGAATAATAAGTAAAATAAATACATGAAAAATAAGTAGAATAGAATAAAAATAAATAGAATAAAACGGAAATAAATAAAATAAAAATAAAATACATAGGATAAGAATTCAATAAGAAATAAAATTAAAAAATCTCTCGCCCACAGAGAGAAACGTAGACACCAGTGGACGCATGCAATCCTGTACCAATCCCGTGCTAAGAATTGAGGCCCAATCCTTAGGACTGGGATTGGTACATTATTTCTACCATCAATTTTCGGAATATCTGAAAAGAGTCTTCATTTCTTTTAGCAAAATTAGTAAAATAAGATTTTAATGTCGATCTTTATTCATTGATGTTGGAGCGATGATTAATTATATGACCCCAAGTTTCCTCGGACCTGAAGGAACTGAGATCTGAATTAACAAGGTCGAACTGAAAGGATTTTAAATTTAGGGAATAGTTACTAGCGATGAAGAATGAAGAATAAAAAGACTAGACCTCAACCATCTCTTAACATACCTTCCTGTAGAAAAGACCCGGTACAAAATTTCGTGTTACGTTTCCAGTATGGTTTGAATCCTATTTGGATTTCCAGATGTTTATCAAATTTTTCCCAATCTTCACTGAGTTCTGTTGTCTGCGTTTTGTATAAAAAAGGTTATGCCAGTAATTTCAGTGGAGATTCGGTGTTTTATTCTAAGCAGATATCTTTGTACACGAGGTGATGGTCAAATGGAAGTACATCCCAAGGTTTGTAGTGAAGAAGAGGACACTGTCCTGAAGATCAAAAGCATAGAACTTTGAAGTGTGATCAATTTAGTTTTAAATTTGATTTTTGTTGCCCTCTGAAACTACGGAACCGAGGCGTATGTGGCCATAGGGACAAAAACAGACTTGCATTATGGCTTTTATTAAAAGCATAATATTGGTTTTGTAATAAAAGAGTTATCCTATTTAACATCCATTCAGTTTGATGGTTTTGATTAGAGCTGTCATAAAGTATTTAATATTTAAAGGCAGATGGTTGATGTGGGCTTAGTGTATAGTGTGTTATTTGTAATGCAGCTGTGAGGGGCCCCCTAAACTCCGCATTTAACTCTGTGATGAATACAAACACTCTGAAGGCCAGGTAGTGTAGGTTAGCATGTGTTCGTGTAGTGTTAATAAGGGCTGTGTTGGTCTGTTGTTCATCCGGACTCTTACTCTAGGGCCTTGTATACGTGTAGAAAGCAAGAGAGTGGGATAAAAAAGGTAGAAGCACAGAGGGGAGCTGTAATGGAGGAACCCGCTTGATTAGAGAGGGGAGGGTGTCTCCCCCTCTGGGGAGGATGCACATCCGGGCCCAGAGGGGGGGGGATTGAAAGTGAGTAGTGGTTTGGGCCACTAGGCGAAAGAGGGATGGGAGAAGGATATGGAAAAGGAGACTCAACTACCTCCGGTGGTGTGAATGAAAGAACATAGGGAATGGGATCGCTACTGTTAAGTGTGCTAAGGTAGCTTTGTTCCACACTGACCTGGGATTACCATACTTGCCAGTGTCCTCATCCCACACCACTCCGGCTATAATAATAATAATAATAATAATAATAATAAACAGCATGGTGTTAGCATGGATGACCATATAGTCTCTAGAGTTCCAATGACCATCAGTCTGTCCAGTGAAGGGGTTGAAAAAGAACATGCATTTAATAACATTCATTACTTATACAATTTTTTTTTTTTAGTTTTTTTCCTTACCTTTTCTATTCTATACTTTCTTAACGTTTATGTTTTAGAAATTTTCATACATTTTATTTTTTGTAACTTCTTTCCTGCTTATACAGACAGTTACAACTTTTTATACCTTTTTTTTTTAATCTTTTTGATTCATCCATCAACTCTTTCCCACCAACAGGGTGTGTTGTTAATACATGCGTATAACATACAATTAACTTACGATGACTTCATAATTAGTGAAAAACAGATAACTTACTGTAGATAAACAGCCAACAGAATAACACTCACTCATTTACGTAACAACATTTATACAATAAAATTTCATTTCATACCGTGATTTCTCACTTGTTCACTCATTCCGTTTTTTGCTCAGTATCATCACACAGACATCCTCTCATTCACACGTTTTCACTCTTGTACTTCAACATTCATTCAGTTCTTTTACTCATCTACACATCCGTTTGTACACTTAGTCAATGCAAGTTTCAAATTCCCTTCATGTTTCAGTTATTCACATTCACCACAACGTTCATTCATTCACTTTCACCAGAACATTCAGTCATTCACCAAACAAACGGCCTTTACCATACCCACAACTTTCACTCCTTCACATAATCTCACACACACCTCCACTCACTTCCCACATTCACTCACATTTAAGTTCTCTCACACTCTTTCATATTCACACAAACCCACACTTGGTCACCTCTTCTTTCACTCTCACAGGCTACGCATTTTCTTGCATTTATACTTTCTCTTTCACCCTAGCACACTAGAGTGACTTTCAGATTACTAATATTGTTTCATCTCAGATGTAATCCCGGCTGAACCACATCATGATCATATCAGAGTTGTGTTATCTCTCCTAGTCAGTATGAAAGGCATGTGCTACGATTGGAGCAGTACCAGCCTGCCCTAGTTTACATTCAGTCACTTCTCTTCCTGCTCCCAGAGTTGCTCAACCATAAGCAGGGAGACCCAAAGGGCAGGAGGCCATGTTTGGTTGTACAATCCAGTAGATATATGTCAAAAGTCGTCTCCGGTTAATCCTCTCATTCTTTGGTCGTGGGGAGGCATTTCCGCTGTGTAAATCTATGGGCTATTGTTTGGTACTGGAACAGGCTGTGGTGCCTTTCTCTGTAGATTTCAACTAATCTCAAACACTTTTTGGGTATAGTGTTTCTCGAAATTGGAATTTAAAACTTAATGATTTAGATGTCTTTATATACCAGGACCAGAAAATATGTGGTAGCCTTTAGCAGCTTTTGTAACATGGACATCGTGTACAGTGTATAGTATTGCTTGTCAAGCGGCACTGGGGGAGAACCCCCAACTCCGCGTAGTATACACTGTGACGCAGTACAAACTCTGTGAAGGCCAGAGATAGTGAAAGTTTTAGTGTAGTCTGCGTAGTGTAGTGTTAGGTTGTGTTGGTCTGTTGTTCCTCCGGCCATTTAGCCGAGGGGCCCCTAGTGGGACCCCTCGTTGCCCGTCCATGCCCCGTGGAGGCAGGTCGGGTGTAGTAGACAGTAAAGAATTCTCTGGCTAGTGAGAACCCTGGACGCCGCCTGAGCTTGCCAGGGAGTACCACTGAGTAAAAAAAAAAAAAAAAAAAAAAAAACGCTAGAAACTTTTTAATTGAAAAAGGAGTGGGGGAAATGATAGTTCAAGTTTTGGAAAAAATGGCGTTGACGATAGAGGTGGATGATAGGAAAACGTTACACGTAGAAATAGGAAGTTAAGGGACAGAGGGAGCCCACCCTCAACAGGGTGGACTGTCAAGAGCAAAAAAGGTTTCTGGGGTACAGTCCATCATTTGGCGTCAATAACTGCTCAGCCGTAACTTTGAGCTTGGGGAATAGGTCCGATGAAGCGACTTGCGCGTTGTTTTTAATTACTATATTTTATTACTGTTATTATAATGCGGGTCTCTCATCGTGATGGACAAGCGTTGGATCCCGCTGGATTTATCCTTTCACGATAGGCCCATAACAGATTTGTTTATGACCGTCAGTTAACATATAAATAAAATGCCCAAATAGGTAATTCATCAATCCAGGAAGCCCCACAATAAATGCCACCCACTCCAGGAATTGCAGACAGCCTTCAGCGATATCATGTTCGCCTTCGCAAAACCCCACCATTGCCAGGCTCAACCGTGATTCCCAACCACCAACTCCCCGCCAATAATTGATACTAACCATCCACGATGGTCTTCGTAGCAACTACTCCTCGGCTCACAGGGGCTCCGGCGAACATGGGAATGAGATGCGACATGATATCTCTTTGCTGTTTTTTTTTTTTCGTAATAAGAAAGCGTGAACAGGAATGTTCTCTAAGCAGTATACTGCCAATTATTCGTAAATATTATTACTTACTAATAATTTTATCGCTCACGGTAATCCCGAATCGAAATTGGATGGCCAACTAATAACAGTACATTCGAATCGCCTCATATGCTAGAAAAATCAGGGCTGTGTTGGCTGTTTACCCGAAAGGGTGAAGTTTTTCATTAGTTGCCCCGGGTTTTGCTCCCCGCACGACGTGCATATCGGTCAGTGAGCACGCACATTTTAACAGACATAGTATCGAATGACGCAGGATGGTCCAAGTTGCTGATGTTCTTAAAATTCGAAACAACATCAACAACTTTACAATGAGTTACCCTGATACTGGAGTACTTAAAAAAGTGGATAATTTTACACTCATTTAAAAGATGGAGCACTTCTCTGATAACCCCTTTCAAAAATTTATCCTTTCTGAAGTTCAGGAATTTTATGACCGGTGTTTTATATTACACAAGCCACCAGCTAATGGAATTGTTGAAAGATAGGGTTGGTTTTACCAGAAGTTATCATCCAACTGAAACGGTTTTAATTATAAAAGGTCCTAACGTTTCTGAACAGAAAGGCAGACACTCCAATTTAATCCAAATTCGCGACTTTTTTTCCCATGGCTGAGTATTGTGATCCTACGCACAGAGTTGCTGACTTTTTTTTGTAGTCAGGAAAAACAGAAAACTTTAAAAAATATATGAACTTAATGAGACTGAAACGGAAATGGGGCAAGAGGTGGACGGCTACATCCGTTTTACTGTCAGTACGTCGCAAATTGAACTCTCTTGGAAGACTGAAGTATTAGAAAACAAAAAATACTTTGAAAATAAGTGACGCGTTAAATCTGGCGCTCTACAACATATAACTGTGGACGCCGGAAAAAATGTGTTTGCCGTGCAGAGGATCTTCGGGAAGAGGATTTCCTGAAAAACAGAATAAGATACAAGTCAATAGAACGAATTAATATCAGGTTAAAGGATGACACTTATAACAGCTTCGATAATTTTTAATAATTTTTCTTTTATACTATTTCACATTCTTTACGATTATGTCACTATCGATTATATTCTGTAATTTCAAATCGAAATTGTTTTTTAATTTTAATTAGTTGAAATTTTTGGAATTTAAAACAGGATTATAATTATATTTCTTTATTTCTAAATAAATGAACAGAAATTAGTGTATTAAAATGCATTGTGGGGGGGGGAAAGGTTTCAGAGAGCGCTACTAACAAACTGTTGGCTTATTGAGGGTAATTCAGAGACCTGTAAGCGCCTGTATAATTTCTCTCAACTACAATAACTTACCACCTTTTATTAGCTGATATGGTTGCGAACAGTGTTCCATTTACAATAGAAGCTACAGTTTCCCCTTATTCGACGCGAGGAGAATCGATTATGAAGTTGTTAATCGAAAAATCGGAGAATTATTTTTTAATCATTTTATTATCTTTATTTTAATCAAATAGTGATTGGCTTTTTTTTCATTCAGACTTTAAAATGTCTTAAACCGAACGCATTTAACTGATTTTGCAGTACCCGTCTCAGCTAACACCGTAAAAATAAGTTGAAATAATCCATCCGGGCAGCCCCACATTAAGTGCCACCCAGTGCAGGGGGTGCAGACAGTCTTCAGCGATATCATGTTCGCCTTCGCAAACGCCCACCATTGCCAGGCTCGACCGTGATTCCCAACCACCAACTCCTCGCCAATAATTGATACTAACCATGCACGATGGCCTTCGTAGCAACTACTCCTTGGCTCACAGGGGCTCCGGCTAATATGGGATTGAGATGCGACATGATATCTCTGTGCTGCTTTTCATGAGGGAACACCCTGAATGAGTCAGCAATATTCTTAAAGCAGAACATTGCCGGTTATTATAATAATAATTTATAAATTCTTATTTAACTATATGTTGGCATATTTTGCATGCAGGTACACGAACAGAGGCAAACACAGCCTTCTAATATCTTTGGTGACATCATAAAGTAATAAATTACAGTAAATTATTATCTTGTAGTATCAAATACAACGAAATCCTGTTCGATTTAATGTAGAAGCCAGAAGTTCCTCTTATCAGACGCGATGAGGACTAGTTTTCTGTACCTGTCTAAATATAAACAAATTTTTACTTAGTATGGGTTTTTAAATTATTTTTACCGCTTTCACAGGGTTATTAAGAATTATTATTATTATTATTAATATCAATTTATTTCCGAAGAAATGTCCTTTTACAGCTATGCAGCTAGAGGACATGAGTTATATACAGAGAAAAAACATAAAATACAGACATATGCATTGCATATGGCGTGTCCGTTAATATGTATCTGCGATCCTGCGATTAGTGCAATTCCAATGCGCCTCGTTATGAAGGCAAGGTTTTTTTTTTTTCTGCTCTGCATTATAAAGACTATTGCATTAAAATTACGAAGCTTGAAATTCTATTTGTTCGTAATTGAAATTTTAATTTCTTTTTCTCTATCTTACAGTCTCAGAGCTAATGAAATTTAAATGGGAGATTAAAATTTTTGGAGATGTCAGTTATTTAAAAGTAGTACAATCCCACTGCAACTCGTTCTGAAAGCAAAGTTTCTTCAGGCGTGAGCACAATATCCTTGCATTAACGCCATAAAAGTTGCATTATATATGTTCGCAATTCAAGTTTTACTTGGTTTTAGACTGTGTGTGATTATTTAAAAATAATAAAAAAAATAAAATGTACCTGAAAAGGCTATTTTCTTTCTAACGTTCCTTGACGTCTGAGTTATGAACTCTGCTTGGACAGGTTGCACACAACCTCCAATGATGATTACTTACCTCTCCAAGCCTCAGAGATATAATTTCTGTAATTCCCAACCACCAACTTCAGCATATAACTGATGCTAACCATCCGCGATGATCTTTGTAGCAATTACTCCTCGATTCATGGGGACGACCAGCTGCGAATGAGATGCGATATAATATCTCTTCCTTGCTTTTCATGGTGGGACAACTTCGGCAATATTCTCTAACAATCCACAGCCCTTGTCTACCTCCTCAAACTGAATGATGTGAGATGGCATTCCCCTCTGTTGCGTACCTGAGATAACAATGGAACTCTGAAAATGAATTCGTTGAAGAATAAAGTGTTTTTATTTGATCTTCGGGAGATGCTGAAGGTATTTTTGATAATAATTACATTATTACTTACCATTTGTCCTAATTGTTGACCACTATCTAAACAGAGCTGTCGGAAGCGCTCAATGGAGATATTCGATGTGAGCTACCACACGATATACGAAATAAGTTTTAAAAGTTGTAATATAGATAAAGGTATTGTTGAAAGTGGTGCAGTACATGGGCAACTCGTTACAAATGAATGCTTGTTCTATAGTAAGAATTAAGATCCCATCATCATGCATAGCTTTTAAATCCTGATGGTTGCAAAAACAAATGAAAGGACGAGATATGTTATATAAATGTCTACGATGCAGATACTTGAGAGTTATTTGTATTGATTTTTATTCAAATGGGGTGTCGGATTTTAAAGTTTATTGTATCTGGATGTTTCTCATCAAGACTATGAACACAATCAGAGGTACGGGATCTGCTGATATCCACTGGAATTGATTGTTCCTCCTGTGGATGCGGCATTTTTACCTGCCACTTTCGTTTGACAGTACTTATATTGTTGTGGCCAGCCTCTTCGAGGCGTGGACGGATACTAGGGGGCAAGCCATAATGGTGATTGCTGCTAAATAGCAGCTAAGTGGCCAGAAACATCAGAACAGGACACACGCTTTGCAGACATCACACTATACTCATATCTGGCTGTTTTACAGAGTAGTGTATTGATCACAGTGTACCATGGCTTAGTTGAACTAACGTTTAGGTGGCGCCGTACATAAGAAACAATACATGTCCACACAACATGTTTGATCCAAATTATCCATGTACTTCATACCGGCCAATTTTCCTGCTCCCAGTTGCTAGTAAACTCCTTGAAAAGATGCTTCACAAGCGACTCCTGCACCACTATGAAGCTGCAAATCTCGTGATGCCCGCACAGTTTGGGTTCAAACTCGGAACCTCAACAGTGGATGCTCTCAACAGCCTCCTAAATTTGGCTGCTGCCTGTGATAGGAAGTACTTCTTGGTTGATTTTGCTGGGGCGTTCGACACCATCTGGTGGCCGAACGTCCTGGCCAGACTGCGGAAGGCAAAAACCTTTAGAAAATAATGAAGTCATATTTATCCAAGAGAAAAATACAAGTAGTGACTCCGTACAAGAAACTGACCCGGCCTGTTTACAGGGGCTGCCCCCAGGGCTCGGTACTGGGATCACTCCTCTGGAGTATGGTATTGGATGAGTTTCTGTCCTTCGACATGGGGGAAGTCCACTCACAGGCATTTGCAGATGACCTGATACTGACTGTTGCCGCAGACAACCGACTTCAATTGGAAACCCAGGCAAATCGAGCAATTCAAATTCTACAAGACTGGATGAAGGTCCATTTTCTTAAGATCTCCCCGGGAAAAACCTACTCAATGCTATTGAAAGGAACATTAAATCTCTGTAGAGCACCGCAAATTAAAGTAGAAAATACAACTATCAAACTATTCAGTGAGATGAAATATCTAGGAATCATACTGGACCAGAACCAATCTTTCAACCCACACTTGAAACATATCCTAGAGAAAATCAGGAGATATTCTGCCCTCGTCTCAAGAATAGCTAAAAGGGATTGGGGACTCAAGAGGCACACCTTGGGACTGTATTTCAAAACGACATTTATACCAGCCATAACTTACGCGTCTCCTATCTGGTTCCAGAAAGCAACTACTGCAGTTAACAGACGGACACTAGATTCCATCCAGCGGACAATACTCTTCTCTATTACACAGGACTGCTGCACTGTGAGTACACATGCTCTGCAGGTTCTGGCGGGAACACTCACCCTTGACCTCGAAGTGGTGCGTTGTGCCATGGTGCAGCATCTCGCAAAAGGGCTTCCCTGCACCTTCCTGGGCCACTCCATTGACCCTACAGGAAACCTGAAAAGAGAGAAAACAAAACTCGCCACCCACCTGCAGCAGATCTGGCAGGATAGGTGGTCAGAATCCACAAAAGGGGAAATAACGAGGAAATTTCTGCCTGATGTCGGAAGATTATACTCAAAAGCACCATCATGGTTTCACGCTGGACTGTACACTACGTATCTTTTAACAGGTCATGGGGCCCCTGAATGCCAAACTAAACAGTTTTAAATTAGTAAACGATCCCCGCTGTGTCTGTGGGGAAGTGGAGACATGGTCTCACATAATGTACAACTTTGAAAATTATGAGGATCTCCGCTGCCTCCTGATGACAAAGCTGACTTACTTCCCTCCCGACAGGGAATCAAACCTGTTGGACTCGCAAGAGGAGTATAAGGAGTTGACAAAATTCGCTCAGGTACTGTTCACCCGAACGACGACACATTGCTATCTACAGGGGTCAAGAACAGGCACCACGACTAAACTAACCATCCTTGGACTCAACGAAACTGGCTCTCACACAGATACAACACCTTCCTTTGGGACTCTATAGAATTTTTTTTTTTTTTTTTTTAAGCCACACTCCCTTGTGTGGCCCTTTGCCTCCACTCCCCGGGCGGGAGGGGAAGGTGACTTCTGGTCTCCTCCTCCCCTCGCCGCCCCTCTCTTCCCTCTGGTGGGGCATGGGCCTGCTCCACTGATTTGGGGGTCATCTTCTCTATGTACCCCTTATTTTTGTATTTTCCCCCCAGCCTTCAGTCTCCCCACCCCTCTCTCTCTCTTTTAATTATAATTACTAGTGTCTGAACCATTGTTAAATTGCTTGAGCCCTACACCCAAAAACTTACCAACATTTATTTGCATAAATAGTACTTCTTTTTGGCTGACCCATAACTGTAACGGTTTTTTTATTTATTTATTTTATTTTATTTATTTATTTTTTATTATTATTATTTTTTTTATTTTTTTATTTTTTTTATTTTTATTTATTATTATTTTTTAAGATCCTAGCCACTGAAATCTCAGGAAATTAGGTGGCAAGACCTGTCAGAGTGAATAACTAAAATACTGGTGTACCCGGTCTGCCTCCACGAGGCAGAGTGTGGACAACGTTGGGTCCCATTAGGGGCCCAGCGGCTAAATGACCAGAGGAACAACGGTACACGACACTACACATGTACAAAATCCATACACTTTTAAACCTCTGGCATTGACAGTGTTCTGTTTCACACCCACAATGTATAGCACGCGGAGATGGGGGAAACCCCTGGTGCCGTTTGACAGTAAACACACTCTACACTCTACACAAAAGTGGCAGTCGGTGCTCTTGCTGGACTCATCTTTCTTTCCCCCTCCCTCAGCGGTCGGCGAGGAGGCAGGAGGCTGCCCCTCCTGCCTCCTCCCCTACTCGCCAACCCAGATTTCCTCCTGGTGGGTCATGGGCATGCCCCACTGACTTGAAACCATTCAGAGGACCATCCTCCTTACCATGTCGAGAGCAACTAGAACGACTAGCACGGCTGCTCTACAAGTCCTGGTAGGAGTTCTACCCCTGGATCTCGAACCTACCCGCTGTGGTCTGCTCTAACATCTTCTCAGAAACACATCGGCTACAATGTATGACCTCACCACTGACATCACTAATGACCGCAACTATGAGAAGAGAAGAATCACTGACCACCTCATCCAGATTTGGCAGAGGAGATGGAGCAACACAGAAAAGGTGCAGTGACCAGAAGATTCCTCCCCACTGTCACCAAGCTGTACCCTAAAGCGCCAGCGTGGTTTCACCCTGGTCGAAATACCACCTTCCTCCTTACAGGACACGGCCCATTTAAAGCTAAACTTCATCAACTTGGTATCATAAATAACTCGGACTGTCCCTGTGGCAACCTGGAGTCCTGGAGACACTTAATGTTTGAGTGCGATTTGTATGAAGACCTGCGACTACGCCTAATAACGTCAATCCAATATATCCCAGACAACCAAGAACCCAGACTGCTAGACACTCAAGAGGACTACAAGGCACTCAGTCAGTATGCCCAGGATCTATTTTCTAGAAGGAAAACAATGATAGAAATACACCAAAGGCAACCCGACTAGAAAGAATGCAGGAGATCAAACAAGTAAAAAAAAAAAAAAAAAAAAAACAAACAAAAAACTCACCATACCACAGAAAGACAAGACTTTAGGATGATTTGGATGGCCTATTGTCGACCCAAAACTGCACTCCCTTGTGCGGTTTTTTTTTTTTTTTTTTTTCGGGGAGGGGGGAGGGGTTATTTGCTCTTCTCCTTTCCTCACCTCCCCATATTTTCACTCTGGTGGGGCATGGGCATGCCCCACTGAAAATGGGGGTAACCTCCCTATCCGACCCCTCTTCTTCCTATTTCTTCCCCCCAGCCTTCACCCTCCCCTCCCAACACTTTCTCTTGTACAGCGACTGCCCCACATGTCCAAATTTAAATCACATCAAATTTTGCCCGCCCTTTTAGGCTCTCTAGAAATAGTTCTTTCAGCGTAAAACCCCACGCAGCGCTTTCTAAATGCAATTTTACTTAAACCGATAACTCCAACCTTTATTTTAGGTCCTAGTCACCGAAATCCCAGGAAAGTAAGTGGCAGGACCTGCCAAAGTATAATTAGTCTCTTGGTACACCCCCCGGCCGGCGTCCCCGTCGCTAGGTATGGTAACGCCAGGTCCCACTGGGGGCCCGGCGGCCAACAGGCCGGATGAACAATGGGCACAACAAACTACATACCACATGACCCATACATTATTTTTAAACCTCTGGCATAGACAGGGTACTGTCACTCGATACAAAGAACATACGCGGAGATGGGAGAAATCCCCGGAGCCGTAAGACCCTCAACATACCTATACCTATACCCCACTGACTTATAATGGGTTCGTCTCCTCTATTGATCCCATTTCTTCAGTCTCCTCTCCCTCTCTATCTGCTCGCCAGCGTATACCCCACAGGTAAAAATTTAGTAGTTCCAAATTAAGTTCGCTCACATTTCGCTCTTTCAATCTAACGATCAACCCACGCAAGCGTAGTATTTTTTATTTATTTTTTTTTTTTTTAGGTCCTAGCCACTGAAATCTCAGGAAACTAACAAGGTGGCGGGACCAGCCAGAGTAAACTACAGCTACTGGGTACCTGGTCTGCCTCCACGAGGCGAAGTGTGGGCAACGTCGAGCATCAACAGGGGTCTGGCGGCTAAATGGCCAGAAGAACAACGGTAGACGACATCACACACCTCAAGATCCAAATACTTTTAAATCTCTGGCCTTTACAGTGAACTGTATCACACCACAATGTAAACTATGCGGAGATGAGGGGAAACCCCTGGTGCCGTTTGACCCTAAACACACTTTACACTTTACACAAAAGAAGCTAATTTTCTTGAAGCTAATTTGACTTCTTCACGTACTTCACAGAAGTTATCCTGACTATTCACACAATTACGAGACATATTAATCTTACACAACACAAATACTGCGCAAAAAGTAGGAATCTCACAGAGAACAACTGGTAACTGAGAACTAATCACCCGGCACCTAGCCGTATTCGAGGATTACTGCAACAGAGCTGAAGACGCAGTGGAGGATAACAACTTATCGCATGATGCAGTGCGAGGCGACAATTGCTGATCACTTGATAAGAGTGTTGTGGTACCCAAACTGCGGTGTTGCTATGCCTTTTGCCGAGAGCCGTAGTTGATAATGTAGAGTAACTCGTATGCGCGTGTAGCACAGTGGTATCGTCACCGTCCTCCCCCACACCGGGTGGAAAAGGCTCGGGTTCAAATCCCGTCGATGACGCGAGGAACTTTAGTGGATTTTCTCACTCCGTGGCTGAGTTAGGTGGTCTCCCCCCCCCCCCCCAGAAACTGATGTTTTTCATCCAGTAAAACAGACAAATCGACCAGAGAACACACATAATTAACAGACATAAGACACACAGCACGGCAGATGAATTTCATTATTCGGGTGGCTTAAAAATAATAGTTTGGTTTGTAGAGTAACTCGTTAATATGAGACCCCAACTGTAATTCGAAAACAAGGGCCAATCGGCAAATTTTAATGTGATTTTCGTATTCATCAACATAAAATTAGTCAAGATTGCGCATTTTCGTTCTCGTAACATTTTTCGCATTAATGTGTAGTAATTCACATTAATTTGTTTATTCCGCTTGTTGAAATCAAACGTCCCGTTTACTGTTTAGAAAAGATTCTGACACTGTCCACTGTTCTAACGTCTTCATTGAGGGTTGACCTTAAAAGGATTTAATGGGATGTCTTTCACAATTTAATGGGATGTCTTTCACAAGTGAGGGAGGGGGTTCATTTCTTGCTCTCAAAAAGCTTTCTAAAGAGATTCCCTTCCATGTCTTCGTTTGTTAATTAATATTATTATTATTATTTTTTTAAAGTTAGAACTATGTCACTTCCCGTTTTTTATTTCATTCATTTATTGTTATTTAAACTTAACCTTCTATTTTAATAAAAACTAAACCTATCAATCGCTATGCCCTGCCTTATATAATACAATAAACTCTTAAAGGGGTAATGGTTGAGAAGATCTGGAGAAGCAAATTTCAATAAAAATTAAACTGAAACATCCGAACTTATTTACAATAGTAAACATTGTTAATGATTATCTTGTCGTTTCATCTGTTTTCGCAGTTAGCTGGAATTAAAATGCATGATGGCCTTAATTCCCATAGCGGAACAAACTTGCGTATGTAACGAGTTGCCCTGGCATTGCACTATTACCAACAGACAGCTTTAGCATTTTTTTTTTTTTTTTTTTGTAAAATGTGCTGTATTTTAAAAAAATCCGGTTTGAATTTCTTTGTTGTCATCAAGTTACTTTTTATCTGCAGATCAGTGGATGATATGGTAATACACTCCAGTCTTTATCTTGGCAATTTAATCCAATACATTATAAAAGTGCGGAAGCATTGTGGCCTGAATGAAAGAAAGTGCTGTTTTTGCTAAAGTTGTTTAAATAACCTCGAGGAATATATTTTTTTCTTTTTTCGGAGACACTGGAACTACCTTTTAGGTTCCAAGGTCAAGGTTGAGTTTCCATGCACTGTTACTAAGAGGAAAGAAGTGAATTTACCTTTTGCCGATGTGAGAATTTACAGTTTTATTAATTTTTTGGTTTTTCTCGCTTTTGAAAAGTTAATACATTTCTTATTCAGATGGGCACAATCTTTATCAGTAAATAGAACCATTGAATCCGATAACGAGATGGAGCGCAGCTCTTGTGGTATTTCAACATTCGGAATATATTTGAAAGAAATATTAAGAGGGGATAAATTCTCGCAGATCCTACTTAAGCTGACAGATAAAACTGTACAAAAGCACGTTGACAAAAATAACAAAAGAGATAAGAGTAGGATTTCTGTTTACTTAGGAAAAGCGTCAGACATGGCTGCTGTATAAAGACACATTTAAACAGGAATTTGGTATCTCAAATGCGGTTTAGACATCCAATGCCCAAAATGAAATCACTGATCGTGATATTGATCTTCGCAGCTACAAGTAGGTGATGGATTTTAAATTTTTACATTTATAACAATGCTTCTTGTAAGTTTGGTTTAAATGTTTTTCTTCATTTTATAGAAGAATAATTCCAGAACTGATATATATATATTTTTTTATTTTTTTATTTTTTTTTCTATCAATATCGATTCTAGATTGCAAAAATCACAAATAACGAGAATTATTTATTGAAAGAGAAACAGCAAATCAAATATCGCATTATAATAATTATATATTTAAAAATACTTATGTTTTTATATAAAAATAATATTTATATAAAATATACTATTATAAAAAATTACTAATGTTAATTTTTTAAAAAGTTAGACATAATTCAAGACTAATTTAAAATATTGAAATCAAATTTTAAAAAAAAACCTATCTACAATTATAAAAAATAAAATATATAAATAATAAAAATACAAATGGGCTTGTATTGGATTCCATCGGATGATCAGATTAATGTTACTGTATATATCCAGCAAAAATTTTCATGTAGCTTTCAGGGTAAAATGGCCCCCTCCATCAGCGAAACAATATTTAATAGATACAGAGTTATGCGTGCATGGGAATATAGGCAGTAGTCATATTGTCATGTGGTGATGATGATCTCGGGAGGATTGCGAGCTTTTGCACTTGTAGCAAGCACCTGTCTAATATGTGGGTTGGATAACCACAATTGACCAGGTCAGTTTTCACCCTGGAAATCTCGGTGCGCCTAGTTTCCTCTGAGCTGGAATGGCTCCACGCACGGGAGAATAAAGTGCGGGCGGTGCTGTTGAGATGACTAGGGGCGTGGCACGATCTGTAGTTGGTAAACTGCCCTCACCACATTTGCTTACCGTATACTGAGGTCTTCAGGCATGGGCCCAAAAGCTTTACCAGAACATCTAAGAATGGAAGGAACCCGTCTATTTCTAATTCTAAAGTGAACTGGATGAATACTGATAAAGAACTGAGGTACTCCAGTAGTGTTGCCTCTGAACCACGTTCCATTTCTTTGTGGTAGCTAAGATTGGCTGTGTTTCAAGAACGGCTGCTGTTCCATGTTCATCAATCACGTATCGCAAAACCATTAAAACTTTTTTTTCTTCGATGAAAATAGCATTTAGGTGGCTCAATTGCGAGTCATTCGAGAAGAATCTTCTTCCCAATGATTACAACAAGGAATTTTTGTAGAGTTTACGAGTGACTTTGCCAAATTTTAAGCACTCAGCTACAAGTCATCTTTGAGATTTATTTTCGTGCTAGTAGAAGAAAATACGTTTAATGTTTGCAGTAATCTACACTCACCACCAATAAATTGCAGAAAAAATACATTTTAAATAAAGAATAAATGCAGGAAGAATTCCGAAATCCACAACTTAAAAGGTCGCCTTCTTCACCCATCTGGTGTTGGGGTCTCTATTAGCGGCACCTGCTCGATTTTCATTAACAAGAGCAGAATAAGCCCAAGTTATCTGCTCCTTTTTAACCTCCGTTGTACTGTATTCTCAATTGACTGACTGTAGCCCATATTTTGGACTGTGCGATTCTACTCACTCTTCGTTCCTGTGCTAGTAGCACAGTAGTTATAATTACTGTCCTTCCCAAATCTGATGGAAAAAGCAGGGTTCGAATCCAGTCACTGACATAAGGACGTTCATGTTTTTTTTTTTTTTCCTCCACGACCGATTCAATCGGTATCAGGTGTGGATAGCCAAGTTTTTAACCGGAACCTCTGGTTTCTTTCGCCCAACAATACATGCAAACTGACCAGATGATCATGCGATTTATGGATATTAAACACATGGGCAAATGAGGTAATTCTCGTGTGCCCCTGATACGACGGTTTCTCACTTCACCATTAAAAAAGTTTCTTTCTTTTTTTTTTTTTTTTTTTTTTTTTGACAAAAACAGGATTATCTGTATTTACTACCCAATAACTTCCCAAAGATTATAACAGGGAATTTTTGTAGGATTTGTCGAATATTTTAAGCACTCAGTCACAAGTCGTCTTTGAGATTTATTTTCGTGCTCGTCGAAGAAAATTCCTTTAATGTTGCAGTAGGGTACAGTTAACACCAAGAAATTCTAAAAATTAAAGAATAAATGAATGCAGTAAGAATTCAGAAATCCACAACCTAAAAGGTTTGTCTTCTACACCCACTTATCTGGTGTTGGTGTCCCTTTACTCTGTATAGCGAAGCGTTCTCGAATTTCGTTGACGAGAGCGGAACCAGTTGGAGTTATCTACCACTTTGAACACCGTTGTTATTTGACCGCCTGTGTCCCGTCTTTTGGACTGAGCGATTCTTTCGTTTCTGTGCTAGTACCACAGTGGTTATAATCACCGTTCACCCCACACTAGGTGGAAAAAGGCAGGTTCGAATCCCGCAAGGGAATTCGAACCTGCCTTTTAGAATTCGAAAGGACATTGAAATAGGATGAGTTTTTCCTGGTTGTTAGACCATAAACACTCAGATGTAATTACCTTAGCCCTCTAGATTTATTCAGTTACAAAAAAGTTATTTTCATATCCGATTGTTTTGTACGAAATTATGTACAAGGTTCAGCATTACATATTTTTTGTCTGCATTGTTAATAGCAAGAAGCATCGAAATTAATCAATGTTTAAGTCAGGTTTCTACATATATTGGTAGCGCATTATTTCAAAGTGAAACGAACTTTTATGGCAAGACCATGAGTACAACCAGAGAAAATATATTTCCATTTTTAATGATTAAATCTAATTCTCTTTAAAAATCCTTGAAAGTTTATTAATTATGCTCCTTAGATCCATCATTATTAGAACAGCAATTCTTCCTATAATCTTATACACAGCATTTATAACGGGAAACACAGCTAGGACAATGTGATTATTTTTCGTTTCATCATCTCAGTTTATATGGGAAGGGAAACGGCAAGGGATAGCGCAGAAATTTTTATTTTTACCCTGGGAAGATGGAGTGAGGGAATAAGTACTCCAAAGTGACTACTGGAAGTAGCTGATATGATGCAATTTAATCATTTAGTAGAGGTACTGAGGAAATATTTTATGGAGTTTAATTAAGAGATTACGCGAATTTTGTACTGAAATTTGAAAGTTTGGAAGAGAATTTGTAGATGTTTGAGAATAAGACAGTTCACTCTGGCAGAGATAGTTTTCTCGCAATTCGATCATCACTTGGGCAAGAAAAAAAATATTTACTATATTTTTAATTACAGAGGCAAAATATCCTGTGTGGAAGCTTCGAAAAGAGAAACGATTTGGGACCTTTAAGGGATGTCTCTGGAACTTGAAACAAAATATGTCTGCTTCCATGAAAATTTACAGTTGGAAAAATGGCGTTTAGGGACCGACTAGTTTATTAGTTAACCTTGGGATATTCATCAGTTGGAGCAATGATAAATTAAGTGGATCCAAGTTTCCTTGGACCCTCAGGACCGAAGTTCTGAATTTAGGGAACCATGACTAGTGAATAAGAATGAAGAGTAAAGACTACGGCTGAACCATCGCTAAACATCCCTTTCTGTAGCAAAAGTACGGTATAAAATTTCGTTTTATGTTTCCAGTAATGGTTAGTATTCCAATTGTTTATCAAATCATTCCATATCCTGAAGTTTGTTGTTAGATGTCTTCGTCTTGATTAAAGGTTATGCCAGTAATTTCAGTGGGAATTCTGTGATTTGTTCTAAGCAGAGATCTTTGTATACGAGGTGTTGGTCAAATGGAAGTACGCCCGCCAAGACCTGTACCGCAGAAGAGGCCACTCTCCTTAAGGCCCAAAGCATGGAAAGGAGCATAGATCTTTTAGGTGTGATCAATTTAGTTTAAAATTTGATATTTGTTGCCCTATGAAACTACGCAACCGAGGCATACGTGGCCATAGGGACAAAAATTGTCTTGTAGTATAAGAAAAGGATTTTCATATTTTACTTCTATTCAGTTTGGTGTTTTTGAATTGAGCTGTTTTATCCTTTTTGATATTAAAGTCAGATGGTTGACGTGAACATCAAATTTTAACTGGCTATCCACAATAATTCCACGATATCTAAGCTGTGGAACCATTCGGATGGAACTCCCATTAATTTTAATGTGGAAGCTTCCATAGCAAAATTTTCCGCTGAAATTCATTATCTTGGTCTTTGAAGGATATATACTCAGCTTATTAATAACTGCTCAAGTAAGAGGTAAGAAAGGACCATGTTGGTGAGGGATTCGAGATCCGAGCAAAATTTTCCTCTAAAGTTGAGAGTCAAATTATCAGCATATTTCATTGCATGTATTTTATCAAAACAACGAAGTAACCAACTGTGTAGAACTATATCCTATCTGTCTCGAAAGTAGCTTCTAATTACTTGAAACGATTATCGAGAGCTTAGAGGTATTTCTGGAGGGTTTACCCAAAGGAACTGGTCTTAATCTTGCAAAGGCAAAAACTGCATCTGCTTTTTTCCCAAGCGAATATTACAATTTTATTATCAACTCTCTATACATTTAAAAGTTTTCCTCCTAGTGATATTTATTCGAGGCAATGGGAGAAGAGGGCGGGGCAATTACGTCACTTATTTGGCCATAACTGCCTCTATAACGTTCACCAACCTCGTGCAGTTGGTTCACTCTCTAATACATGACCACGCCCGGCATCATTTAATGTTCCATTGTTCTCTTCATCAGCAAACATTTAATGTTAGCTGATGAAGGGATCCGATATAGTTTGTATATTTTTAAATAGTTTAGTATTTTCTAAATATTTCAATATATTTGTATAGTTTGTAAATATTTTAGTCTGCTCGTTCGGCTGCAACAATATTGCTCATGTATTACATAGGCCATTTCCCAATTAGATATCGATCAGTACGTTTCGATAGGTGTGTCTGGAATCCGTGACGTTTGACTTGCTAATTATACGTACTAACGTAATAATTAACACAATGCCACGACCTAGATTGCCGCGACAACCAATTCCGAGAGAAAACGATGTCGTCAACAGTCTTCACAGAAATGTATAGAGACACATGCGGAATGGTTACAAAATAATCATAGAATAAGTTCAATGACGACGGAGTAATATGGATGAAACTCAGCGAACTGTCAAACGGCTCAGACGTAACGTAAGATCTTCCCAAGATCCAGATAACGAAGAAACCACTGAAGTATCATATTGAGATTTAGGTGATATGGTAGAAGAATGTCAACAATGCGGCGGATTATATTTTCACTGCGAACTCGGAAGAGTCGCACATTCGTGGTGTCGCGGAGGGAAGGTATGTTTGCCGACGGCAGATACCTGTCCAGAAACTTTAGTCTGCGCGGTAGCGCAGTGGTATCGTCACCGTCCTCCCCACACATGGCGGAAAAGGCCCGGGTTCGAATCCCGTCGATGACGCGAGGAACGTTAATGGGCTTTTTTCACTCCGTAACTGAGTTAGTCGGTCTCAGGTGTAGATAGCACGGCTCCTCCCCCCCCCCCAGAAACTGGGGTTTTTCGTCCAGAAAATAGAAAAATCGACTACAAAACACACGCAATTAACAGACATAAGACACAGCACGGCAGATGAATTTAATTATTTGGGTGGCCTAAATATAATAGTTTGGTTTGTTTTTTTGTTTTTTTTTTATTTTTTTTTGAGCCCCTCCTCAGACAAACGGTGGTCTGTTTTCAACAAATGAAAAAAAAAAAAAAAAACAGGACAAAAATCATTTGGCGATGTCATCTTTCTGCAAATAGTGCAATACCAAGGCAACTCGTTGTGAAGGCAAACTTTCTGCTACTGTCGGTGATGTATTATCATGCTATTCAGGAACCATACTGCGTCCGTGGAAGGGTCTCTGGTTACCCCCTGGCTTTCAGGAAAATCCAGACGACAAACCAATTGTGCCTCGCTGCTATCATCGTCCGCAATCCAGACTTAGTAGTAACACAGATAGAATCACTCTGCACTCCCCACCTAGCGGGGGCTACAATAGAAGGCAGCTTCGGCCGTATTGCGGTCCTAACAGCATACTTCCAATTTGGTACAGATATCCTCCCGCACATAGCTCGACTAGAACAAGCTCTTGACCTCCTAGAGAACACTGATGTCATCATAGCCGCAGATTCGAATGCCCGGTCAACACAATGGTTCAACACCTCTACCGATGCAAGAGGAGATATGTTAGATGAATTCATTGCCTCACGCAGCCTTGAAATCATCAACAGACCAGGACAACCAACCACCTACTCTTCGGGAACTGGAGAGTCTAACCTGGACATCACACTAACTACTTCTTCTCTTCGCAATAGACTCCTCCATTGGTAGGTGCATGACACAGCCACTACTAGCGACCATCGCCTCATCACTTACAGTGTCACCGATTCTGCCCTCCCTCGTCAAGTGCCTATCCAGGATATTGTAAGATTCTCTACTAAAACAGCGAACTGGGACCAGTTTGACAATGTAATTCAAGATGCTCTTCATGACCCAGCTAGCAATTTCTACCAATCAATGAACAGTGCGCAGAAAACAGACTTTGTGCAGAGTCTGCTCCTCAAAGCTTCAGAGGCTTCCATGAAAAAATGTTCCACGAAACCAAGATCTGTTCCATGGTGGTCGCAGGAACTCACTAACCTGCGCATTTCTCTGAAGCGCGCTCGGAAAGAATACCAACGCAAGAGAAGGACTGAACCTGCTCACATTGCAGAACAGTATAGAGACCGATTCAAAGCAGCCCGCCGTGAATATACTAACAACATTTACCATGCCAAGCAAAGCTCCTGGCGTTCCCTTGTCGAGACTGAGGGGAACCGGAATCCGTGGGGTTTAGTCCACAAACTCGTGAGGAATAAGCTGGGATCCACGGACGTCATACACTCTGTCCGCTCTGATGACTCGTCTGAGACTACACACTGGGAAGATACAATCAACCGGATTCTGGATGAACTAATATATCAGGACAACACCAACTCTGACACTGACATCCACAGGACGATAGCAGTACAAAATTCCAGCTTCCAGCCAGACAACATGGAGGAACCATTCACGGAGGAAGAAGTCGATGCAGCAATTAAAAACATCAAAAAAGGTAAAGCTCCTGGTCTGGATTTTATTGAAGGCGAGACTGTGCAACGTCTCTGGGCCATAGCTCCAATGATACTTCTTCAGCTCTTCAACACCTGTCTGAATGAGGGTAATTTTCCATCACGTTGGAAGCATGCTAACCTGAGGCTCCTACCTAAGGATCCCACAGGTACCTCCAAGGCATATCGCCCGATTGCGCTGCTTCCCATTCTCGGCAAGGTTTTTGAGAGACTGCTGCTCTCCCGCTTCCAACCCCGATATGAAGCCAGTGGTTTGGCATCCTCGCTTCAATTTGGATTCAAACAAGGGTGCTCCACAATTGATGCTTTATCTAAAACCCTCAAAGTTGCAGAACAGTCAGACGCAACTTATGTACTGGCAATCTTCATTGACTTCAAAGGAGCTTTTGACACAGTGTGGTGGCCGGGCGTTCTTCAGAGGGCCAGAGTCTCTAACTGCACTTGGAATTTCTACCACTGCCTCAAAAGCTACTTCTCTAACCGCAAGGTCAGCATCAAAACAAAATATCACTGCATCACCCGACATCTAACCCGGGGCTGTCCCCAGGGCTCCATCCTGGGGCCAGCTGTCTGGAATATGATTCTCGACGACTGGCTCCTGAGGGACTACCCACACACTACTCAGCTTTCTTATGCCGACGACATGGTTATTATCATTGAGGGCCCCACCCGCGCCACCATAGAAACCCAGGCTACGGTTGTTCTCGCTGCTCTGTCCGTATGGGCCACGGAAAATAAACTCTCAGTCTCCACTGAGAAGAGCAAAACCCTCCTATTAAAAGGCAAACTGGACTTCTCCAGACCTCCTACCATACGTTTTAATGGCCGCCCACTGAAAAACTACCGATCGGTGAAGTACCTAGGAGTAATTTTGGACGACAGGAGAACTTTCATTCCTCATATCCAAGCTATCAAAGAAAAGATAAAAAATTACATCAGTATGTTAGCACGCTTTACCCGCAAGGACTGGGGTCTTAAAGGACCAACTCTACGCCTTTTATACTCAGCAGTATTTATACCAATTGTCACATATGGAGCTGCAGTATGGTACCACCGAATGACTTTAGTGCATGCTCAACGTAAAATTCAGCAAATTCAACGACTTATGCTACTACAAATGACCCGCGCATGTAGAACGACATCAACTGCCGCCCTACAGATACTAACAGGCCGCCTCCCCTTGGACCTCCACGTCGCTTTTATCGGACTTTCTCATGCCATCAAGAAGAATAAGGAAGCTGAATTCCTCACTATTCAAACCCGTACCGATACCGACATCAAACAGGAACATAAACGTGTGTGGCTACAATTCATAAACTTATGGCAAACCCGCTGGAATAACTCCACAACTGGTGCAACTACTAAACTTTTCCTTCCTGTGGTAACCTACATCAACAAGCAACGTTCCACTTGGTTCTTCCCTAACGTCTATGCTTCCTTCCTATTAACTGGCCACGGATCCTTCAAGAGACGCCTTCTAGAGTTCGGCCTAGTCGAGGATGCCCTCTGTACCTGCGGAGAACCTGAAGACTGGGATCACGTGATGCACTCATGCAACGTATACTTAGATCTAAGAAACCAACTACTCCTAGACCTCCACACTACATCACTTCGGCCAGAAACCAAGTTATTGGAATCTAATGATGCCTTCCGCGCACTGACCAGTTATGCCAACGAGGTCTTTCGTCGTCGCTGGCATCACCTGCAACTCCCGAACACTACTCCTGGATAACCTCCTCTAGACAGCAACTGATACCCAGCACCGGAAACTTCCAGACATGAAACTGCAAATGGTGGACAGCCCTGTCGACGCCGCTCCGTGATTCTCCATTGTGACGATCGTGGACTCTTTAATTTGAACTTTACCTATTCTCTTTTTCCTACCCACAGTCTTTCTCTGTCTTCCACTTTCCTGTCTCTTCTCCGCTCTTTCCTTGGCCCTCCCCACTCTCGCTCCTGCAAGAGTGTGGACGGCCCGTCAGATGTCTTTTACTCCCTGGTCCGGCTCCTCGTGCCAGTGGACGGATGCTGGGAGGCTCCTTCCTGGTGATCGCGCCTCCCAGTAACGAAGAGGCCAGTCAAACAACACAAACAACACACTACTCACACATAACCCACACTGACTGGCTTTGCTATGTTAACAGAGTATTTAACGCGGATTTGTGGGAAACCACGGGAACCGCATAACAAAAAACACTATGTCCACTATGTCCACTATGCTATTTAAATCCTACTAGCATGGTAAAAATAAATTTGCTTACAGGAGAAAGTAAACAAGACTGTTATCTGCTTTCACAATTTTTTTTTCTAAGAAATGACAAGATATCCTATAAAGTTAGGTAAGTCAATATGTAGCTAAATAGAATCTACGCCACTTATCATGCCCAAAACAAAACTCTTAAATTCCACCTTTACTCCCGATAATTAAATTGAATCTCTGCACACTTTTTCCAAGGAAACTTTGCATATATCCCATTCTGAATATCATATCATAATTCCTCCTTCTCTATTTGAAGTTGTCCAATGAGAACTATAACTTTTGGATGCTTGCGATTTCCTATTTGTCTACCTTTCGATTTTATAATTCTTCACATTTCTTTGTTTATTCATATTTTGTCTTGTTGAAACCAAACGTTTCGTCCTCAGCTTTACCATTTCGGTCAGATTTTGATTCCGGGTACTGTTGTACACCGTCTTCATTGAGACTAGACGTTAATGGCTTTAATGGGATGTCTTTGATTAGTGAGGGGGCGGTGATTTCTTGCTCTCTAAAAGCTTTCTAAAGAGATTCCCTATCCATCTCTTTGTTTATTTATTAATATTATTCTTTTTTAATTTTAAAGTTCAAACGTGTTATTTCCTGCTATGTGTTCCATCCATTTATTATTATTTTAACTTAACCATCTATTTTAATAAAGTTTAACCTATAAATAGCTATTCACTACGTACAGAACTTCGTACGTTCCAAGGTCAAGGTTGAGTTCCCATGCGCTCTTACTCAAAGGGAAGAACTGAATATACTTTTTGTCCATTTGAGAATTTACAATTTTATTAATTAACCTGGTGTTTCTTCCTAGGAAAGATGATTAAGATTTCTCATTCAGATGTAGGTAAATAAAACCATTGAATCCTATAACGAGATGGACAGAAGCGCTTGTGATATTTCAACATCCGGAATGTATCTGAAAGAAATATTTCGAAGAGATAAATTCTCACAGACCTACTTAAGCTAGCAGATAAAACTAGACAAAAGCATGTTGACAAATGACAAAAATAACAGAAAAAAAGAGGGATTTCTGTTCACCTAGGAAAAGCGAGAGATATGGCAGCTGTATAGACTTACACTAAAGAGGATTTTGGTTTCCGAAATGCAGTTTAGACATCCAATACCCAAATTGAAATCACTGATCGTGATGTTGAATTTTACATGAATAACAATCCTTGTCTTCGTTAATTAAATCATGTACGCTTGGTTGAAATGTTTTACTTCATTCTTTAATAGAATAATTCCAGAATTTATATTTTTTTCCGTCAATATTGATTATAGAATTCTAAAAACCACAGTTAATGATAATGAGGTTTAATGATTTATCGATGGAATAAAAGGAAACTCAAATGTCATCTTATAATTCTAAAATTATTCAATATTGCTTATTATTCTATTTGTATAAAATATATTTTATATAAAATATGCTGGAAAATTAAATTATAAATAATATTATTTTAAAGTCTTAAGATTTAGTTTAGCACTAATTGATGAAACTGAAATCAATCCAAATAAAGCTATAAAAGGTTATAAAAAGTGAATAATAAATAGTAATAGATGCCAGTAGTTTTGTCTTCTTTTGTGTTCCAATTAACACGTTTATCTATCTTTATTTACTCGTGATTTTTTTTTTTTTTTTGGTTCTTCTAAGATTATGAATGCTGTGTACCTGAACAGTGTCATTAAATATCCTAGCACGAATCGCATAAGTATTTATTTCGAGGAGAGTAGAGTTTATGAAACTTGTGTAAATGCGAATTGGGGATACATCTGCACTTCTCCAGTCCGTTATGTCCTCCCCTGAGTCCAAGGATGCTATCATAATTATGGCTAATAATTTGCTTAATTCCTTTACCACCTCCTTTAATATAACTGGATACATCCCATCCACCCTAGGTGCCTTTCTTACCTTTAACTTCAACAATTTCTGCTCCACTCTGCTCTCAGTTATTATAAAATCATTAAGCTCCCTGTTAGAGGTTAATAAGCTTCTGTCGTCCACTTTCCTACCGAATTCCTCATGTGTGAATGCAGATGCAAATTAATCGTTCAGTGTGTCAGCTGTCTGAGCAGGATCGTCACCAGTGGAACGGTCGATATCAAGTGAACCAATCTGATTCATCCACTTCCTTCTACAATTTACATAAGTAAATAGGTCTTTTGCTGTTTTTCTTTGCATCCTTTACCAAAGATTTCTCGTAATCTGCCTAACCTCCTTTGTGACTTGATTACAGATTAGATTATATCTACCAGAGGCTGCTGTGGTCACCTGATAATTTATATGCATCCCACGCATTTTTCTTCTCTTCTACGGTCTTATTAATTCATTTGACATCCATTTAGGCCTAAACCTTGAAAAGTATTTCTTAGTTGGTATGAAACCTTAGTAGCTTCCATGAATACTTCCCATTTAGAGTTTGCTGTCGGTAACATCATTAGTTGGTCCCACTGTATATAATTTAAAAACCGCCTCACACTGTCACCTTTACGAAAGGGAAACCCTCCCCTTTACCCCTGATGGTTGTTTAATCTTTAAGTAAATCCCACATCAGTATAATGGGATCATTACCACCTAGTGGTTCCTTTATCTGCGGATTCTTAATGCATAAATAATCACTGCTGATAATCGGATAAAGAGTCTTACTCACTCTGGTTGCTCCTCGAACAGGATGCTGCTGCTGTACAAAAGAATCCTTCAATAAATCCACAAAGGCCTCGCTACTGTGCGAGTGACCAATCCACAAGTTCCAGTCAATATCTGGGGAATTAAAATCCACTCTATTATTTTGTTGTTCACGGTCCTCATCACAGCTTCTAACTCAGAACAGTGCGGCGCCGGCGGCGGCATCTTCCCTTGTGACAGTTTAGTTTGATACAGACAATAGTAAGGATATAACGTTCACTCGCGCTTCCTATTTATCTGCATCGTTACAAGTTTATTTTTGTTTGTGTATAGGGTAGAGAGAAATTAAAATGCCAAAGAGAAAGCGCCATTTTCTGAAGAATATTCCAAAAAATGGTCGTACTTAAATAAAGAAAGGACAGTCAAATGAGGAAGCATATTGTTGTATTTGTAGTATCTGTATTTCGATTTCTCATGGCGCAAAGCTGATAATACAGCAACACTTATCAACAAGGATTCATAATTCAAACTTCAAATCGGCTTCAACTTCAAGAGATGTTTCAACTTTGATGATCAAAAAAGGACTAAAAGTGACCTCTTGATTGCTGCTGCTGAATTGACCACAGCGTACAATCTCGTACGCTGTGGACTATCCCCCACTTTCGCATCTGACTTGAGTACCTCACAGAAGAAATCAGACTCTAGGGAGTTTCTATATTGAGTATATTCCTCCTTTGAATTTGGTGAATAAAATTGTTTATTACACATATTTACAGAAAGGAAAATGATCAATATTTAAGCACATATTACAACTTGATAGCACAATCTATATGGCACATGGTATGGATTAATTGGTCACGTTAATTTACATTCATGCACATCACCTTTCTCTTTACCACAAGGCTATTAACACTTCCATGAATTTAATTTATACTAACTTCTCTAAAGTAAATCAAATTTTTTTTTCTAATGGATCACACTCAGTTTCCACATTCAAATCTTCTTTTTATACAATACATACTTCTTTCTTATTTAGCGATACTAATGGCAAACCTTCTCTAGCTAGATTTCCCTTGATACAATTGAAACCATCTTTCAAACTAGCATTTATCTTATTTATCTGGTTTATACCAGCACTAGACAAAAAAAACTTCTGACTTGGTCACCACATTCACCTGGATCATCACATATGATAGCATTCATCTCTATTATCCCCTTTAATTACCCCGTCCAAATTTTTACTTTACATCAATTTATTCAAAAGTAAATTCACCATATCTATATATTTTCCGTTCTTTACCATATTCCAACAACATTATTCAACTCATCTACATTTACATGCATACACCTTATTGTATATTTCCCATATGACTTCCCCTAATAATTCTCTTATCTTGTTTCTATAGTCCTTTAAATTTGTAAAGGAGTACTTATGCTATCAAGGCACTTACTTCTAGTGACTGGCGGGACGTCTCCGTTAGGGCCTTCCGTCTTTCTTTATTTGGGACTGTTATCCTCCGCCATCTAGAGCAACATCTTACGGCTTCAGGGGAAATATCGTGCGGACTGTAAGACTGCTACACAGCTTTCGGGATCTGCTATTCTGCCTGTTGGATACGCTCCTTCTGTTCCAGGGCTGCTACTTCTATTCCGGGCCTGCTATTTGCCTTCCAAGACCTTTTCTGGGTATCATAGCCTTCATCGGTGGACCTGGTCATCTGTGGGAATCTCCTTCTCTCACTTTACTAATTTTTGCAAACTCCCTGACATTCCGATAACCTCACTTTTTCATTATTTCTCGTCAACCACCTCCTCACCACACTTCTCTTAGAAACTTTCAAAACTCCATCCTTTTTCTCTCCGATAGGTTCTCTTAATTTTCCTGCGCTCTCTCTTTTTGTTCCCCGAACTCTATACCGCCCCTCAAGACTGGCACGCCTTCACCAACGACTTCAACCAATCCTCCCCTTACTATTTAAATTTACATTCCGTTTTATTCGCTAATACCTTTCTTCCAAGCTGTCTCTTTAGTGCGCAAACCAACCTCTTTTTCGAACATTCTTAAATTTTTTTCCAGGCAGTATGGCCCTTTGATGTCGACCGGCCGCCTTCACAAACACTCATTTTCATTTCGCACCCTGCCTTCTAAAGCATCAGAAAATTCACATCTCAGTCAGCCTAACGCCGGTCTTAATTTGGAACCGGAACACTGGACGTGCACCTACTTCCTGTTTAGGTCTGACGGTGTTACAGATCAAAGGAGGCGCTTCGTCTAATCCCGTCTCCCGTCCTATTGTTTGTTCTCGAGCAACCCTTTTCACGCCTATTCACAAATGGTCCCCGTTATCTAGTCCTGCTGTCCCTGTTTGCTCTCGTGTATTGTGGGAGTTGATAGTTTACCCCTTTGCTACCATTCCTAGTTCTCACGCTTAAATTATTCCATCTCTAAATCTAACCTTCTGATTTAATCTTACCTTGAAAAAAAACCCACTATCTTTATTTTATTTAATTTGTAACATTTTATCTTACACCATCACTATATCTAACGTTTTTCTAATTTATATCTTACTTTGCGAAAAACAAACCCAATATATTTATTTAAATTAACTTGTAAGATCTTACATCTTACAGATTGTTCTCAATTTTCCCCAATGAGTAAAATTCCCCAACGAGCCTTGTACAATCTTTCCAGGGCCCAATTAATGACAAATCAATTGACAGATCTATTCTTAATGTCACTAGTGCCAATGTGTGCAACAATATCACCTTTTTGTGCCCTTAAAATACGATATCTGCTCTACAATGGCATGAACTTTTGTACTCTGGTCCTCTTCCATCTATCCTTTTTGCACAATGTTTCCCTGATAATAGATTCACCGACAGTAACTAGCTCCTGTGGGATCAGCGCATTCTGTCTTGAAGATTGCCACTGTGCTGCCTGAGCGTGATAGCGCGATCCACTGAAATGATAAATGGTTCTGTGCAAACCCCTGAATAAAACTATTCGTCACCACTTAATTTAGTGTTGAATTATTTGATGAAATACTTGTAATTGGCAGAAAAGCGAATTGTTCAAGAACAAATGATGCTGACAAACGAAATAGACTAACACAATATTTATTATACAACAAATTTTAGTTTTTAAAACACATGAGATATATCAACACTTCATTTGACGATCTGATGACCGAGGCGGCCAGTGCAGTAGGCAGAATTCACTTACATGTCCCTGGAATCAACTGAGAACAATTCTGACCTGGTGACATGACCCATTATGCTAGTGGAAGAACCCATTCGCAGATGGATAGACTGTAGACATGAAGGAATGTCCCTCGTAGAAAACAATTTTCACCTGTATCATCATCATCCATCAGTTTGAGATTTTTTCCATGAGGTTTATGGATACATTTGGAAATCGTTTGCAAGTTCTGCATACACGTGGATATCTTTCTAGAATTGCAAGTTCACGCGTTACAGTTAACGTACACCCAAAGTACTGGTTGAGGTTTTAAGAGATAGCCGGCAATGATGCACATATATTTGTCAGAGATTCAAGAACTGGAGAAGAGGGCTGATCCAGTCACCATCGATTTTCTCTTTGTAAATACTTCTAGCGAGCGCAAATGTTTGGAATACCTGAAAAGAGCTTTAATTTCTTTCGGAAAAATTAGTAAAATAAGATTTTAATGTTGATCAGTTTGGAGCAATTAAAAATTATATGCCCCCAAGTTTCATCGGACCAGCAGGAACGAAGATTTCAATTAACAAGGCTGAATGGAAAGAATTTTCAATTTAGGGAACAGCGACCGATGATTAAAAGAACAATAAAGACTAGGCTGAACCTTCTCTTAACATCCTTCCTCAGCAAATGTATGGTACAAAATTTCGTGTTACGTTTCCAGTATGGTTTGAATCCCATCCAGATGTTTATCAAATTATTCCATATCCTGAGTTTTGTTGTTTGATGTCTGGGTCTTGCTGAAAGGGTATTTCAGCGGCCAGTGATTTCAGCGGGGATTCTGTATTTCGTTCTAAGAAGAGACCTTTGTACACGAGCTGGTGGTCAAACGGAATTACACCCGCCAAGATCTGTAGTGAAGAAGAGGACACTGTCCTGAAGATCCGAAGCATGGACAGGAGGCATAGATCTTTGAAGTGTGATCAATTTAATTTTAAATTTGGTATTTTTTGCCCTATGAAACCCACACCCTAGGTGTAAGTGTCCATAGGGACAACAATAGCCTTGTAGTATAGGAAAAAAAATCATTCCATTTGGTTTTGGTGTTTTCCTTTATACCTATCGTTTTTTGACGTTTAAAGTCATACGGTGGACGTGAGCACAGTGTATACTGTTATTTGCAATGCAGATCCGGGGGGTTTCTCCAATCCGTGTTTAATTCTGTGATCAATGCAAACACTGTGAAGGCCAGATAATGTAGATTAGTGTGTGTTCGTCTGTTCTCTTCTGGCGTCTTAGCCTAGGAACTTGTGGGGGAACACAAAACCCCCCTAGTTTACCACCCTTTGTCATGATGAGGCGGTCCGGGTCAGTAAGGAGTTAAAGCTTTGGCGGAGCGAGCCCTTGAGTGGCTGAAGCATCTAGGGAGAGCCCAGAAAAAAATATAAAAATATTTCTTTGAAACAAATACGGGGAGAAAGGAAGAGGGTAGGATAAAAGAGATAGAAGAAGAGAAGGGAGCAGTGGTGGTGTTACTCGCCTGATTAGAAGTGGGAGATAGTAAGGGAACTCGCTGGTACAGGATGCCCATCCTACCTCAGATGGAGGCAGGAATTGTGAGTGGTGGAGTGGGCCACCAGGCGAAAGAGGGATGGGAGTCACCCAGGGTGGAGGGAAGGAGAAGGATACTCAACTGCTTACGGTGATGGAAATGAAAGAACATAGGGAAAAGCAGGTGCGGCCCTAGGATTTTTGGCACCCCTATGCAGAAATGTATTAGAAGTGAAAAAAGGGATCCATATGGTTAAGCGTGCTTAGGCAACTTTGTCCTTCACTGGCCTGGGGGTTACCATACTGGCCAGTGCCAGCATCTCACACCATTCTGGCTAAAACAAAAAAAGAAAAAAACCAACAACAACATGGATGACCATGGGGTCTCTAGGGCTCCCATGGCCATCAGACTGTTTAGTGAAGAAGCTGAAATAAAACATGCAATTAATAACATTCATTCACGCAGTTTTATTTTAATAGTTTTTTTCCTTACATTTTATATTTTACAACTTTTTGTACATTTTTATATTTTGTAATTTTTCTTACATTATCACGTTTTGCATTTTCACCTATTTACAAGTTTTTATATCTTTTTTTCCTTTTTTTTTTCATTCATCCATCGACTCTTTCACACCAGGAGGGTATGCAGTCAATACAATATAATATGCATTTTAATTAACTAACAACAATATTTAATTTAAGCGAATATAAAAGGATAATAGGTAAATAGTCAACAGAAGAACACTCGCTCATTTATGCAACATTTATATAAGAAAAATTCCTTTCATACTGTGATTTTCACTTGCGTTCACTCATTCAGTTCTTGACACAGTGTAAAAAAAATTATAGGTCCAAAAGTCTCGAAACTTTATTCGACAGTTGGACAGACAACTTGAGTAGTCGACTACTCAAGTCGTCTGTACAACTGTCATTCAGTTCTTTTTCTCAGTATCACAGAGACATCCTCCTTATACAATCTTTTTGGAGTTCAGCATTCATTCAATTCTTTTACTCATCTACACGTCCGTTTGTTCACTTAATCAATGCAAGTTTCACATTCACCAAACAAATCCACAACGTTCACTCTTTCACCTAATCTCACACACACCTCAACTCACTTCCTTCATTCCCTCTCACATTAAAGTTCTCTCACGCTCTCTCATATTAGTCCAATCACACAACCCATTCACTAACACTTGGTCACCTCTTCTTTCACCCTCACAGCCTTCACTCATTTTCTTACATTTATACTTTCTCATCCAACCTAGCCTACCACAATGACTCAGCTTACTAATATTGTTTCAGCTGAGACGTAACCCAAGCTGCAGGCACCGTTCAGCCTCATGATGATCATATCAGTTATATTGTTTGTTTGTTATTTGGTTTTTAGGAGCATTAGCAACTAAGGCCATATTGCTCCAGGATATGCGGTGGTCATTCCCTGACGTTTCCGCATCCTCCATATTTGGTGGTGACGGGCTCGAACCCCGGTCTAATCAAGAAGCGTGTGCTACGTACTAGTGCTCCTTCCCACCTGGCTACGGAGGCGCCGATCAGTTATATTGTCTATTTAGTTATATTATCTGTCGTAGGCAGTGTGAAACACGTGCTACGACTGGGGCAGTACCACTCTGCCCTGGTTTACATTCTGACACTCCGCTTATTTTCTTGCTCCCAGAGTTCCTCAACCACAGGCAGGGATCCCAAGGGAGAACATTTTGGTTGCCCAATACAATAGATATATCAAATTTGGAGGGTCCTGTCAGGTGAGTCCTATTATTCTCTGGGCATGTGGAGAGATTTCGGCAGTGTAAGTATAAGGGCTATTGTTCGTACTGGGCCAAGTCTCTGCCTGTCTCTGCAGATTTTATCTAATCTCAAACACTTTTGAGCATAGTTGGTGATGGCCTTATTCACTTTCCTCCAATACGAATAGGTGTTCTTGGCCCATAGGAAGGCGACAAAGGTTGACGTGGGCACCAAAATTTAACCGGTCATCTACAAGAACTCCAAGATATCTAAGTTGTAGAACCACAGAGATTGAACTCCCATTAATTTTAATGAGCGGAGATCAAACATTCCCCTGAAAGTCATTATCTTAGTCTTTGAAGCAGATATACTCGTAAGTGTCCAAGCGTCCAAACAAGAAGGTAAGAAATTACCATTTTGGCGAGCGACTCGAAATCCAAGCGAGATTTATCTACATAGACGAGAGTCAAATCGTCAACGTATGCGATTGCATTCGATTTATAAAAATTACTAACTAGTCTAGGACTATATTCTATCTATCTGGAAAGTAGCTTCTAATTACGTGGTATAACTGTCGGGAGCAATGGGCCTTGAGGAATTTCTCGAGGGGTTTCCCCAAGGAAATCTGCCTTGTTCTTGCAGTGTCAAAAAATGTATAAACTTTTTTTCCATGAGAATATCGTAGTTTTATTTCATCTATTTTATTCTTTTTGTTCACGGATGTCAAATACGCACTTTGATACCACGCAGACAGTCTATTCCTCGAAGTAAATCTTTTTTCAGATGTGCACAATCCTTATAAAGAAATAATGGTTTCATTTTTGGGAATAATTTGACCAAAGAATCTAACGCATTTCTCCAGATTTATGACACTCATCTCTTCGTTCATCTGAATAACGTTAGCCAGGTGGAAGTTTTTACTTTATTCTCTGACTAAAATAAACAATTAATATCTTTCTATAAATATCAATTTTAGCATTTGTAGAAAATCACACATACTGGTAGCGAGGTAAACGCGTAGAAAGAATAAAATTGTGTGTATATTACTTTTATTTTAGTTATAATTAGCCATTAAACGATTTTTATCCAAACATTTATATTTTATTTCTTAGTTTCCCAGTGATGGGCTATTATTGTTGTAAGAATAAAATTCTTAACAAATTTTTCATTATATTTTTATAAAATTTAATACAGTTATAAATGAAATGATCGAAGTATTATGAAATATATATTTAATTAATAATAGTGAATTATAAATATAAATAATTCTTCGATATAGTATAAATATATGAGATCTAGAAGAAATTAGAAAAACGATTATTTTTACATTTTATCCGTAAAGATTTACTTTCTTCCCATAAAGAGAGAACCGTATATGTATTCCTTTGTTTATGGAACTCTCAATCACGCTTATTTTGAAACTTCCGGCCCATAAAGGAGGGCCCTTTATGGGCCAGATATTACACACGCAAGGGGAAGTTATCTCCATTATAATGATTTTTGAAATTGGAATTTAAAACTTAATGATTTAGATGTCTTTATATACCAGGACGAGAAAATATGTGGTAGCCTTTAGCAGCTTTTGAAACATGGACATCGTGTACAGTGTATAGTGTTGCTTGTCAGGCGGCACTGGGGGAGAACCCCCCCAACTCCGCGTAGTATACACTGTGACGCAGTACAAACTCTGTGAAGGCCAGAGATAGTGAAAGTTTTAGTGTAGTCTGCGTAGTGTAGTGTTAGGTTGAGTTGGTCTGTTGTTCCTCCGGCCATTTAGCCGAGGGGCCCCTAGTGGGACCCCTCGTTGCCCGTCCATGCCCCGTGGAGGCAGGTCGGGTGTAGTAGACAGTAAAGAATTCTCTGGCTAGTGAGAACCCTGGACGCCGCCTGAGCTTGCCAGGGAGTACCACTGAGAAAAAAAAAAAAAAAGAAAAAAAAAAAGAAAGAAAAAAAACGCTAAGAACGCTATTAGATATCGCCTTCGGTGTGATGCTATCATGAACTCTGAGTTAGTAAATTATGACAATCTATATTATTTGATAACAGTCCCCGTCAAGAATTCAAAATCTATTAATCCAAAAGTGACTGCCTTTTTTACATCGCGAAGAGAATGTTTCAATTTTCCCATATTCCGATTTATCCTTTCACGATAGGCCCATAACAGATTTCTTTATGCCCCTCAGTTAACATGTAAATAATATGCTCAAATAGGAAATTCATCAATCCAGGCAGCCCCACTATAAATGCCACCCACTCCAGGAAGTGCAGACAGCCTTCAGCGATATCATGTTCGCCTTCGCAAAGCCCCCACCATTGCCAGGCTCAACCGCGATTCCCAACCACCAACTCCCCGCCAATAATTGATACTAACCATCCGCGATGGTCTTCGTAGCAATTACTCCTCGGCTCACAGGGGCTCCGGCGAATATGGGAATGAGATGCGACATGATATCTCTGTGCTGTGTTTTGTGATAGGTACAGGTGAACGAACCGGCAATGTTCTGTAAGCAGTAAATTGCCAATTATTCTTAAATATTATCATTTACTAATAGTTTTATTATCACAGTAATCGGATCCCGAATCGAAATTTGATGGCCAACTAATAACAGTACATTCGAATCGCCTCATACGCTAGAGAAATAAGGGCTGTGTTGGCTATTTGCAGCCGAAAGGCTGAAGTTTGTGGCCATCAGTTGTGCATTTTCTGCCCACACAACATGTAGATTGACCAGTGAGCACACATTTTCACTGACGTAAGCAATGGCGCAGGATGGTCCAAGTTGCTGATGTTCCTAAAAATCGAAACAACATCGACAACTTTACAAGTTGCCCCGATATTGGACTACTTAAAAAAATGGCTAATTTTGCACTCATTTAAAAGATGGAGCACTTCTATGATAACCCCTTTCAGAATTTGTTGATCCCTCGTCTGACAACAGGAGGCTTATTTTCGATACATCATAGAAAACAAAAGAAGAAACAAAAAACATACCGATGACAGCTGTTTTAAAGTAGTGCAATAACTCCATTTAAATCTACATTACCACTCCCAAGCATTACACAAAGGCATCTGATAAAAATTGTCAAGAAACTATAAAAGCTGTAGTTGTCCCAGACAGGTTCCCTAGTTTCTAATAGAAATCTGTAGTACATATATTTTCAATAAAATCCTGTAAAGTGGAAAGTTACCAAAAATCTGGAATACATACTTTGTCCGTTCGGTTCCTAAGCGCAAAGATCCCAAGCGGCCGCAAGAGTTTATCGTCATCAGCTGTGGATTCCTTTACATTGAATTTGAATTTCATTCTGATTGAATTTTAATCCGAATTTGAAAAAGCAGTTCAGCACGCCATTACAGACCACTGTTTCTACCACAGACCCCAGTTTTCTCCACAGGATGAAAAGTAGGATGGGGAACTAGTAATAGCAACCTCATGGACACTCTTTTAAGAATCCAGAAAACACTCAACAACAGGACACAACTTGATGTAATTTTCTTTGATATAAAAGCAGCGTATGACAAAATACACATACAGTAACAGCAGTAACCGACATTAGAGTCAATTCAGTATAATTAATTCAGTCCTGGAGCCTAGACATCCCACACCTCAAAGCACAGCTAATAGGGGTGTCGTGCAGGGGGAGTCCAATCCTCAGCTGTATTCGCTGCTGCTCTAAATCCCTTTTGGGCAATCCACCAGCAACTTACGAGGATACACGACGTTGAATTGGTCAAAAATACGTCCTGTGATGTCTCATCCCATATCTCTCTATGCAGCAAGTACTCTGCCCCTAGAACACATTTCAACAGGTTTCCCTAGCCTGGAATACTGGCTTTTGAAATGGCTCAACGGACGGATGGCAACCAGTGCACTATTTCTAGGGCCAACTCTACATCAATCTCGAAGTCACTCCTGGAAACAACGGATCTGTTCATATAAACAGCCCCATATTAAGTGGCAACAACTCCAGAGGGGTACAGACAGACTTCAGCGATATCATGTTCGCCTTCGCAAAGCACCACCATTGCCAGGCTCAACCGCGATTCCCAACCACCAACTCCCCGCCAATAATTGATACTAACCATCCGCGATGGTTTTCGTAGCAACTACTCCTCGGCTCACAGGGGCTCCGGCTAATACGGGAATGAGATGCGACATGATATCTCTGTACTGTTTTTTTGAAATGGGACAGCGTGAACCGATGAACAATATATCTCCTAAGTAGAATATTGCCAATTATTCATAATTGTTATTTAGTAATTTATAAATACGGTACTTATTTACACGCGTGTTATAGTATATTCCGATGCAGCCATAAAAAGTAGTCAATTATCTAGCCACCATGAATTGTTGAAAAAAATTTCATAGACACTTCAAGGTCACTAACTAGCTTCTAAAATTCGCATTTATGCATTGTAAAACTCCAGATTTCCCTTCTCATAATTCTCCTTTCATTTTACTGCTGTGCTCTTCGCGTATACTGGCACTATATTCCATGTATTGCAGAATACGAAGTTCAAAAGAAAGAAATATTCAATGCATACAACTCTACTGAAAGGATCTGACACTTGTGATGACGTCAGGAGAGTTTTCAATCAACCAAATCTTTAAAAAAATCCTTTCAATCGAAAGATTTGTGTTAAAAAATAGATCAAAACTGGATCTCCTTTCTAATTTCCAAGGGAAAAAACCTCACATAAGAAATGGGTTGCTCAATTCGACTTTCAAAAATTTATCCTTCTGGCAGTTCAGGAATTTTTTGACCGGTGTTTTATATCCCACAAGCCACCAGCTAACGGAAGTGTTGAAAAAAAGAGTTGGTTTTACCCGAAGTTATTATCCAACTGAAACGGTTTTAATTATAAAAGGTCATATCGTATCTGGACAGAACTGCAGACACTCAAAGTCAACTCTAATTCGCGAAGTTTTCCCATGGCTTAGTAGTAAAAGTATTGAATGTGAACCTACGCACACCGCCACTGAAATTCTCACTTAGGGAAACTTCGGGAACAGGATTTCCTGAAAAACAGAATAAGATACAAGTCAATAGAACGAATTACTATCAGGTTAAAGAATGATCGTTATAGCTTTGATAAGTTTTGAATTATTTTTTAATACTATTTCAAATTCTTTATGAACATGTCACTATTGATTATATTCTATAATTTGAGATCGTAATTGTTTTTTTCTTTTTAATAAGTTGGAATTTAAAACAGGATTGTAATTATATTTATTTCTAAATAAATGAACAGAAATTGGTGTATTCAAAATATATTGTGGGGAAACGTTTTAGAGTACAGTAATAACAAATTGTTGGTTTATGGAATATAATTGAGTGACTTTTAAGCGCCTGTACAATTTCTCTCAACTATAATAACTTACCTTTTATTAGCTGACATTTGTGGCTTTTTTAAAATCATTTTATTTTCATCACGTTAATAAAATAATGTAAAGTAAACGCTATCGTGAACAGAGCCCTCTGAGGATGTTCGCATCATAAACTATAAATAGGTCAATTATAACTGTTTTATCCGATTCAGTTCGAGAATAAAACGAATATATTAATCAAAAAGTGATTGAGTTTAATTGCATGAAGACTTTGAAATATCTTCAGCCGAACACGCTTGCTAACACCGTATATATTCAAATAATCCATCCGGCAACCCCACAACGTGCCACCCACTCCAGGGGTGCAGACAGCCTTCAGTGATACCATGTTCGCCTTCGCAAAGCCCCCACCATTGCCAGGCTCAACCGCGATTCCCAACCACCAACTCCCCGCCAATAATTGATACTAACCATCCGCGATGGTCTTCGTAGCAATTACTCCTCGGCTCACAGGGGCTCCGGCGAATATGGGAATGAGATGCGACATGATATCTCTGTGCTGCTTTTAATGATGCAACAACGTGAACGAATTGACAATATTCTCTAGGCAGGCTGTTGCCAATTATTTCTAATTGTTATTATATTACTAATGTTGTATTATCTGATACCACCCCGATCGAGCATAACGAAATCTGTTCGAATTACAAAATAATCCAAAAGTTCCTCTTATCCGACTCAATGAATACTGGTAATATAAATTTTTACTTAGTATGGATTTTGAAATGGTTTTTGTGGCTTTCAATAGAAGTTATTAAGCATGAGCGACCGGCTAATATCGGACTTCAATGCTGAAGTAGTGCAAACGTTTTTTCTGCTCTGAGCATAAACACCATTGCACTAACACTCCGAAGCTTGGAATTGTGTTTGTTCGTAATTCAAGTTTCATTTTCTTTATGAAAAACTAATGAAATTTAATAAATGGGAGATTAAAATTTTGAGATGTCACTTATATAAAAATAGTGCAATACCTCTGAAACTCGTTCCGAATGCAAAGCACAACTGGGAGCACACATTCTATTGTATTAACGCCACGAATATTGCATTGGGTTCGTTCCTAATTCAATATTTTGTCTGCAGACTATCTGTAATTATTTAATAAAAAAAAATTACCTGAAGAGGCTATTTTCTAACGTTCCTTCACGTCCCGGTTATGAGCTCAGGGCCGACCGGGCTAGCCAGGTGGGTAAAGTGCCTGCCTGGCAACCCAAAGGTCGCGGGTTCGAATCCCGCCTCGGGCTTGGATCAAAGTACTGCAAAAACCTTGGGAGGTGCATTATGGCCACAGAAGCCGATGCGCCAACAACTACCAAAAAAAAAAAAAAATTATGAGCTCAGAATAAGTAGTTGCTTGGACGTGAGGGATGGACACAACCTCCAGTGATGATTACTTACCACAGGGATATCATATAATTCCGACCACCAACTTCAGCCTCTAACTGAGGTTGAAGTTGGTGGTCGGATAATCTTTGTAGCAATTACTCCTCAACTCACAGGGACGACCAGCTGGGAATGAGATGCGATATAATATCTCTGTCCTGGTTTTCATGATGGAACAGCTTCGGCAATATTCTCCATAACGATCCACAGATCTTGTCTACCTCCTCTAACTGAATGAAATGAGATGGCTTCCTCCTTCTTTAAGTACCTGAGATAACAATGGAACTCTAAGAATGGACTCGTCGAAGGATGAATGTGTTTTTATTTGAACTTCTGGAGATGCTGAAGGTATTATTAACATATCATCAATAATAATTACATTATTACGATTTGCCCTAATTGTTGAACATTATCTAAACTGAGCTGAAGGAAGTGCTTATAGTGGTAATATTGGACATTACCAATATGTTCTCAATGTACGTTAACTCGGTAGTTATGCTCCATTGTGGAAAAGGAGGAATTTTTTCGATTCCGTTTGTGGACAGTGCCAATATTTAACCAAAGTTACTAATAAACTACTAGTAAATGTAGTGTTATTTTGAACCTTCCATTAATTCAGCTGAAAACGAAAAGAAGAAACATTTTAGACATAAAATACACATATGAATCCGCTAGCATCGTTAATGTCAAACATACTCACAAATTGTATCCAATTTGTGGGTATGTTTGACCCTTTCTTCCGTTTTACTACATTAGTACGTGTCAGTAATAGTTAGTAACATTCCCGCAGGATTCAAATGCGATGTATGATCTGTCATCTGAAGAGACAACGCTTCCATCAGCGACATCGATGTCCAAATGGGGAGTTTTACGCACTGCATAAAAAAATATTTCGAACACACAAGAAACACGCAAAAAATTAATTAATTATCTGATTAATTAATTTTAAGAGGGTTGGTATATGGTTAATGCAAGTATCTTGTCAACTTTGCCTTCACAAAGAGTTGCCCTGGACGAAAGAAGGGTTGCCCTGATAACCCTTCTTTCGTCCTAAAATTGGCTGATGAAGGAATTTAAAACTGTTAAGATTTGAGATACCTCTCGGATTCTTGTTTTCATTCTTTTAGGAACCAGGAATAATGCACATATCCATTTTGCCATTTCCTTTGGCTCCTTTGAATCGCTTTTAAGTATTTAAAATACGTGAAGGTAGGTCATATTTTATATTCCTAATAAGCGCTCTTCCCTTCATGAAAAATTGGTCTATTAAGTAAATGTATTGCAATTTTTACAGAACAACCTGGAATTTTAGCCGAATCAGTGGACAAATCCATATGTCTTTCGTCTAAGGGGTATTATCCGCATGAAAAATACTGTTTTCTGTTCTACCAATGCTATGATTATGTGCCAACACTACGAAAATGTCCCAAAAGGGAATTATTTGATGACATTCTAGGCTTGTGTCTTGACAAGCACGTTTTTTGTGGAGACAGATTAAGAGAAGGTAAATTATAATGAGATAGTTTAAACAAGTTTGTAAGTACAAGAAGTTTTGTGTAGTATAATAATAATTTATACTCTTGAAATAATAATACTTTAATTGTAAAAAAATACGTGACTTGTTAAAAACGTAATTTTATTTGGAACAAATAATATTCTTCAAAAATGATAATGCTAATTAACAATACACATTTAATGATTACAGCGGAAAAAATACTTTTCCACTGTGAGTTGCCCTAGTATTGCACTTCTTTCAAAAAATCACATCGCCCAAAAAAAAAGATTAATTTGCTATTTATTAAAAAGATGAGACTTTCTATGTCAGCCTGCTTAATTTGTAATGAATAAACTCAATAAATCCGCTAATAAAAAGTACAATACGCCATAAATTTTTAGAAAGGAAAGAGAATTTTATATTAGAGAAAAAATAGCCATCTGAAATTTTCTTCTATATTATATATATATATATATATATAATATAGAAGAAAATGATATATATATATATAATATATATATATATTTTTTTGTCAATCTATTTAATTTTATAATGCATATATTCATGGAAGACTACTGTACAAATTGGAGCGATATGACATTAAGGGAAAGTTGCTACAATGGATAAAAGGACGGTTGAGTGGGAGAAGACAGAGAGTGGTAATCAATGGATACTCCCCTTCGTGGACTAATATTAGTGGTGTCCCCCAGGGTTCGGTGTTGGGCACATTATTATTTTGTATATTTATCAATGATATTGATGAAGGTATATCAGGCTTAATACCGAAGTTTTCAGATGATACAAAGGTTGGCAGAGTTGTTAATAATAGTAATGACAATATGCTGCTGCAACAGGGTCTGGAAAAGTTGGGGCGGATGGGCTGAGAAGTAGCAACTGAAGTTTAACATTGACAAATACAAAGTACTCCATATGGATAGCAGTAACTCCAGATAAATGTACCGACTGGGTGGTGGTAAACTCAGGATAGTGGAGAATGAAAGCGACCTGGAGGTAATTGTGCAGTCAGATATGAAGTTTTCTGAGCAGTGCAAACAGGCGGCCAGAGCAGGTCATGGGGTATTGTCAGGAATTTTGCGAGCAGGGATAAAGAGGTGATTATTCCCTTGTATAAGGCAATGGTCAGATTGCATCTTGAGTACCGTATGCAGATCTGGAAGCCTCATTTTAAGAAGGATGTAGAGTTGCCAGACCGAGTACAGAGAAGGGCAACAAGACTGGTGAGGGGAACAAAGGAGTGCTCTTACCAAGAAAGGCTTAAGCTCTGCAAATTGCAGCGCCCGGAGAACATTAGGCACCTGTGAGGTGATCTGATTGAGGTATATAAGGCCTTGGATGGATTAAGCAGGCTGAATGCTGATGGGATTCTTCCTCTTGCTCAGATTACAAGCCTGAGGGACATAGATTCAAACTGAGGAAAGACAGTGGAACAAACTTCAATCTGTCGTTGTGGAGGTTTATAGCTTAAATAAATTCAAAATAGAACTAGACAAATATTTGGAACTAATGGATGGGTGAAATGGGAAGGGGCTTTTGGCTGATGCTGTATAAGCTTGCTTTCTTGCATCATATGCCTCTACTAATGCTGATACTAATTCACTCAGTGCGGCATACGCTCGTAATAGCCTCTAGTTTTCGAGTAGCCTCTATTACGGCTGCTCGCAGGCTGATGAGAAGACAGTAAACTCAAAACAGCTGTCGTGGCGGTGCCTCAGAATTTTGATGCTTACCTGATTTGCCTGTTTAGGTGATGCTATAAGATTTAAAAGATATTAGCAACTTATATGGAACTACGGATAACTGTGCATTTGCCTTTAATTTGAACATAAGCGCAAGTTGTAACGCCGTGTTCTTGGTGTCAATATTTTGAGGGAGTGGAATGTTTCCAGTAATCGAGCTCCCGACGCAGTAATGAGCCTCAGATTTGTCATATTTTGTTTTATGCAAGTTATCCAATATCATATATTTTAATTAATTATTTATTTAACTTTATAATTAAATGTAATTGATTAATTAATTAAAATTATTAATTCTTATTATAATATAAGTGTAATATAATTTGTGCAGTTATTATTTAAATAAATTCACAATTTCATTTATTTTCCAATAATTAATTCATTTATTTTTGAATAATTATTGTTTAATTCTATCACCAGAAATAGAGAATGATGTAAGTTCATTTTTCGTAATCTTTATGTTAAAGGTTTTTTTTTTTTTTTTTTTTGGATTTCAAGAGTAAAATATGATGGTCCCAATTAATTTAAAACATGAGACGCTGCTGTGACAACCAATTTAATTTTTGGGTGATTATCATATAAGGGGCCTCTGATGGACAGAAGAATGCAATAAAAACATTAGAACAGAAATAGCTGTTCTAATATCTGATTAATAACTGTAAGGGTCTCCTAAGCTAAACGCTTGTTATGGGGCGACCCCTTAAAGAAAAGTGTCAAATTAATTTAATTGTACTTTTTCGAATATAATAAAACTTACTGTTTATTCGAAACAGGAACATTTTTGTTTTGTTTTGTTTATTTTATTTATTTATTATTTTTTTTTTTCAGAAGAAATTACATCTCTCCCTTTAGAAACCGCAACGGAAACTTTACCACCTCCGAAAACTACAGCAGTTACAGAAGAAGATGTAAAAACACAATCACCAACTCCAACTGATGAAGATGAAAAAACTGTACCGACATCTACAACTGATGATGATTATGATGATGACGATGACTTAAAATGCCCTGAAAGATATGGACTGTTTCCTCATCCAAAAGACCCCACGAAGTTTATTCATTGTCAAGAAGATTATCCTCATCTTATGAGTTGTCCCGAAGGACTGGTATTTAACGTAGAGTTAAAGGTTTGTAGTTTCCCTCGAAATGAAAAACTATTATTTAAAATTTAGCGAATGATAAATTTATAAAAATAATATTACACAAAAAGAAGTAGCTGTAATAGAAACATATTTTTAAATAAGTAAATCTCATTGTATGGGCATAATTGTAGATGTGGAAGATATAAATGAAAATTAATGTTAAAAAACGAGCCAGAATAGCGAATAAATTACATCTGTAGGGGCACGTACAGTGACCTGAATGAATAAATTAACTAAGAAGAAAATAAATAAAACCTACTCGTAGGTTCCAAAGTGTATAAATCCATTGGTCAATAAATATAGAATTTTTATTTTTTTGAATTGTTTATGTGATTTGATTTAAATATATTATGTATTATTAAAAGTTAGATACGTTTGAATTTTTTCAGTTCTTTTCTTTTGGGTATTTAGGGTTACTTTAAATATTCCGGATCTTACAAATCATCTGGTTCATATGATTTGTTTTGTTTCTGTAGGATTCTGCCTAAGTGGCATTAAACATTTTACGCATGCGCTCACAACATCTAATACCATAATAAAATTGTACCAATATTCATGATGGTGTCATTTATGTATTCTCTAAAAAGGCGTTTTTCAGTTTCTGATTGATAAAAAGCAGAGAAAGAAATAGCTTCTTTAAAAGACATCTAAGATAAATTAAATTTATGTATTTGTTCAATTTATTTAAATGCATCTGGCTTTTTTAATGAAAATGCAAGTCAACATTCATTTTCAGCTATTGATGCTGGAGCCATAGATACAGTGCTATTGTTTTATTTCAATACCAGCTCTGCATCTGTCTACAATGGACAAGGTGTCCCTTATTCTCAAAAGTAGAAAAACTATTTCCCTAATTAACAATATCAGTCTAGTACAACAACGTATACCCAAGCAATGTAGAGTCAAACTCAAACAATTAATTAAACATTATGGTTACAAAAATAGGAGCGTCTTCCACTGCTTCTACAAATGTCTCTAGAAGAGTCAAATTCTACGCAAACTGTTATGAAGTAGACTCCTCTCGGTTTATTCGTGTAGTTAATTATGGTCACCTTCTCTTGTACTTGGAGAGTTTTTCACGACGATGAAAACTGGTAATTAAAAAAGAACCAATGTTTAAAAAAGGCGATTCGAAGGTTATGCTGAGGATACAGGCCAACAAGTAGGTGAACACAAGATGTCCGCAGTAAATGTACGCCTGAAATAAAAAAACAGATATGTCATAGGTTCAAAAATTCATTGTAGAATTGTTAAACTCACTGGTCAACAAACATTATTCATATCTATTAGGGCACCTGATAGATTAGGTATTGAATAATCTATCGTCATATAAGATGAGGAAACTTAATTACCATCATATAGGGGCTGTAATAAATTCTTTCTCTCGTCTGTCCCGTGTATATCCATTGAACATGAGGATGAATAAGAAAAGCTATGTAGGTAAGACGACTGATGGGTACGAAAGCCTTCCAGCTGAGAAACTTATTTACAAAACCTGGAATAATATATTAACCGTTAGACAACTTAGTTGTAGACAACCTTACTGTTGATTTTGTCACAACTCATGTGTAATTATTTTGCAGTAATGAAAAACATGAAAGAATATATCTATTTACCTTCATTGTTAATAATACTCAGGTAGGTGATTAAAGCTACACCAATGCCCCAAATTGTTCTGTGGGATGCAGCATACAGAGAGCTTATTACAGGACTGAAAGTGTTTCCATTATTCCAACTGTACACTCCAAACAGAGAGCAGCTAACGCTCATTAAAGATATAAGCCACACAAATTTCTGAGCACTCTAAAAACAGATATAAAAAAAATTCATAAAAAGTTAATGTTCTTTATAGCGTATTACATGGAAACTATTGAGATTAATTGTAATTGGGAAACAGTAATTTTCTTCACGTAATGACTACACTGCTCGACAAAATTAACAGAACAGGTAGAACACATGGTGTAACTCGTGCAGCTTGAGATGCAGCGGGACAAAATTTGGTATGGTGGTGTACTATAGAATAACGATGAAATGGGGACAGAGCGAGAAACTTCGGACACGCATAAGTCACATTTATAGGGGTTGTATAAGAATTACCAAAAAGGTCACATTACAGAAGTCGATACAAGATGCTTGAAAATATGGTTTCATGACATCAATACGGTATACGATCCCCTCCAAAGACTTAACAGGCCTGACAGCGGTGCATCATGCTCCATATAAGGGTATCTATAAGATTATGTAGCAACAAATTCCATTCTTCCACCAACACAGATCTTAGCTTATCAAGTGACTGAGCAGTTGGCTGTTGGCGTGCAATGCGACGCCCAAGGACGTCCCACACATGTTCGATCGAATTTAAGTGTGATGATCGTGCTGGTCACGGTAGTCTTTGGATATCTTCAGTTTCGAGATATTCCTCTACGACTTGAGCTCTATGTGCAGTGGCCTTGTCGTCCATGAAAAGAAAACCTGGTTCGTAAAAAGTAGCACACAGAGTTCGAGAAGTTATTCGCGGGTACCTGCACGCAATTATGGTACCCTATCACAACCATGAAGAGGGGTGTGGCCATTGATCATTAATCCGCCCCGCACGAGAATACCGCCTCTATCGTAAGTGTCTCTCTCTCTCTGATGTAGGAGGGATGGTACCTCATTCCTCGTTGTCTTCAGATGAAATAACGTCTAGAATCTGTTTGTAGACTTAAACGGGACTCATTAGAGAACAGAACTGTACTCCATTTGTCAGAGCGCCAAGTCACATGTTCATGGCACCAGTTTCGATGAGCTCTGCAATGGTTTGGGATAAAAGGGATATATATCACTGGCTTCTTTGCGTGGAGTCTACTTGAATTGAGCTTTCTGAATACAGTCCAGTTGGAAATGTTTTCACCTGTGACAGCAGCTACCTCAAGATACAGTTAACGCAGGAGATCGTAGGGTTTCATCTTGCTGTTAGAGTCAGATAGCGGTCTGATATGGTTGACGTAGCCATCGATCGAACTTGGCCAGCTCTTCTTGTAATGGTTTTTGTCTCCTGAAACTGCTTACAGCCAAGACGACACTGCGTGACACATTAGCCAATGTGCCACCTCCACCTGCGATTGCCCGGCTTCAAGTTGTCCAACAACTCGCCATTTCAAAAAGATCATCTTGTTTTTATAGGCATAAAAAATTTGCATAATGTGGCTCCGTAAAGTGGTAGATCGATTTTTATTGGATACTGTACTCAGAATTTACATGCCAGGATGCCTATTATAGCAAATATTCGCTTTTGGCAACACTGTTCACTACAAAAATATTCACCACGAAAAACATTTTGTTCTATTAATTTTGTCGAACATCGTATTATAAAATACTTATACAATTTTTATATTAATTCACCAAACATTAAAGTAAAAACGTTTGCCAATTATATATATAGTGTTTACGTACTTATATCTCAAACTTGATTGCCTCTAATAAGCAGAGACGTATCATTTGTTATTTAAACATTAAAACATTTATTATTATTTTTATTTTTTCTTAAATTTAAATAATAAATTTAAACAATTAACAAATTCAAACAACTAATTTTCCATATTTTTGTTATTTCAACTTTAAAAAAAAACCACACCACATATTGAACTGTTATTTTAAAAGTAAAATGGTTTAAACCTGTAATATATTTTAATATCAGGTATTTAAATATATTTTATAAAATAATAATATTTATGACGGAATCGCAATTACTAGCATCTATTTTGAATATTTATTCTACGAACACGCTATGCAACAGCTCAGAAAAAAAAAATTTACTCTATACATTCAAATATTATTATCACCACTGAATGTGCATACGATTTTTCATTTTTAGGGACCATCTAAAAACAGAATTGAACCTATCTATTAATCATTGTGGGAAAAAGGTTGGTAAATTGGAAAAACTGGCTACATATTCAGTTATTAAGCTGAGATAATAATTATTTGCTTATTATTTATCACATACAAATGGAATACTTACTGGAACCAGTTTCGGTACTGAATCCCTTGTCAATATGTAGCCCAATATAATTCCAGCTGTATAAGCTCCCGCATGAGATTGTGGTCGAAAATAAATGTCTTTCTTCATTTCCATTCTTACCCTAAAAAGAAAAAATGTAACCGAATTCATTAAAATAAAGCTTTAAGTCCTACAACATCTTGATAGAGAACTCAACTTACAACTGGGTACGAGTAAAATTATTGCATTGTATATGTATTGTATTAAAATACAGATACAAATAGAATCTTTGCATACAATCGACTTTTGAAGAATATTTTTTAATCAATAAAATAAAATTAACAACAGTAATAACTGTAACACATTATTTTATCATTAATCAATAAAATAAATAAACAGTTTATTAAAAGTAATAATAATGATGATACCACTGGGTACAATGTTTGAATTTTACCAAATTTCATTGCAAATGTATAAGGTTTTGTTTAAACTTAGCTTATGTTCTCTACGAAGTCTTGAATCTTTCTAGTAACTTACTCTGGATCGGGATGGGCAAAGAGTTCTGTCGGTGGGTAATCTTTGAACCACGTGATCAGAGAGACACTCAGGAACGACAACACATTGATAGAAAAACCAGTAAACACTGCAAATCTTAGTTGGTTCCTAGAAATTGAAATTACTTTCTTATGATTCCATACCCGTAAATTAATCAATAAAAAAAAACAAAAAAATTCCCAACGGTCAATAGTAATTACTTGTATCTAATTCGTATTCCAAACAATTTTATACCTTATATTATTTTCGAATCTTCTTACCTAATTAGAGGTACCAGTACTAGCAGGAAAATGAGGTGAAGCTGGGTATCCACGGAGATAAACCATGTGTGTTGTAGACACTGAAAAAGGCGCAAATTCGTTAATAAGGAAATCAAATCTATGATTTAAGGCTTAGTGAATCATGATTTCCAAAATTTCCTCTTTTGAGATTGAAATTAAAAAATAAAGTTCTCTAAATTCAATTAAAAATATTACTTAATTTGCGAATATTTATTTTTTAAAAACAATTTATTGTTAGCTGCATTAAAAACAATTACTATGAAGTTTTAAATTGCAATAATTTCCCAAAATAGGCACTCTGCGTTACGTTTTTTCAGTCTAAAGTCTGTAGATGCTGCTGTTCCCCCAATGACAGTGACAACGCTTGGGCTTAGACTCTTTAGAAACGACTACCTTTGTACACGTAGTCAACTTAAGTAACTAATAGCGTTTCTAAAAGCGATATTAAAACATTATAAAATGATAATAGCTACCTTAGGTTGACTACGTGGACAAATATAGTTGTTTCTAAAGAGCTTAAGCCAAAGCGCTCTCGCTGTCACCGTAGGTAATAATGATGGGCTGAAAAACATAACGCAGAGATTCATGGTTCTCCTACTGATTACAATGATCTCCAGCAGGAGGTGAAAATGTGAAATTATCTACCCTTAGATTATTAAACATTAAATTAATTAACATTAAATCAGCACAGTTATCTTCAAGTAAAATTAGGTTTCTCTTAAAAAACCACACTTAATGAAGAGAAAAATATATTTACCCGGTATTCAGGTCGGATGATATTGTTCATGTAGAGCAAATTAACCCACCAGTTCGCTCTGCAGTATTGTGCTAAGTGGTGGATGGATTCGTGCCACATTGGTCCAGAGCCGATTAATGGAAGCAAATACGTCAGACACATCACAAAGAAATACGCTGGTGTTAATCTGTGGGGAATGTTCAATTTAACTAACATAATTACAGCGATCTCCCACGATCAACAATTATTCCATACATTATTTAGTTTAAGATTATACAATTGCATAATAGTATAAAATAACTATCGATGTTATGTTTTTAATAATTTTGATAATGCCACTGCTCAATATTATTATCAACGAACTTTAAATGTATTTACTTCATAAAATGTGAAATGATTAATATTTTAATTAAGAAAAGAAATATTATATAAAGAAAATTTATATTTTTCTTCATATCACATAATATTGTTTGCATAAATATTAAATGGTTATCAGGCTATGTTTATTGGACGTATTGTTGTACATCGGAAAAGCCAGTAAACAGACCATCTTAAAGTTATCCAAAATACAGCATGCCAAATATAGGAAGCAAAATTTGAATTTTAAAAAGGAAAATAATTGTGAAGGATAGCATAATGGGTGATATTACAAGTTATTCACAACCGATAGAATGGGATAGACAAGATGGAATGCACTTATGAAAAAAAGAGTGAAAAGAGAAAAACAGAAAGATATTGATGTGTGTGTCCAAGGATTATCCAACACATTGATATAACACATGAACGCCATACTAATTTAGTCTTTTAAAAGTTATTTTAGGTTGTAGAATTGCTTATTTTTTTGTTCGATTCAACAGTAATTCTTTTCGTTTGATGTTCTCCAGTCTTTAGGGTTTCTGAACACCTAACGAAATCCGATATAAACACACCATTAAGGTGACAGTAGTTGGAGTTATTCGGTTTTGGGAGCATCAGCGACTAAGGCTATATTGCACCGTGTTTTGAGGTCGGTTTTCTATAGAAAAAATCATTCTGTCCTCGCATGAGCCCGACTAACTCAGCCACATCGTGAAAAAGGCCCAACGTCATTCGATGGGACTCGAAGACCCACTAGTGGAAAAGACCCAAAACCTTCTACATCGCCCATCTTCTACTGGGTGATGTAGAAGATTTGGCTTGAGATGACAGACAGACACCAGATAATGAGCATACCATTGATGACTGCCTTGGCCATAATTACCAGCTGCTGAGTGATATTCCATGTCTTTGCAGTTCATCGGCTTCCTTTAATTAAGTTTCTGCATCTAGATTGCTCTTCGGTCCACTAGGGGACAGTTCAATCATATTTTTGTTTCATGATTGTTTAATATGCCATTACAGAGAAACATATACTTTACCTCCAGTAACGCAGAAACACATAACTTGATATACTGAACTGCCATCTGTGTTTCTTAATCTTCTGCTGGGTGATGTAGATACTCAACAGTCCACTAAAAAGAAGAATATGAGCTTTAGGTTTTAGTTGAATGGAATTATATTTCAAAGCATTATTATACTTGAATGGCGGATACATAATGTAAAAAGTAATGGCGTTTTTAAAACTAGAACAGATTTTTGCCTACATTTTGTTTTTAACTTATAAAATCTAAATATCGTTAACAAAGCTTTTAAATCCTTAATTTTTATAAACTGGATTTAATAAAATATTTAGAAATTAATTTACGCACCTAATGAAAAAAAATGTATCGACTGCTAGGGAACCATTGGCGATCACTTGAAATAAAAATGCTTTTGAATGTTCCTTCATTGCTAGTAAATTACCTAAAAATAAAGGAAGGTGTCGATTATAAAAATACCACCCGAATCTACCTAGTTGATAATTTAATCAATTATGAAAAATAATGAAGTTATCTACGGATAAGTAAACCAATTTAAGCATTTTAATCATTGATCAATATATGATCAATTGATCAATTAGTAGATTCTAAAAAAACAGTGAAGTATAAAATAGAAAACTCACGGAATGATTGTAGGTTTACGAATAGAAATGTGTGTCCAAGGATTATCCAACACATGGATATAACTCGGATTCCATGCAAGGGACTCAAACTTTCTGAACTAGTAGATGTGTCGAAAAGATTCTGGATGTTACTGTAGGCAGAAAAGGCCAGCAAAATTTCACGATTAGCTGCTAGAAAATAAAAGCTTTTCTTATACTATTTTAAGTAGGAATTCTAGTCCCAAATCATATACATGAAGTCAGGGTTCGCATAAAATCATATAAATAAACATACATAAACTATTAAACATAGAATAGATAAAATACTACTGTAAATTATAAAATACACTAGAACCCGGATAAGAAGTTTTCCAAGAGACTGAAGGTTTAGAATTTCTTAAGCGGGAAAACTTCTTAGAAGGGGTCACATAAGGGTATGAAATATGAACTACACAAAGAAAAATGAAAAGATACACATACATAAGTTAAAGATCATTTTTAAGTACTGTTTCAGAATTTATAAATATTTAACTCTCCCTATGGGAAACATTTTTAAACTGAGGATTTCTTAACATTCTGTTCATTAAACTCATTACCAAATACTCATTACCAAGTTGGAAGGATGAGTTTCTTTGGAATTTCAACATACCTTAAAAAGTCACAATAACAGTAAGACAGAGTAATAATCTACTAAGTAATTAAGAACTGTTCACAACCATCAGAACTTAACGCTTAACGTGGTCTGTGTATCCAATCATGGATATCGATGAAAACAATTTCAATATGTCACTTCCATAATATCAAAATGTTTATACTAAAAAGGTTTTAGTGCTGAAAGCCTCAGACTACGGAAAATTTACTAAAAGAACAAGTTAGTGCCAAGCATCATTTTAATTTGTAGGAAACCACCGAAGTAGGTGAAATGGCATCGTTTCTGTTATATTTCATGTTGTGAATGTCTTCACAACGAGTTGCCCTGATATTGAACTACCTCGAATAAGCAACTCTTCGACAACGGATTCTCGAGTAGGCAACACTTTGCCAATGGATTCTCGGCAGATACCACTATCCTACCACAGCTGGGTGGTGGTGGTATCCGTCTAGAATAAATAACATTAGTCTTCTCCATTGGCGAAGTGTTGGCTGTTGGAGGTAGTGCAATATCAGGGCAACTCGTTGTGAAGGCATTCCCAACTCGTGAATGTATTCACAATTCATGCGATTCATGTATATCAAAAACGATGCATTTCATCTACTTCGGTGGTTTACTATGAACTAAAATGATGCTTGGCACTCGCTTGTTCGATTACCAAATGTTTATATTGTTTAATATTTTTTAATATTAAAAATAAATAATTTCTATATTTAAAAAACCTATTAAACAGGAAAACGTCATTATACACCGTGTACTCTTTAACACGAACTTTTTATGCGGGAAAACGTTTTACCCGGGAAGCTTCTTACGCGTGAGAATAATGCATTACAACATATAGAGTTGAAATTGAGACTTAAGAAACCAAACCTAGTACAGGGGAAAACTTCTTATGCGGGAATTTCTTATCCGGGTTTTACTGTATATACTAGGGGACTTTGCCCCCTGCTCGCTTTGTCGCCAACCCCCGCGCACGCTTTTCTATGTAAAATGTAGAATTATGATGGAGTAAGCCAAATCTTTTCAAAGTAAAAGACACACATCTGTGAAAACGCAATGATCGATATGTAAGCAGGAAATGACAGATAATTATTTACCTGTGCATTTGTCGTGACGTAATTGCCCTGCACACGTGACCCGCATCCCTCTTCTTCTGTTGGCTACAGCACCACGCGGCATTCTCGAGGTGGAATAAATATTACTATGTAATTATTTACTTGCGTTTGCATAGGTCTCATTCTTCCGAGGAACCGATTTGTATGATTTCTATTTAACGTTCACCAACCTCGTGCACTTGCTTCACTCTCTAATAAATGGTCATGCCCGGCATCATTTTATGTTCCATTGTAATGTTTTTTTGTATATTAATGTATGTCAGCTGATAAAGGGACTCTTCGTCCCGACATAGTATAGGTATGATTGTAAATAGTTTAGTTTTTTTGTAAATATTTGCTTAATTTTGTATTGCATAATTCTATTATTTGTATAACAATAACATTATAACGCACTGATCGAATTCTAATCAGGAAATGACCTATGTAATTATTTATCTGCGCATTTGTAGTGACGTAATTGCCTCGCCCTCTTCTCCCATTGGCTCGAATAAATGTCACTAGGAGTAAAACGTTTTTTAATGTATAGAGAGATATGAATTCTGCTATTATTTTGTTTTTATATTTATCTCCTTTGTACTGAAGTTATCTCCCTAGTCTAGTGCTGTGATGGGCTTGCTGCATTTGCAATAAATTAATATTTATTCATTACTAATAATAATTACCTTATTAGCTACTCTGATTTGCTTCGAAGAAATATTTCCGGATTTTAGTATAATATAACTCTTAAGGTGATAACCATTTCGCCACCATCCTGCTTGGCCATCTCAAAAGCTAGTTAGAAGTGGGCCTTTCTTCATTCCTGGCGTATAATTCTGGGTACATTTCTGGCTGACTACTATATTTCGAACATCCCAGACATATAACAGTATTACGATATCTAATTCTATTTCTGGTAGAAGTGTAGATGAGAACGAACGTTTTGTGTCTGTATTCCAGTTATCAGGATAGTTATGTTGTTTTTAGGTGGGTTAGCATATATATGCATAAGCGCCTATTGTCTTCATCATATCCTTCCGTCGTCTGTCTGTATGTTTGTCTGTCTGACCGTCCGTTCGCATGCAACAATTCCATTCCCATGCACTGATTTTCATGAAATTTTACATTGGAATCACATAAAACGATTCGTCCAGCCATCCCAAATTCCATTAAAATCGGACGAATAGAATTTGGCAATTATTATAATTTTCCCAAGGCCCAGTTTGCACTAGGTGTTGGGAAAATTTCGGCTCCAGTTACCGTTTCACAAACCACTTTCCCTTCCCCCTCTGTCCTTACAAAATATAAATGAAAATAGGTTTTCATATTAATCGACAAGAAGAATGCGGATTGCTACAAAATTTTCAACATATATATTCTGTTGATCCCTGGGATGATTTTAAGTTCAATTCCGATTTCACTGCATTCCCTCCCGAGTTCTCACAAAAATATTACTGTAAATTGGAAACAGGAGCTACAATCATTACAGAATTTTAAAGCTTGCTTAGAATATTTTAGTAATCTCTATAACAAATTTTCATGTCGGTGGGTTGACTTATTTTGTTTTAAATCACGAATTATTAGTATTTGCTAATGTGCCTGAAATATATGGCAACATAACTTACATCGAAGTCGGAAATACGTGGAACTCTGGCTACAATTGGTGGAAGCTGCCCCTAACCTGAATTGTCTGAGCGAGGAAGAAGAGACATTGTTAGTCAAGAAAGAGAAGGACTTTTTGGGCATTCTAGCATTTTGCACAGGAAATTTTTCATAGAAGACGGACTATTTTCTAACTCAGTCACATGGCAAGCATGAATGTGTGGTAATCTGTACTGGAAAATGATGGATCGCTTGTATTGTTCTGCAGTAAAGTCTGACACGGGATCCATGGGGAGTTGCCATTCTTGTTGAAAGTGAATCGGTATGGTTTGCGGTTTTGAAAAATAAACATCAACAAAGTGAAACATTGTTGAATAATATCTCAAAGCGTGACAGTATTACGAACCTCAAAATTTTATTGTAATCCGAAATCTAAATTTAATAATAAAACAGAACAGAATTGGCTAGGTTAAGTGTTGTGATTCACAGTAAAGATTTAACACCAAACTACACATTACAGGTTCGACAGTATGACGAGCACAAGTAACGATATACTTGAAAAGTACCCTGAGTGGAGTAATTTGGAGGCTAAAGTGGAGCCTTTGGAGCCTAAACACCACTGCGATATGTAGTGCTGTTTGTAGAAAATGGAAATGAAGTTTAAATGAAGATCTTTGTGGAGAAAATCACGCTTTTCGTTAACAGATTTATTTTATTTTATTTTTCTTTATTTATTTATTTCTTATATATATATATATATTTTTTTTTTTAATTGTTAATTATGCTAGTCCCTTTGGGAACAGTTTTTTTTTTGTTTCATTTTTTGCTAGCCTTCTCGGGGGCAGGATTCGCTGTTCTCCAGTTTATACAGTGGATGAAAGAACTACTGGCATCCACTGCTATTACACTTTCTCCAGTGGATGCGGGATTATTTGTGGTATTCACCACCGTACGTGATTATAGGAGACTTCTGCACCCATAGGACTTGCACTTATTCCTATGGGTGCTGGAAATATTAAATTTAATTTAATATGTGAATAGTTGGTCCCACCTTCTCGTGGCGTGGACGGGTACTGGAAAGCAGCATTCTTGGTGATCGCTGCTTCCTTGTAGCAAAGCGGCCAGAAACAACTATACACATATTAAATTAAATTTAATATTTCCAGCACCCATAGGAATAAGTGACAAATTGAGGACGCTGTCTTTCAGTAGGTGGCGAGAATTATTTTCAAAAAGGGAGACCACCGTTTGGATGTGAAGTAACAAGTTGAGAAGGGTTTGCATGTTAGAAACTTTAAATAAATAAATTTCCTGTTTATACTCTGGGACAATCACATGGTCAGATATATGGTGCAACATGGCGTAAGTTGCTGATGCGCTTAAAACCCTACAATAACAACAACTGCACTCTCGATCACTGATTCTATGATTTTCCTTACCACTGAAGCTATACTGCCCGGTCGGTAGTTACTCACTTCACTCTTAGAACAGTTTTACTTACTGGTAGCCCTCGTGGGTAGCATAATTGGTATAATCACCGTCCTCCACACAGCGGGTAGAAGAGACTTGAGTTGGAATTTTTATGGGTCTTTTTGAGAACTTGGATGAGTTAGTTGATCTCAGGCTAGGCAGCATGGTTTTCCTCCCGAAAACTAGGGTTTTTTGTCCAGCAAACAGCAAATCGATCACAGAATACACTCAATTTACAGACAGTATATACGGCTCAATATGGTCTAACTTGCTGATACACCTAAAACCCAACAACAACCAAGCAACCATGCATTGGCGATACATTGACATTTCTGCAATTCAAGGGAATCTCTCCTTAATTAACTGTATTGGTTCGATGCTCTCTCTTTCCGCCTTTCTCAAAATTACAGATAAAATGCAATCAACTTCAGCAGGCTTTTAGGTTCGAAAGGTTTATCTAATAAATAATCTTTTAAAATTTCGAAATTCTAATTTCTTCTGTAAATATCGACGCAGAGTTCCTGTTGAATTCATCTACATCAGCTGGGCTACCTAAGACTTTGCTCCACCCATTAGCCAAGGGTCGGATCTGATTCGTTCTTCTCGTCTTTATTCACATACTTGAAAAACGCCTCTTTCCTTATATTTGCTCTCTTAGCCAGAGATTTTTCATGATCTGCTGTTTCCCACCTAGCTTTTCCTGTGGTACTATTACAGATCAACTTGTAGCTGCTATAGGCTTCAGTACTTTTAATCGCTATCTTAACTTTTCCATGCCATCTTTTTGTGCTCTGTTAAATTGGTTAGTTCATTATTCATCCATCGATCCGTCGATGAATTCTCCTCGTGCTGTACTCTCTTAGCAGTATATACACTTTCAAGGCGTCTGTGCTTACAGGTTTAAAGGTATACAGTAAATCTAATGCATTCGAACTCTTGTGTACTATTTCCACAGTTGATAAAGGTCACATGGCACCTTAAGTTGTCATAAGCTTCTTTCCTAAAATTAAAACCAATTACATAAAGAAGAAAATCGAAACTCTTTGGTACGAACTTCCTGCACTGTAAAAGAAAGAGAAGGTCCATTACTAACATTCGTTCGATTGTTCTACTTTAGGTTCATACTGTACACTCTTTCACACAGTAACATTACATTGGTTTACTCACCTGTTTGGACATCTTTCTGGATTGTTTTTCGAGCAGCATGAGTTCGGATATCCACAATGGTAGCGAACATGATCGTAAAGAACAGAATACCAAGCAAGATGCTATAAATGTAAAAATAATAATAATAATAAACGTATATTAATTAATATTCTTAATTCTGAGTTCTGAGATAAATAAGCTTTGTTATTTGGTAATTTACTTAAGGGATACTGATCTTTTGAATCTTTTATTTAGAAGAGTAGGAAATGGAAAAGTTTCAAAGATACTCACATAACAACAAAGTGATCAAAATTTAAGGAAATCCCATTTTTTATCTCACAGCGAGTAACTTGAGGTGTTAGATCCGTGCCATCTAAGACTAAGGAATATAAATTTTCAATTCTGTTAATCTCCAGACATTTGTAAGACTAGCAAGTTTCTGTTCTATTCTAAAATGGTAATTATTTGTTTAACTGGATGCAATCTTTGTGTGGTATGTGTCTGTAAATGTTAAAGGCGAATATTTTAAATGAAGATTTTATTTCTGTAAAAAATAAAACATTTTTATTAAGGGTTAAAATATATCTATAAACAGAAGACAGTACCTAAATAAAGGGAGCTCTCCTAAATCAATAATTGGACTAAAATTATAAATTAAATGACAATAACGAGCTTTATGCTCCTGAATTATTTCAGGGAAGGAGAGATTTTATTTATTTACTATGTTACGATAATTGTCACAATATTAATTGAATTTATTTCTTAGTACTTAAAATGCTTCTTCAATAAATGCAAAATATACGAGGGAAACGTTTCACATAGATAAGTGTACATTCATCTCCATTTTTTCCTCTTAATCTTAAGAAGAAAAGATGGAGATGAATGTTAATGACAAAAATAAAGCTTCACGAGAATACTAATAAGGTAGAGAAATATGTAATATGCAATAAAGGTCAAGGATGAGTGATAGGGTCACATAAACACAGTTATTAGTTGAAAGTGGTATGGAAAATTAATCAGTTACGGCTGTCAGACAGAATTTACTGCAAACTCAATTGAAAAGAACAGAAGTGCTGAATTTGGAATTATAATGGCTAATAAAATGAAGAAAAAAGTATTTTGAATATTAGAACTGTTTAAAATAAGTTAATCCAAACAACTTATCGGTTCATCGATGTTGTTTGGATTAACTTTGAACCACCACAAACTTTCATAGCCAATTATGTATCAACAGAATCCAGATTGCGATGGATTCTTTTATGACGACAACGCGCAACTATCCACGATGCGAAATTGAATCCGAATGGTTCGAAGAACAGTCCCAACATTTCCAACGTATACCCTGGTCACCTAATTGTCCAGATCTGAATCCATTTGAGAATGTCTGGAATATGTTGGAAAGGACAATCTGGCTTCGCGGGTCTCTACAATACAGCAGCTGATGAATACCCTGATGGAAGAACGTTCAACTGTGGAGTTAGATTCCCTGAGTCACCTAGAAGAACCCATGCTACGATGTATACAGCTTTATTTCAGGCAAAAGTTGGCCCTATTAGACGTGATCAGTTAGTGTCAATTCTCAAATTCTCAGCCTACTTCTCGAAAGATCTGTATATGTTTCTGTCGATGAATCGTCTATACTCTAAATTCATATGATAATTGAATTATTTTCATTACAATTAATAGTGTTCTTTCATTTATAAAAGAATAAACAGTTTTAATTATAATTGGTTAATTATATATATGTGTTAAACAGTTGACTTACGAAAATCCGTTATTGTCTGTAGCTCTCGAAGACTGCAAATAGACGGAATGCACAATCCAATCCGAAATGGGGATGTATAGAAATGGTGAATAAATTGGGCCATGTACGAAATGCTCTGTGAGGAAATGTAAAAGTTCTCATTTTACGTCGAAAGTAAGATATTTAAAGATTATTTATCCATTGATTTACAAATAACGACATCTATCATGAAAAAAGTTATGGAAACTAACAAATATTTGTTATATCAAAAATACTTCTATAATTAGCAATTACATAATTTCATTAGGTTAAGCAATAAGTCAGAAAACTAGAATTTTCTGCTGTACCTACCGTATTCTTCTGAGTCAAACTCCATAATTCTGGAAGTGTGGTAAACAAAGTATAGAAACGTGGCTTCGGTGGAAGAGGAGGATAAATATTAAGGCTGCAATACTGACCGCGCATCGTATGATCACTCATTGAGCTCGGTATTTTTGTGATAGACACAGACGTCTTGATTTTTAAACATTGGTCATATGATCCCAGCTCTGTAAGGGTACCTTCCATTATTCCAGAAGGGAGTTTTCCGGACGAATCAAACACTAAAATAAATACATAAATACATATGAACGATCTGATTTTATTTCGAAAATTTCACTTGAGATGCAATAGCATAACATGTTAAAGGTTGCTGATTTCCCTCTTATTGTGCACCTTGCAATGTAATGATAAAAAGGCGAAGTCCATTTAATTATGAGAAGCATTCGATATTAGACAATGAAGACTTTTATCAATTCTTATAAACGAGTGCGTCCTTGGGAGAGTACACTGCAGCAGTTCCCAAACTGTTTCCCAGCACCTTGTTATGCCATACCTTCCTCAACGAGACTGGAAAATATTCCATTGAGACAAGAGAGATTGTCATTAAGTTCAATGACAATCTCTGTTTTGGCGTGCAGTGAATATATAGTGTCTTTTAAATCCAAGGTTGTCTTTTATATTCAAGGTTACAAGTGTGACCTTGAATACTTTGGAAACCAGTCCAGTACATCTTAAACATTCCCCCTAGTGGAATTTCTGAAGTTATCCCACTAGGAACATTCTGTCAGCATCTTTACTGATCACTACATACATCTTTACTTTCTGTTTAAGGCGTCTTTTAAGAGTCCTATAGGGTATACCGTTTTTTTATGCTATACACTTTAATTTCTTGGAATCTATATCTTGCATAGCGTTATATAGACTTTCTGAAGTCCAACATCCACGATCGGTTATTAAATTCCTAGCCTACCCTCTAATTACCAGAGGGTAATAGAGGGTAGGCTAGGAATCTTCACACCCTTCAGAAAAATATAAATAGGGCTTAACATATTTTAAAATACATCTCATCTCATCTGTGTTTCTGTTCTATGGTGGCCCCAAGACTCTTGTCCAAATGCACCTAGTATTATTGTCTAAAATACACTCTGTATAAAGGCCTAAATGTTATATTCAGGCCACCGCACCACCAGGAAGCAGCTAACACTTTGGACAGTTGCTTCCCAGGCACGTTTTCCAACCTGAGGTAGTGCTATACAGGTGGGGTTTAAAATACGGTAAACTTTGTAAAATCCAGCATAATTTTAAAAAAATCAATATTTACAATCCCAAAATATTAAAAAAGAACCAAATCCGGCACTCGAAGATCGTATTTGTCAATAACGTGGTTTTTAGAACAGACGACGTTTGCCTTTGCAACGAGTTGCCCTGGTAGCGCACTAATTTCAAACAGATCACTCCCCAAAAGGTCAATTGACCATTTATTTAAGGAAGGAACTTTGCTATGACAGCCTGTTTTAGGATTGACTAGTCTCTCATAAGATAGTAGATAGTCTCTAGTGACAACACGGTAAAAAAAAAAAAAAAAAAACAGATGAAAAGAAGTTCAGTGTCTTGCGATATGCGAAATTAGTTTCAAAGTTGTAATGTAGTTGACTACCTGCTGAAAGCAGTGCAATACCAGGGCAAAGTTACAAAGGCAAGTGTGATTTTGTAAGAATTAAGGCCATTGCATTATTATGAGCGCAGTTTAAATGATACTGGCCGCAAAATCAGATGAAAGAACAACATAGTCATAAATGTTTACCAATGTAAATAGCTTCAATTGTCAGTACTTAGTATTCATTGAACAGTTTTTTTCCGAAACGTTTTATCCACGGTACACTCTCTAAAAGCCAATACCTCTTAATCCCCGAGGTTGCGAATTTTAAAGCGTCCACTATATATGGAATTGGAATTATCTGTTTATCATTTAATTCTGCTAGTCAGGAGTCCCTTGTGCTATGTTCTTTTTCTAATCACTGACTTTACCTCTCTTTTATTTATTTTTATATTTTCTTCCTTATACTGTATTATGATTATCATTTTTGTATTTATTTTTTAATTCTGTGAGTTTCTTTTAAAGAAAATGAAGAAGTCCCGTGCAGCGTAATGCCAATAGCGATTCAAGGTGATACTTTACAGCTGCTGCTGTTGTTGTTGTAGGTATGGCTTTAGAAGCACCAACGTCTAAGGCCATATCGCAATGTGTTTGATGTAAATTGCTTGTGTTCTGAGGTCGGTTTCTGGATGGAAAACCTGATTTTCCGGTAGAAAATCAGGTTTTTCCGGTAGTTTGTTTGGCTGAAAAGAGTCATGAACATTGCACTAACAATCCTTAATCCTTACTGATTTAATCCTTAATTCATCTTTACAAGACATGCAAATTCTTTGAAAGGAAAGATAAATATATTTAAGATTATTTTATTAATTTAATATTTTAAGGAAAAACCTTATATAAATCTTAAAATTAAAGAAAAATTTTAAATTAAAGTAATATTAAATTTGTTTTTGAAAAAACACCCAAAGAAAATGAACTTCATACAATAAAGATATGATTCATATTTTATTGAAAGGTGTGGGTAGACCGATAAATTCCTACGAAGAAAGAGCTTTTAAAGTACTTTTTTTAAATTCTTACCATTCTCCCTTGAATGATAAAGATATTTATCGAAAACTAAAGTGTATTGAAAGCTATATGGATAGCCTTCAACATGCATGCATGCATCTTTGCTTTATAGGAACGTTTAAATTATCTTTTTTTTTTCACGCATATGTTAAGTGGGAGAATAAGAATATTAATAACAAAATTAGTTAATCTGTCATGAAAAACTGAACTCGTTTTCATAAACATGAAAAAAAATTGTCCTCAACTCTTAGTAGATCAACTTACTTTCAATAGACCACAATTCACCACGCTTATAGCCTCTGGCAAACGCTGTCAGCGAACCGAAACATTTCAAGGAAAGCGATGATTTCAGTTCTTCATTTTCCAAGAAAGAAAACAACTTCTCCCCACTTCGAGAACTCAATAGAAGTGCCCTGTCTTCTACATTCCTCAAAGCTTTCGAGACATTGCGGTTTACTGGAGCATCTATCACAAAATCTGGCAATAGAAGTCTGTTTTCCGGTGTCTTAGACCATTCCGATAAACAAACAAGTATTATAAACACTCCAATGGTTAATCCACACAGCAACAGGCTTTCAGAAATTCGCACAATGTGTTTCATTGTCACCAACCCTGAACACCTTTAAATCCCATCAAACTTCGACTTGAATATCACTAATAGTCTGACCTTCATCTCATTCGTTAATGATCCAAAACTCCACCTATTCACGCCAAGCAGTAAAGACCGACATAAATATTGGCCTTATTTCTCTAGAATGATTATCTGTCGTCTTTACCTTCCATATTTAAATAGGTCAGATAGATATAGATATCGAATAAGAAATTAATTGGCTTTATTGGAAAAATATAACTCATCATTGCACCATAATATGTCACGTACATCGAGGACTGATATAAAATCGTTTCCGCACGACTCCTGTATATTAAGGACTGTGATGACTTTGTAATGTTAAAAAACGAGATCTTTAACCCTTCATGTAGGTCGACCCATTTCTTAAACCGTTTCGTTCCACTGTCGTGTTTGCGTGTTTCAAATACACTTCCGCGTAGACGAACTTGACTGTCTGTGATCCCTTAGAGCTCTTTTCCTTCAACCATTACGCAAACGGAAACAAATACTAAACCGATTCATAACTAACGACATTTGTCACCTAATAAGGAAGCGATTAAGACGTCTGTAAGTCTAACGGCTAAGAAACATGACCCTGGAAGAGAAATTCTTAGAAGAAACACGCAGAATTAACCACTATGACGCATTCCGACAACCAAAGTTTATATCCAGTTGTTTCTTCAAGATAAGAATGAATTGGATTCAGTTTTGTTTAAAGTTTTCTTAGAAATCTAGCTAAATAAACGTTTGTCCATAATGTATTGGCAAAATAAAAATCAAATAAAAAGCTTCAGGCGTACCTTTCCCTAGAAACATTACTGCTCATGGGTTGGTAAAAACCTGTTGTGTTTCAAATAAAATGTATTGCTTCCTAAGGAGATGTATGAAACTTGAGTAGTTACTTGCAAATAATTACTCAAATATACACTCAGTGGTCAGGGAATTATGTCAACCGTAATTGATTATGCCACATAGCACGTAGTGTAAAAAGCCAAAGAGTTTCTTAAGCTGGAGCAGTGGTAATTTGCATCTGGTCGTGAAAGTCAAAGTGAAAAGTAGCAGTTTTGGGATGTACAAAAAATATCACGGAGTTTCTAAAGGGCATGATTGTAGGAGCTCGTGGGTCGGGTGCTTTCGTATCGGAAACGGCATGTCTTGTCGGTCAGTTGCTCACGGCTCACTGTAGTTAAGGTGTACAAAGGAGGTCGAACGGGTCAAACCACCTCCCACAGACATAACTGCAAAGGATTACTCAAGGTGGATGTTCGTGGTGAGCGAAGGGTGCAATGGGTTCCCCAGGCTCAACGGCAGGTCACTGTGCGACAGTTGACATCGCATGGGGAGTGCAAGAACAATATCCCAGATGACAATGCGCCGCACACTCAGACGTCAGGGGTTCCATAGCAGGTGACCCATCTTATCACTGATCATCGTCGACTGCAAATGCTGTGGTGTCAACAACACGTTAGTTGGCCACTGAAGGACTGGAAACGAGTGCACTGTTCGGATGAGTCCAAATACCTGGTGCAACACACTGACGGTGCATTCGTGTGCGACACAAGCAACACAAGTCCATGGACTCATCGCGCATGGTGCCCAATATCCAGGCAGGTGGCGGTGGTTGCTTAATATGGGACATGTTTTTTTTCCTGGAAGAACTAGAACCCCTGGTGCGTAGGGACCAACGTTTCACTGGTGAGGTTCACCAGCAGCTCTTAGGACACCACATACACCTTGCCATGCTGCATTTTTACCATGACAGAAACGAACTCTTCCAAGACGATAATGCACCCTATCATGGGGGTCGCAATGTGTGCTAGTGATTCAAGGAACACAGTAAAGATATCACCCATCTTGATGGCCTTCAAATTCGCGTGACTTCAGTCCATTTGAACACTGTGGGATAGTTTCTGACACTGTAGAAAGCCTTGCAGCTGCAGATACCCATGGACGTCGTCAGACGTCTAGTGGAGCCAATGTCTAGGTGAATAGCGACTGTTATCGGTGCGAATGGTGGCCCAACACAGTACTAGGTTGTCATAATTCAATGATCACTCAAATATAATTGATACTTGAGTTCTGAACTTTTGTTACAACAGAATAGGTTATTTTGTAGATTAATGCCTTATAAAATGGCATAAAATAATTGTATATCAATGTCTTATTCAGTTTCTAAAATTTAACTTTTCTTATGCTGGTAGATGGAAGAAAAATTTACAAGAAATCGATCATCGTTCAGTATCAATTTTTTTTTTTTTACCAAAGAGTGCAGAAATGCTAGGAAATCCATAAAAGGATAACAAGAGCGTGCGTATGAGGAAGTTATCACCAGTTATGTTATTGTTGAAAATTATTATTAACTCTGCCGACCATTGGTGAAAATGGTCGGCAGAGTTCAAAAGAGTACGGGAGTCAGTTGAGGATGATCCAAAGTCTGGTTGACTATCTGATACTACAAATTCTGAAATAATTGCCACCTTTGAAGAAAAAAATTTAGAAATCAGAAGAATGAAATTGTCTGAACTTTAAAAAAGTATTTAACATTTTCTATAGAAGTATCTAATATTTGGGATGTCCAGAGTTTGTACAAGATGAGCTCCCAGAAATCTTTCCATTCATGATGAACATCAGAAATCTTTCCATTCATGATGAACATCAGAAAGTCAAACAGGCTTCAGACAGATTTTTTTCTATTTCGTGTTTGGTGGTGAAACATGTTTATGGTCCTGAATCCAAATTAGAAAGCATGCTGTGGAAGCTCAAAGGCTCTCCAGCTCCGAAAAAGCTTCCAATCCAACCATCAGTTGGAAGAGTGTTGGCCTCGGTTTTCTGGGTTACAAAAACATTGTTGTTAATTGATTACCTTGCACCTAAAACCATTCCGATTTCCACACATAACAAATTATAATAATATTTCATAAATAATGAAGGATGCACTCAAAAACAGGCGATGCTAATCCATGAGAGAATCAAGTACCGTGCAGTCATTGGGTACCTTTCATTTAAAGGGAGTATCGCAGAAAGAAAATTGCGAAGACATGCAGCAAACATTAGAGGAACTTTGTCTATCATATGCCATAGTCAAAACGTGAGATGCGGAATTTAAGCGTAGAGGAGATAGTGCTGAAGATGCACCCCGCAGTGGGAGGCCTGCTACGGTGTCGACAGCTGCAAATGTGGGTGCTATTCATGACCTAATCATGCAAGACCGCAGAATAACATCGAAGCATATTGAGGCAACATTCAACCTCTCCCATGAGTGAGCATACGAAATTGTGGTGAATGTTTTAGGAATGAAGAAGATTTCTTTGAGGTGGGTTCCTAAAGCATTGAATGCAAATCAAGAAGCAAGAAAGAGTGAGGTGTTTTCATGATATTCAACAGAAATTTGAAACTAAAGAAACGGTAACAGGCCTCAGTTTTGGGGTCGGTCTGCCACTATGGACGAAACTTGGGGCACCACTTCGACCCTGAAATAAAAGAACAATCAAAACAGTGGAAACATCCCACTCCTCCCATCCTAGAAAGTTTCTAGTGCAGAAGTCCGTTGGGAAAGGCGTGGCATCCGTCTTCTGGGATGCAGAAGGAGTGATTACGGTTGATTCCTGGAACGAAGTGCCACCATCAATGATGAGTATTTTTTCTAACCTACTGAGAGGTTTCCGCAAGGAACTAAAGCTGAAGAGGCTTGGGAAAATTGGCCAAAAAATCCTCTTGCATCAAGCCAATGCACCAGCGCACACAGCGTTTGTGACTCAAGTAACCCTGCATGACTGTGGGTTCGAGCTATTACAGCAACCGTCCTACTGGATCTGGCTCCATCGGACTGTTTTCTATTTCCAAATTTCAAAAATGACTTGAAAGAACAGAAATTTGACGGTGAGAGTGCTGTGATAGATGCAGTCAACAACTAGTTTGAGTCAAAATCTTCTGAATTTTATTTGAACTGGTTACGAAAGCTGCGGATTGTGCAAGAAAATGTGTTGAGTGAAACTATGCCGAAAAATAACTGGATTTTCACTACTTTTCAGCATTTCTTCTACAAGAGGCTAGGAACGTTTCAACCTCCCCTCGAATTACTGTGGTGGTACAATAACTCTCCAATATTCTGTAAGTGGTGCATTAACAAAAGAAGTCAAGAACCCCCTTGCTTGGCGAATGAGTTAAATAGTTATTGTATCTATTTTAAAATAAAATTTAAGTTAAATTTTATTTACTACGTACACTCAAAATTATATCACATAAATGAAGCTAGGACAAATCTTATTTTTATATATATAGTGCGTGACTGTTTATTGTACATATGAATATCTGGTAATTATTATTGTTTATGAAATTAAAGTGATGTGTGTTGTGTGTGTGTGTGTGTTATTTCATAATACACTTCAAGAACAAAATTAAAAATTGCATTTTATTACATTTGAGGGTACCATTTCACTAGAACATTTTTTTTTTTATTTTATACATATTTCAAAAGAAAAAAAAAATCGCACATTAAAATATTTTATTGTTTTGTTTGTTAAACAAAACAGTGTTCTATAGGGATTGAAACATACAAAGTTAATAAAACTTTTTAAAAACAGCAAAATAAACAAAATGCTGTACTAAATTGCATTGCATAAATGGTATACCATTTATGCTATGCATTTAAGTTACAAAAATTATATGCTAATACCATTAATATGTTTTTGCCTAACTTATAATCATAGAACCCCTTCAAAAACATTAAAATGGCTGCCATTATGCATACTATATAGGCATAAATAATGACTTTTCAGAGAATATCAAATTAAATTGGTAAGCTCGAATTCAAAGTTAACACAACTATGTTAGTGTTGTCATTTTTAATAAACAAAACACAAGTTATCTAATAAAGATGGTTCTGAAAATATTGCATGGAAACATAAAAATAATACAGTAAATTCTAAGAGTGTAGAAAACAGTCTTCAAAATCAAATGTATAAATAACCGAAAGACAATTACAGAAACAGCCTGAGATCGCAAGTCAAATATGCTCCTGGTTCCACCCCTAATCTCTGATAAACCAAGGTTGATTATATCGAGATTTAGTGCACTTTTATCAAGTTCATAATCAACATATGCTTCGCAAACCGCTCTTGTGCAGTGTTGAAGAAAGACAATCCAAGAAAATTGATTGTATAATCCAAATAACTTAAGTCAAGAGTCATGTCAAAAACAAAGCCTAATTACCGCTTAGTTATCACACACATTAAATAATTTTAATTAATTAATATAATGGTTAATTAATTATTTAACAATTTTCTTTAACACCATATAATTGTTATGAAGTTTAACCTTAACAAATCAAACAGGATTGTGATATTAAATGTTTGGTTTTAATACACATTTATTGTCGTGTTTTTTTTTTTTTTTTTCTCTTTAATGAATATTTAAATATTGCATAAATGCAGTTTGTTGTTAATTATTCATTTTTTTGTTATTTAATAAATATTTATTTTTAAATAATTATTTTTTGCTTTTTCACTCAAGGTTTCCTTCTTGACTTGGTAGTGGTGGCACTACACCTGACTGGTGTGAACTTTCGTTTCAATTTCTGAAAAAAAGTTTGAGCTTTTTAAATTTTGTTTGAACTTTACAAACAATATTTCTCTTTTCATAATGTACTGCAATACTTATTGTATGTCTTTTTTTTTAGTTTTTACTAAAAAAATTAAACATTTTAGAGAAATGTGTTTTTCACACCTTTTATTTTGAAACTACCTTGTTTCTTCCATATTTTTTTCTTGTTTTATAAACCGTTTATCCCATAAAATTTTAAAAGTGAACAGTTCATCATTTCTGCTTATTGTTTGTAAAATCGATTTTAATAATTGTAAATATATTAGTAATCTATATAACATTTTAGAAAGTATTATTTACTTCCATTTTCCAATATTTTATCACTTATGTCAAATTTGGCACTGTGCATCGTGCGAAATTTGAATCTTGTTCACTACTATCCGGAGTGGATATCGCGTTCTGTGTTTTCGCCATGATTATTTGAAACCAAATAAGGGAAAAAAATGACAAAACATTAAAAAAAAAAAACACCTCCTATAAGACTATTGATAACTATGGAATACCTAAAAGAGTTCTTTATGCTCCTAGCAGAACAACCTTGCCTGCACAACGAATTGCACTGGTATTGAATTACTTCCAAACGAATGGCTTCGTGAAAAAGGTCATCTCATATTTATTAATTTAAAGCTACATAGAAAATAACTCAAATAGCTAGCAACAAACAGGAGAAATATTTCGTAGCAGAACTATTGAGTTACGCTATCGCCAGCGGAAAACAGCAAAAATAATTGTGGCGTCGTACCTACTGGGTGTAAAAAATCTATAACTCTGAGAAAAGGGTAAAAAACAATTCAAAATTCATACTCACTAAAAATTTGTTTGTACTTAGGAAGCTACAGAAAATGACAGATTTTTATCACCGACCGATTATTAACGCGGGCTCGTTATTTTTGAGATGTACCTCACAGGTGTAGCGCTAAGTTTTTTCATCCACACAACCTGTTTTACTGGCTTTATTCTGCATTATGTTGAAAGCAGAAATACTTGCAAGGCATATTCAGCTGACGATATTCACCACTTCGCTAATCACTACACATTCAAACCCGTTTCATAATGCAATGTTGGATAACTAACAGCCATACTACCAAACTTGCGCCATGTCATGGTCAAAGTCTCACGAAAACGCAATTGTCAATTCCATTTTTATCAGCCGAAGTCTTCGTGAAGCCATTTTCTTGTAAATGGAACTTAGTAAGTGTTGGAGCGTCACTAACAATTTCTACTTTGGTTGTAGCAGCTTGATCTTTTCCTCCGTGCCTTTCGTTACTGCCCCCTAAGAACATCTTCCCTATGTTCATGAACGGAGATTCAACTAGAAGACTGAAAATATACGAGACACACAGCGTAGTCACCAGATGAGCGAAAAAATAGTATACCTAAAAGAAAATAAACAAAAACAAGATTTGTCTCAACATGTATCGTTTATAACAGTTTTCTTATAAATGTATGATATGTAAACAAGGTATTTATTCCTACAATTACAATTAAATATACAATACACAGTTTACGTCAGAAATTGATTTTATAATATTAATGAAAATAATTTGAAATGCTTACACCAACGAGGTGATGACCGTATATTCTTTCATGGAAGAATCCGTACACCATATATTGGATCAAGGGATGTATTAGATAAGCCAAATATGACAGTCGACTGAGAGGAATGAATGCACTCCAGCTTAGGAAACTGTTTACGACTCCTGATATAAAAGATTAAAAAAATTATGTATTGTCCGATAACACAGAAAAACACTAATTACTAAGAAATTACTAAAAAGTATTCGAAACACTCAAAAATCTTTCCTATTGCGAAGACCAAAATGAAAATAAAATGACAGTAACAAGAAATTCAAGCGAGACGTAAAAGAAAGCCTTAAGAAAGGACTATAGCGCTTACTGAAATTATTATTAAAAATAATGCAAATTTTAAATCAAATACCAAGATAATAAGTCGGTTACACTTTGGGATTCTTTGCTGAATTCCGTCTTCAGGTCTAGGTATGATCCATCAATAATATACCGAAATGAATTATTTATAAAGATGCGCTATTATAAACTGAAATTTTAAATAATGCTTTGTTGTAAAATAAAGCGTAAGCAATTTTGAAATGAAGTTTTATGAAATTGCTTTGTTAAGTAGGATTTTATCCATAATTTTTGGATTTTTATTTATAATACAAGTACGCGATTCTTTAAAAGTTATGGTTTACGAAGCGAAGTGCCAAAGCAAACGATGCCACAGTTATTCACAATCATTGGCCAAAAAAATAAGAAACCTTTATTTGTATGTATGCATGTATTTATTCAGGATCTAGTAGGGTCACCTTTTGCTCGAATTAAGCCCGTACGCGTCGTGGAATGGATTCCACTAGGTACACGAGAGAATGTAGGTCCACATTTCACTATTCTTCCAACATGATATTTGCCAGCTTCTATATTGTGGTCGGTAGAGAACTTCAAGTCGAACTTCTCTTTCCAACATATTCCGGACATTCTCAATTGGATTCAGATCTAGAGAATTAGCCGGCTAGGGTCCGCCTAATTGGGAATCCTAAATTCCTAATTGGAAATCTTGGGAACGTTCCTCGAAAAAATTCAGATGCAGTTTTTTCACAGTGGACAGTTGTGTTGTCGTCTTGAAAGAATCTATCGCAATCCGGGGCAAAAAGAAGCATTGAAAGGTAAAGTTAGTCAGATAAGACACAACGATATTCATTTGTGGTACCAGCAATAGCACCTTTCTGAAAGTCTGGAAGATCACCTCTAAGAAGCCCCAGGAATGCGTACAGCATTTATATGATTCCAAGGAACTTACGGTCAAACCATGCGACCACTTATATTTGCTTGACGTACGTTTAATTATCTGTTGACGCCAATTGCAAAAGGTTTAATTTTTTTTAGTACGTGTATAAAATAATATCTCAGGGCAAATTTACATAAAAACGTATTGCACATTGCACTGACAGATCTCAGTTAAATGTTACTTGCCTCTAACCTAACTACTTGTTCTACAACACCTAGACCAGTCTTTTGAGTAGATTTATAGATGCTACACGCTCACTTTCAAAATCAAATACCAATGTGGTCGCCCGCAATGGTACAATTTTTGGGTGTACGTGCTCGAACCTCCTAGAATGGTCCAGTTATGAATAATGGTACAAGCAGTAACGTGTTGGTATTGGTGTGGAAGCGATGTTTCCAATACACGAAAATTATGGGTATTCACATTGCCCCTTAGCAGGAAATGGATCGCATTGGTCCACAACATGTTTTTAGGCAACATTTCATCCGCCTCCTTCCTTGTCAGTACATGAATCTGGTAAATAAGTCATTGTGGGAAAAAATATCGCAGTACTTCGCGGACTTGGCGTGTGAAGACAATATATATATATATATTCTGCTTAATATTATTAAATATAGAAGGAAAAAAAGTTACAGCCTACAGGGTTTTCTATAATACTAGAAGACCAGTTTCTGTTGAATGTTTAGCTGGTCATCAGCATGTACATGCTGTACACAAAAAGAATTTACTTTGTTATGATATTTACAGCAGACATTCAACAGATGGTTAATTCTCCTATCTGTGAAACGTATTTACCTCCCCTTCCTGTGATGCAGGCAATGGTGATCCAGGCTACACACATCATCCAACCAATCCTGGACGTTGAGGCGTATACTGCAGATTCTGCTACGGTAGGCTTAACGCCCACGTTCCACTTGTAGATACTGAATATCACCGCCATGCCAATGGCAGCAGAAAGAAGCCACGCAAAGAACTGGGCCAGCTGGGAATGAAAAGTCAAATATTATTTAGCAGAAAACGCCTCAAAATATTCTTCACAGTCACATTACCAAAGTATCTTAGAAACGATCGATAAAAATTAAAAAAAAAAAAAAACTATGAAAGAAAGAAACTCACTCGGTTTATCTTGATGTACCGGCGGGTGGCCAGGAAATATCCAACAGCTATCCCAATGGCGTATGAAGACAAATGGGGATACGGTTTGACGTACAGTATCTCTTCAAAAAAGTAGCGATCACTGAGGAAGAAAAATTATTGTGGTTAGTTAAACAACAATTCTCAGTCATGCATCAAATAAACGTCACTTCTGTTTATGCATAAAAATTTCTGTTTATTTACATTAGCTAATCTGAAGTCAATGTGAACCAGCCGTTATACGGGTCCAGTAAGATGAAAAGCTGGGTTCAATAAAAGCAATCCGTTATATCCAAAGTTCGCAAAAGTGAGGTCCTTTAAAACAGAGGTTCGCTGCATTCCAAATAACTTTAAATAACTGAACAGCATTAAGGTAGTTAAAGAGTATGTTGTTTTAGCGCAGACGTGTAGAATTATGTCTGTCAAGTTTTGTGCGCCAATTAAGGCTTAAAAAAATAAGATTTATGCTTGAGGGAGCTTGTTTTATTTCCGGTGATGCCAAAATCTATTGTTCAACTGTCGACCTTCAACGGACAGGTTCTAAAATAAGTAGTAGAAAATTATGTTGTCCAAATGGTAGAGTGATATGCCAAGAGACGGCAACTATGCAGTCCAAAATTTGCATAATTTGAAAATAATTGCCATATTAATACAATTAGCATGAAAGTATCATGTTATGAATTCTACTAGCATCTGGAATGCACTAAACAAAGTTGATTAAGTACATAACAGCAACAACTGTCTGCATTTCAGCTGGAAGGCTTCAATATTTGCCTTCTGTACGACTCATGTTACTGTCTTACGCTACGAACAGTTTCGAAACCATTAAAAGGAACTAAGATACAAAAATTGATAAATTAATGCAGGTCACACTGCCCTTAACAAGTGTTGTTGTTACAAGAAAGGTGACGTGAAAATGAACACTGACCTTGACTTTTTATTCCTCAGAATCCTTGGAAGAAAACGTGGTGTTTGTATGTTGTTTTGTCTCCGACAGCAGTTGAATTTTTTCAGAGCGTGCAGACAAAATGGCGTATTGTTCAGTGTTTGCAGTTATCGACAGCTGGAGAACGAGCAAGCCATCTTAACATTTTACAACAATCGTGACAATTCAGTGAACTTAATACTCAGTATATTTAAAAAAAAACAAACTTACCTCTTATCCGGATACAGTACCAATCCGGTGGGAGGCAAATCGTAACAAATATTTAGGACCGCTGTTACTATGGCAGCTATTACTAGCAAGGAGAAGTTGATGATCAGGGCAGTTACTGGCCATCTGGAAGATTTTTAAACACAAGTCATAAAAAAAAGAATAGCAATATATCGAATTAAAAGATAGGCCAGCAAGCAAAACTGTTTAATGTTCTACAAGAAATATTTCATGATTACCTCTGTTCATGACCTTAATATGATGATTGCATATACACTGCACTATCATTAATATTCGGATCACCACACGTCGATAGTTTTAGGTCACGTCTAACCCAAGCACCGTGTGTTAGATATAACTGTAAATATGTCGGAGGCCTTCGAGAAGACAGTAGTATGACTGTGAATGGCAGATTCCATCATCGACGGAGTTAACAGACTTCCAGCGTGGAATCATAATAGGCTAACACATAGGCAGTCCATCTAAATGAGAATTGGTGATGTGATCTGCAAATAGGAGCGGACTGGAGCTGAAATCATCATGAAACAACTTGATAAACTTCTGAAGCTGACGAAAAGTCAAGTTGTTTTTGATGAGAAAAAAAAAACAGAGCTGCTATGATCACCACTTTGAAGGCCAAAACTTGTAGGACATTTACAAAAAACTGATGGAGTGTTGCACTGAGACTATAGGTTGTCATAAAGGCTAAAGGTTTCAGCACACTACTTTCGTTTTCCTGTAAATAAAGGTTATTTGTAGATATGCGGATGTCCGGTTATTAATGGTAGGGCAGTGCACACTAATTGCTCTTTATATATACTGTTTATATTTATATATTTTACTGTTGTCATCGATTTTAAGTCCCAAATAATCATGATTATTCAAAGACTGATCATTGAATAATCATAACTCACATATATTTGTTGTCATGATTCATTGAAGTCATTACCTTCCGAGGGGAATCAGCACTATAAGGAAGAGGATGTACAACTGGGTGTCAACAGACAAGTACCAAGACTGTTCCATACACTGCAATAAAAAGAATAAATAACTTATCTTTGTAATAATGTACAGTCTAATCGTAATAATAGGGATATACGGAAATAAGAATTTCTGTCTGAAAGCAGCTCAAGGCATTTATTTCAATAAAATGGTTCTGAAGTTAAAACCTTCCGTTAAAATCTTTTCTTCTACTTATTAAAAAAATAAAGTTCTATCTGAACTCAGTTTTTATGAATATATTTCGAGAAAACACTTCTATACGATATTTACCAGTTCCTCATTGTTCACGTAGTTGTTGACGAAAAGAAGATTTGCCCACCAATTACGTCTACATCTGTCAACAATTGGGTCTATCGTCTCGTGCCAAACGGGACCGGATCCGAACCAAGGGATAATCATAACGAATCCTATCACAAACATATATGAGGGAAGAAGTCTAGAAAAGAAATATTCGAGATGATCATTCACATTTATAGAAAAAACATACTTGGGAATCCCAAACAAAAACTATCAAGTCAGTTAATGTACTCAGTGCATGAAAAACGCACGGACAGACAGACAGGAACGTGGCGAAGATAATAGGTGCATTCATCATATATGTGAACGCGCCTTTAAAATGTTAAACATTTCCTTGTTTGTTCGATCTGATATGCCGTGTAAGAATAAATACTATTCCGAGAATAATCTCATCATAGTACAACCTTCTGTCGAAGTAACTATTCGATGTTTCCTACAAAACATCAAGAGTGTCAAAAACAAACTAGATGGCCTATTTGATTTGCTTTCCTGCGCAGAGCACGACTTCGTCATTCTGATTGAAACTTGGCTCAGAGATGAAATGGAAATTGCTACCTTCACCTCATAGCTTGGCTATCACACGCTGGCTGCTAATAGAATTGGAGACGAGGTGGAGGAGTAGCAATCTGTCAAAGGAGTCCACTCCCCCTGATTAAGGCATTCACTTATTCAGGAGGTAACGTAGAAGCTGTTCTTGGAATCTACCGAATTGCTGGGTTGTCGATCTCTGTGTGTGCCGTTTATTTACCTCCACCGGTTTCTTAAGATTCTGTACTTAATCGGACAGCATGGCTGTTATCCACAATCAATCATCGGCAAAAGCTCATCATTCTAGGAGACTTTAACCTTCCACTGCCAGCTACAAAGAAGCTCCTAGATACACTGTCATTGAACATGTCGGAATTGGGCATTGGTCTTATTCATGTTCCTCCCACACATGGCGACGCCACCCTGCAGCGCATCTTCTCAAACTGTTCAGTAAAGGAAACCCTGACCATAACTAAGAACTTCCTCCCGTCCGATCACGTTCCAATCGCTGCTATGATATCTCTGCAGGCACCCAAGGATGAACGACGCAAGTACAAACTACAAAAACTGTCAGGAGAGTATACAATCTAAAATACATCAACATTAGAAACGTTACTACCCTTTTCCAACTTTATCCATGGAACGTATTGGCTGGCTGGCTGAGCTTAACATCAGTGACGCTGCCTACTGGCTTTCGAGATGGATGGAATTCATTGAAAGGTCTGCAATGTCCAAAACTTGCATCCTTAGTCCCCACTCAAAGCCATGGTGTAATGACCTCCTGACTAAGACCTTTAGGATAAAACAGGCAGCCCATGCCTCCTACAAGAAGTCGCCTTCACGAGAATCATACGCCAAAATTTCCAAAGCATGGATGGATTTCCAGAAAAGTAAACAATTTGCTATTGATAATTTCATGAACGGCCGGCTATCCAGGGGAAAACGTGTGGTCCACAAGTCATACTTGTACCCCTCTATCTTTTGATGGTGTGAGCATGTGCTGCGTTTTAAGCCAGATCACTGTGTGTCCGAAGCATATCCTTGGAATGAAGCGCTTAACGTTTCTTTACCTTCTAGTAATACAGAAATTCCCGAAGAACAGCTAATAAAAATAATAAATTCGCTACCTGACAAGTCCACCACAGGAATTGACGCAATACCTCTTTTTAGTCTAAAAATTGCTTCTTATTTCATCAGCAAAGAGCTCACTCAACTCTACAACAAAGTACTCAAATTTGCACAGGTGCCTTCAAGCTGGTTGTCATACAGAGTCGTTGCAGTTCCGAAGAAGCCGCATATGAAAACACCTGCTGACTTCAGGCCAATATCAATTGCCTCTCCCTTCCTGGCCTCGAGAAGTGCATCTATAATGATGTAGCTCTCGCAATTTTTGCGCATAGACCGGAACATACCCATTATACCATGCCTAATAGATCTACTCTAACCTGCCTACAGTCATCATCACAGAAAATACTTCACTCCTGGAATGACAACGAAGATCTTCACACCATTTTTCTGGACATGAAATCTGCTTTCGACTCAGTCCAAATCACGCCCTTCCTTGCCTTACTTGAAAGATTCTACGGGATATCCGGAAATATGCTCAAGATCCTCAACAATCTACTATCTAGGAGAATGCTTCACTTCACAGGCAATGGCATTACAGTCTCTAAAAGCGTCGAAGTTGGAATCCCACAAGGTGGTTCGCTCTCAGCCTTGCTATTTGCAGCAATATTCTTTCCACTAATGGATCAAATTCCAGCTTTCCTATCGTATGCTGATGATATTGTATGTTACTTGCCATGCAAACGCCATGTTGGTGACTCGCAAGAAAGACAGACCACCTCTGAATCTGTAAACAGCTACCTAAATACATTCTATAAGTAGGTCAAATTTTTTGGCCTGTCAGTCAATCCAGAGAAGTCAAACTATATCATCTTCACGCCAAGTTGGATGACTTCTGCTGATACTGCATCTTCTCTACGTCCGGGAGTGGCAGGAAATGTTCTGACTCCCACAGACAGTGTCAAGTTCCTAGGAGTGGTTCTTGATGCCAACCTCACCTATAAAAACAAATCCAAGCTCAGTATTCCAAAGCCCTGAGAGCGTTCTGGGGAATGAAAATTGATCTGTGCAAAACGCACAATAAGCAAATAATCAAGAAATACCTCGCAACTTACTTCTGTAGTGTGCTCTCCTATGCCGTGGAAGTTTGGTCGGCGGCAGAACCCTCAGGAAACTGTGGGACCTCGAATTCTGGGTACTGAAGAGGACCAACTTGTGGTCGCACCAGATCTACACAACATCTAAATCTGCACTCTGATCCAACCTGCAATACACGCCCACAGTCCACAGAGCCCATGTGCTAAAAATAAAGTCATTCCTTCATCTGTGCTCAGCTAAGCAGGATCACATCAACATCTGGAACACGGTTGGTTGGCTTTTGCCAGACAGACATCTCCGTAGTACTCCCTCCTTGTGCTCTAGGCTCTAGCGGTTACAGAACTTCAAGAGACACTTCCCTAATGTGACTCTGGACACTCTCAACTCGCTCAACATCGACCTGTGGACTATAGACAAGGCATATCGCGATGGCATCTTGTCCTATTTTGGTGTTTGTAAAGAACATTTATGTAGTGCTGATCTTAGTTAGCCGATGTCATATCACGTTCTGCTCAACTTGTAGTCCTTTTTCGTTGTAACTACTATTTCATTTTTGCATTTTGATTATTATCTTTTTTATCTATTAATTATTATTTAGTTATTTATTATTATTTTTTCTTTTTTATTTATTTTTTTTTTTTTCTATTATAAAACAAAATCAGTTGTATAAACAACGAATTGTAAGATTCCTCTGGCTTTCTGTGTAAGGAATCACTATTGTATACAATTTATGTTAATAAAGAATCTTATTATTATTATTATTATGTTAACTTGGAATCTTATCGCATTTTTATAGTGCATTTTGTTCGAAATTTTCTTTGGTAAATTGTTTTCATGTCTATCTCAACAACAAGTTCCAAGTCCGTAGTAGTTATGAGTTCTTCAGTAATTGAAATCATAAATTGCATTTATCATAGAATTTCTGTACAACCCTTGGCAGTTTTTCAATGTTTTGGCATTATAATACTGCTAAAAAGGTAATCTGCTTTAGTTGCATTTTTTTTATCCTTAGATGACTCTTCATAAATGTTTTAAATCTTTAACGGTTTTTAAACTTACCAACCTAAGCATAAGCAATCTTAGGTTGGTAAGTTTAACAATCTCATAGCAATCTCATCACTGATGTTGTGTCATTTGCTTAGGAATTCAATCTTGTATCATCGATTCCAACTTTAAATTCGCCCACATACAACATATTATTAAACAGTGAAAGAAATAATCCAATTCTAAGCATACGTAATCCCCTTATCTTACCTCAATTTTTTCTTACACACCCTGCTTCAAGCCTTCGTGGTAGCACAGTTGGTAGAATTGCCCTCCTACCCACACGGGGTGGAAAAGACCCGAGTTCGAAGTCCCGTCGATAAGGTGAAGAATTTTTATGGGCCTTTTTAACAACGTGGCTGAGTTAGTCGGTCTCAGGCGAGAGTAGCAAGTTTTTTCTCCCGGAAGCTCATGTTTTTCATCCATCAAACAGAAAATCGACCACACAACACACGCAATTTGCAGACAGTACACACGGAGCAATGTGGCTTTAGTCGCTGAAACTCCTTAAACCCCATTACAACAACAACAATAACCCTGCTTTACATTTTTTTCTTTTTTTTTTTTTTTTTTCAAACTTTGGCTACCTGCCTTTATCACTTTGTTTTTCAGCACTTCTGTAAATAGTATGCTATTTCAAATATGTCAGTTTACTAGCCTATATCATGTCATAAAAGCCATCATTTACATAAAATATTAAAATATAATTAAATTAATCTTACCTCCAGAATCTGAAGAATAAATAGTGGCATATATTAAAAGGTTTCTCTCTGTTATTTGTCCTCCAGTAAGCCGAAAGCAGTCCTCTAGAAAGAAAATTATAACGTCAATTTTTTGAAGTAATCCAAAATAATGGACCTGAAATCGTCTACGAGGGGTGATTATTCGCGGACTGGTGCAAGATCTTATCTTAATTGTCATCATCTGAATCTTCTGTGGATTTTTCCTTCTCGAAATATTCTCCTTTGAACTTTACACACTTTCGCCACCGTTGTACCACCACCAACGCATTAAATGCTTCTTGTAAGCCATTTTTCGAAATACTCCGAAGTTCTTCGGTTGTGGCTCTGCGAGCATCGTTGTATCGGACGAGAAAAGCTTGCCTTTCAGAGCTTTCTTCAGACGTGGAAACAGGGAGAAATCACACTTGGTTAAGTCCGGTGAATCACATATCGCTGTTCAATCTGTATGTCCCACATGATATTTGCTTCAAAACGATTGTCAGTGACTTGCGGCTAAAAAAACTCTTCTCACGCAATACTAGGTCGAAAAATACTGGCATGCACACACAGAGTCTGCTCAGTAGCGATTAGGGAGAGCTCCTCTAGCGGAAGTTATGGAAACTTCGAGCTAAACATAAAGTCTTGCACCAATCCAAGGATTACATGATCACCCCTCATACCACAAATAGTATGAATGCGAAGAATATTATTTTGAAATATTTTGAAAACCATTTTCGAAAACTTATACATTCGTCTGCACATCTGGAACCGGTAAAGAAAAAAAAAAATTAAAAGAGCTGTTCCAGCTTCAGCCATTTCTGGTAGATTTTTAGTCTGCAGTATTTTTATAATCATTATTCATTAGGGTAAGATGGGTATTTTATTAATACTTATTAACCGGATTTAACCCCGTGTGATTTCTCCCTGTTTCCACGTCTGAAGAAAGCTCTGAAAGGCAAGCTTTTCTCGTCCGATACAACGATGCTTGCAGAGCCACAACCGAAGAACTTCGGTGTATTTCGAAAAAATGACTTACAAGAAGCATTTAATGCGTTGGTACAACGGTGGCGAAAGTGTGTAAAGTTCAAGGGAGAGTATTTCGAGAAGGAAAAATCCACAGAAGATTCAGATGATGACAATTAAGATAAGATCTTGCACCAGTCCGCGATGGTGCAAGAATTTTATTTAACCTAATAAAAGTTATGTGCACTATATACTTAATATGTAATAACACTTATGCTATTTTGTTCCACTTTTCACGTGTGGGCACTTGACAGCACAATTATATAAAAAAAGTGTTTTTGAGGAACTCTAGTACTTTCTTTCTAATTTACTTTCTTTTAAAGTAATCCCTATATATAAAAAGGGACCACCAGATGGCATTTGCAATTACAGACCAATAACAATACAGTCAGTTATTAATAAGATAATAGAAAATTATATATTTTCCCATATAAGCAAATACTTACATCAATATGGGCTGTTAAACAACTCTCTATTTTCATATCAGAAGGGCCAGAGCACACAGACATTATTAGAGAACTTATTAGACTCTTTTAACTTACATTTAAACAACAATAACTTCATAATGATTTTATTTATAGATTTGACCCACAGCATATGACTTAATTGATATCCCAATATTGTAACAGAAATTACAGAAATATGGTATTAGGGGAAGAATCAATCAACTCTTAGCAAGTTATTTAACCAATAGAAAAATAACAGTTGAAGTAGAAAATACAATGGGAAAATCATACAATGTAAAGAGAGAAGTACTGCAGGGCACTCATAGTGGGCCAATCATGTTCAACATCTTTATAAACGACATATTCGAAGTAATAAAGAACTCCTTTATAAAAATTGATGCAGATGATGTAATCTTATATACAATTGGAAAGAACCTGACAAAAATGGCAAAAGATTTACAGCAGAATGTAATACATTTACAAACTTGGTTTCGTGATAATAAATTAGCACTCAGCTTTGAAAAGACAAAATTTTTGGTAATTAGACCTCCTCATCAAACCTTGGACATTCATCCCTCTATAAAATTACATAAACATGAATGCCTACATGATCAGAATTTCCAGAATTGCAAATGTCTAACTGTGGAAGAAGTTTCAAATCATTGTTACCTTGGGTTATGGATTGACTACAGTCTAAATTGGGCAATGCATATAACAAATCTGTATAAAAAAATGAGATTTTATTTTACGTGTACTTTTTTTACTACATTAAGAATAAGTTAAATCTTAGAACAAAAGTTACCTTATAATTATGCATTAGTGGACTCCCAACTCAATTATTTAGTAAATGTATGGGCACGAGCATATATAACAGAAATAAGGGTAATAAACAACTTAATTAACGGGATTTTGAAACTTTTAATGGGGACAAACTCTTGGAATGACCTGAATAAGAGAAGGCAATTTTTGTTAAATACAAAATACTGTATCCAGTTCAAAAACTGAAGTTAAATTTATTCTTGAAAAATCTTAACACTTTTTATGAAGAATCAAATCTGCAATCGAATGGCACACATAATTTAAGGAACACAAAAGCAATTACTTTGCCTCACCCTAAGGGACTAAATAGATTTGGAGATAGGCACACAATGAATATAATAAACAACTTGCTGGCTACTGTTGATTTCAGGCTCAGGAGAAGTTATCCCATCTCCAAATTAAAATTTCTAATATAAGAAAATTCTTGATACTCAATGATCGAGTGGATTAAAATTGCTATACAGATAAATTACTATCTCTGTTTACAGTGTGGAATGTACTATGAGTAGTGACTTCATTGTCTTTTCTGGTAGTAAAAGAATCTGTATACAAAACTGTTGTAAATGAAGAATTTAAACTTGTTGTCAAGAAATTCACTTTTCTAACAAGTTCATTTATTGTAAACATATTCTCTTGATAAATAAATTGTATTATATTGTATTGTATTATTATTATTATCCGCACATTACCTGAATATCCAAATATAATGTGTGAAGACCATTTATAAATAAATAAATTATCTTAATTGGTTAAAATAATACTCACATGAAGTAAATTTGTTAAAATACATGAACCACGTGGAAGACACTTGAAATGACAGAAAAGGACTTACAGCCGCTCGAAAACGAAAATACAATTAGTGAAATCTGTCAACATCAATTAAAATAAATCTCTATGGTCATTTATCTGGTGTTTGAAGATTGTGAAAGAATGTGCAGCAAATATTTTTCTAATAGCTGCATATAGATATATCTAAACTATTATTACTTTTTATACATTTTTTCTTTAATATTTATAAAATATTAGTAATAATTGGTCTAGTTTGGCTAATTTAGAAATTTTCCATGATAAAACCATGATAATTTTCCATAAAACACTGTAAATTACCCTTACCCTGACCAGTAAGAGCGACAGTCTTTCGTGTGGCTACTATAAGCATATAATGTACGTCTAGACAAGTATTATTTTACAAAGTACAATTTACAACGTGTCTGTGAGCAGTATTATAATAATTATTTCTATGTACGTATCAATTAATAAGCACTTCATCAAGCGCTTCATCATAATATATTTGATGCACTTCATTATAAAATATTTTCAAGTACTGTAAAACAAATATGAACATAAAGAAGTTAAATTGAATATAAACAATATCTGTATTTATTTTGGAAGAAAAATCTCCTTCTTTGAAACAACCTACCCCATGAAAAAGAAAGTTTCCACTGCGATAAATCCATTATTGATGAACTGAAAGCCAAAACTTTGTCCGAGTTCAGCACGAGCGCTCACTAGCCTTCCTGAAAATAAAATAATAGTTGTATTGGTGATACGCAATGGCCGGTTTAATCATCTAAAGAAATGGTATTTAAGGTTGTATGAATGTATCCATTAAAATATCTCAAATGTTTTAATGGATACATTAAAATATGAAAAAAATAAAATATGAAAGCAAAAGTTATTACTACCTGGGGGGGGGATGCGAGGGTATTCTAAATGTATTTGATGAGAATAATGTGTTTTTGTATTTATTGATGCATTTTTTCAACTGTTCTTATTCTGTTTAAGTTGAATTATTTTGCTTGATATCAAGTAAGCTCAAGCGTATTGCTTCAGCAAACTGTAGGTGTGTTCCAGGGACAGTTTGTTTCCATTTTTATACAGAATGATTATCTAGATCACAAGTTAAATTATGAGACATATTATATGTGGGATAGATTTAACAAACTGGAACATTGTAATTTTTATTTATTTATTTTATTATTTTTTTTTAAGAAGGAAAGAATGTTCTTCTTATACTTCGACATGATCGTTAGGTCAGAAGAGTTTACAATTAGTCATTTCGACTAATTGTACTGCAATTAGTCGAAATGTTATTTTTGTCCATGAATAATGTTGTTCATGGTCAGTTAACCTTCTGTTCATGGAACAAATGGTTAGCTTGCAATAGAAATATTTGTTTCGTATTTCAAACTTTGTCTATTTTCAGCAGTAATAATTTTAAAAATCCTTACATAAAAAAAGACTTACGAAAAATCCTTGGATTCACAAATAAATATGTATGACTCAGAATTACCCATGATACAGAGAGAAACCTTAGTCCATGAAGAGGGGTCAACGTCCCCGCTGAAACTTGAGTCATAAACAGTTTTGTGGTGTTTGTGTAAGCAGAAAATGCTAGAAGGATTTTGCTGGGGAGACCTAAAATGATTTAGAAATAATAAGAATTTCATATGATGAGTTGAAAAGTGCATTAGATTTTTTATACGTCTTTAATCAGCATATAATGAATCAATTTAATAACACAATTTTTATACATGTAAAATAGATTTACAAAGTAACAATCTTTATAAATATGAAATTTGTATACCGCCCCTGATAATATATGCAGAAAAAATCGTGAAAGTCTGACATATTTTCCAAAAAAAAATACAATTTACAATCCGGAAATATTAAGAAAGCGATCCAACTTTCGTATGCACGATCGAATTTGTCCTGAACAATCTGCCTTTGCAACGAGTTTCCCTGGTATAGAACTACTTTCAAACAGAAGTCCTCTCCAAAAGGTTAATTGGCCATTTGTTTAAAAGATTAGACTGCTATAACAGCTTGTTTAGGTTTCGCTGGTCTCTCATTATATAGTAGGCGATTTCTATTGACAGCTCGCAAGAAAAACAGGTATAAAGAGGTTGCCATGAGGTATTCGCAGTACCGTGCCAATAAGATCAGCTGGATGCAACTCACTCGGACCCTGAGACACAGGTGTATCGCTAAACTGTTTCCTAAATTGTTATAGGACAGCAATAACAAAAGAATGTGGGCCAAAATTATCAAACACCCGGGCCCCCTGAGTACCACTGAACGGTACTGGATACACGAAATCAGTTTTCAAAGTTGTAATGTAGCTGAAACGATCTGTTGAAAGTAGTGCAGTTCTAGGGTTACAAAGGCAAATTAATTCTGCGGTGAGAAATAAAACCATTGCATTTTAAATCTTGCTAGCAAAAACAGATGAAAGAACAGGATAATCATTATAAATGTTTACAGATGTGAAGTGCCCAATGTACTTAAATGTACAATTTAAATGTACTCTTCTTAAACATCTCGAGGTTCCTCTCTAAAATCCGGCACCTCTAATCTCTGAGGGTGCTGTATTTTGTGGCATATTCTTTTTATAATTCGAAAAAAAAAATCAGTGTTTCTTAAAATAAACGTTCTTAACACACGCACAGTACAAAACAAAATGCCATATAAACAATAATGAAAGTCAATACGATACAAGATGACTTTAATCACTCACAAAAGTTAAATAGTACTTAATAAGTAAAAATAAAATACCAAACTATCCTAGAAAGCTTTAAAGAAATCACTCACATTCTGGAGATAAAATTGGAAATCCATGTCTGATAAAAAAGTCGAACGTTGTTCCCAGGAGAACTAAAGAGACCAAGACAGCCAGAACACATCTGTAATATAATGTATTAATTACTTAAAAACCACCAAAGCTTCTATGATTATGTTCGCTTTCCATAAATGCTTCTATAATTATATTTACTTTCTACAAAATATAAGTTATAACTGCTTTATTGATTTTTGCTATTGTACATAAAACAATATATATATATATATATATATATATATATATATATACATGCAAAAACAAAACATAGCAATGTCACATCACAGCCAGAATAACTAAAGTAGATTAGATCTTAAAAACAAATTTCGTAATTTAGAAATTATTATAGAATACACCAGCCCAAAAGTTGAAATGACCAGAAAACTTTTCTCCAAAATGAGCATCAAGAATAAGACAACCACTTAAAGGCTAAATCCAAAATTTCAAATAACTTTTCACCCTACAAGATATGGACCCTTAGAAGTAAACTGTGGTATCTAAGAATGCAAGATGTCCTCTATTCTTGTGAGGATGAGAAAACGTGACGCCACTATGAATATATGATCTATCTATCTTAACGCTAGACTGAACTTCCTACAGACGCTAGGTATCACGAAATTTCATCCCGAACATCATTTTATCGCATCCAAACAAGCCTTCCACGCCATGACCTCCTAAAGATATCTTCAAACGTTGCACCTTTCAACAACAAAGACTATAGCGACCGATGAATGCAATTACTTTGGTCACTGACCATTTACTTGTACTAAATCAAACTCAGGATTTCGTTCTCAGCCAGTATTTCTTACCACAGGCATTCCAAGACTCATCTCAGTCTCTCAGTTTTGCCATATCGTGCTTGCTCGGGCCTCTTCTCGAGAGGGATTCGCCTGATCGTATCCTAACCTTGGCACCTGTGGTGCTTCGCCGTGCCAGTGCTCTTGTCGTGCTTCTCGACTAACCTAGAAACCAATGCCTCAGATGGGATCTGAAAAGTCACAACCTACTTTAAAGCCTGTCTTGTGCTTCTTGTACATATCATATAAAAATAGTCACTATAACATTGGATACCACCACCTTTCGTGCTATTCGAATAACTGACCTGGCCTCACTGTTACCAGGGGGAATCATTCCTTGGCACTCCTCTCTTGTATCCTCTTTTCCAGCAGACATTGAATTCGTCCTTCTGGGTGGGATATTATGTGAATAAGCCCTGACCTTCTACCAGATTGTATAAGGTGTATATTGCGTAAATGATTTTTACTTAAAGGCAAGCAAAGAAGCTGTTGCTGACCCAGGGTCTGTCCTGGGTGGGATAACCGGTTATCGATTTGACTCCCATTACTGCAGACTCACTTCTATCATCGTTTCGTCCACTCCATTATGCTGACGGAACACTACCTTCCGGGTGATCCTCCACTTTGTTTGGGATTCCTTGGTGATGCCGGAGTCCTTCCAGAGTAGGATGTTCATTGATCGCTTGTGACCACAATGGCTTTCTCTGTTTTTTTTTTTTTTTTTTTTTTTTTGGCAACATTTCTCACCCTTCTTCAGGGTCCCTACCTCATTTAACTTAAAATTCTGTATTCGCCAAGGGGGTGCCCTATTTGTCATCAATCCTATGTTTTGTTCCTTTCATTAAGCCATCCCTCTACCCAACCGGACCTTGTAAAATTATATTTACTATCTTGGCCCTATTCCTCCTGCCCGAGTCGTATGCTCGGAGGATGCTTTCCTTGGTGATCGCGTCTTCCAGTAACCAAGTGGCCAGATGAATAACACAAACAACAGACCAACATATTACTCGCCGTATCCAATACACCTCACACTCACCTAGCTTTGCAGTCTTGCATCTTCACAGTGCCGTTCGCAACCAATCAAAATCCATTTACTGCACAATTTCGAATTTACAGAACCAGCTTTTCTACTCCATCATTTAAACCTTCAACTTCCATTTTCTTCAACCGGGCTCCCTTAATACGTATTTCCTGAAAATTACAATCTACAGAAATTAAAGTCAAGATGTTTCATCTTCTCAACCTTCAACTCACACACGGTACTAACTATTATAGGGCCCTCGTGGGTAGCACAGTTGGTAGGATCACTGTCTTTCCCGCACCGGGTGGAAAAGACCTTAGTTCAAGTCCCGTCGATAACCGAAGGAATTTTTATGGGCCTTAGTTACTGAAGCTCCTAAAAACCAACAAGTACTATAGGTTCTGAGGCTTCCGTAGTCGAGTGGTCAGGGGAGGAAGTGCAGTAGCACACGCTCTTTGAGTATACCGGGGTTCAAGCCCCTGTAAATACGGTCGATCTACCAACCCGCACTGGACCAGCGTGGCAGATTATGGCCCATTTCCCTCAACGTGAATTGTTGAGGAGGCTTCCATCCTGCAGTGGGTTGAGGGCGCCTCCATAGCCAGGTGGGCAGGAGCAGCAGTGCGTAGCACACGCTTCTTGATTAGACCGGGGTTCGCGCCCTGTGACTACCAAATACGGAGAATGCGGAAAGGTCAGGGAATGACCACCGCATATCCCCGGAGCAACATGGCCTTAGTTGCTAACGCTCCTAAAAACCAAATAACAACAGCAGTGGGTTGATAATGGCTGCAGTTTACTTTTACCATAGGTTCTTATACCTTTCCTGTATAAAACATAGAGAACGTACAATTCTTTACAGGAATCGCATGTTTAGCTATCAGAAGAATAGTTACTGTCCATTTTCCCTCTGTCCTTTTAACATCATGTAAAAAAAGTAACCACAATTTATAACAATTTTGGAAGAAGCGAAATGTCTGTTGGCCAATTAATGACAACCAATAAATCTATACTATACGAATTTTCTATTTATTTGTAGAACAATGTTGTCAACAAGTGGCGATGGAATTGTAACTTGAATTACAATATACCCAACTAATAATAATTAGCCTGCCTGGCAACCCAAAGGTCGCGGGTTCGATTCCCGCCTCGGGCTTGGATCAAAGTACTGCAAAAACCTTGGGAGGTGCATTATGGCCACAGAAGCCTATGGCCAACAACTACCAAAAAAAAAAAAAAAAAATAATAATAATAATAATTAGTCTCTTTGGGAAGATCTGAACGGTACTTTAAGTTGTAGCCTGTGAAATTCATAAAGAAGCTTTCCAAACTACGCTTGCCAAGTGGTATGATATTGTGAAACTCATACAACTCATATTGTGAAATCACTTCCCGAACAGAGAAAATATTGCTATGTATACCACACAGACAGCACCCTTTCAGAGATAGTTGTTCCTTCGTTGGTGGGCGGGTAGGCACCCAGTTGTGAAATAGATTGGGAAGTCTGAAATCTTCCCAAATAAGAAACGATGTTTTTTATGCACTAGAGTGTGTAAAGGTCGTAAATGATTACGCTAAGCATACATAACTATCCTATAATTTAATGAAGTATTTTTTCTCTTCACTTTCCTGTTTATTAAGTTAACCGCTCCATCAAGGGAATACTGAACTAAAAGAATGTCTTGATTGACACTTCATCAATTAGGAATTTCGTCGTTTACTAACTCGGGCAGGAAAAATCGCCCCTCGCTTTCCCCTCAAGTTGGTTCAAACTCAGTTAGTTCCCCCTTCATTAATTTATAGGTACAGAAATTCTCAAACAACCAGCGGGGTGAGTAAGCTGAAATCTGCTTTCAGGAAGTCAATGATTTCAAAGTTACCCGCCCAGTAGCACTGCCCATCTGGTATTAGGGATGATGACAACCGATGCTCAAAAACAAAACTGACATCTAAGGAAAATATCATTAATAAACTGTTAGTGATTTAGTTTAGAGTCGAAAGCTGCAGCCCTCGGTCAGAAGCACAACGTGTAATTGTGAATAACTAATTGGTACAAGGGGGAAACCACCAGGAAGAGGTGAACAAGTGAACCGGTAAAGCGGAAAGCGTTGTACGTGGATAAGTGAGACATTTCTACCGTTTTATGGACAAGTGTGTATTGACTTTAATAAATATTATCCTTAAACATAATTCTTGCTAAGAGTAAGAGTCACTTTCATGGCATTTTACCTCCTCTTTACGTTTACTGTTTGAGGTCTTTGTTTAATTTGCATAGCTATTTCCATCTTACAGTTTTAAACCTACTGACAGGTAGCAAGTTCACATGTCAGCACTTTTTCGCTGATCGTTGGAGGGAAAAACTCCATTAAGGTGTGTTCATCTTCTCTGATAAAATATCGCGATGCTATCAAGAAAGCTGTGAAGAGAAAAAATTCTGTGCAAAGCTTGGAAACATGCCAACTGCTTGCAACAATAGGAACTTGGCTAACATGTGATGCCAGCTAGAAACAGTATAGTCACGTGGTAACAGACTTTTGAAGATATTTGGCACATGAAGCTTGCTTATGGCATGCAGCCTTAGTCGAATACAAAGTAAATAAAATAATAGGTCTGAAGTAAAAAAAAAGTAACTTTTTTAATGTATCTATTGCATAAAACAAATAAATATACTTACAGAAAGGCAATTTGTTCACCATTAACGGTTAGGAATTGTTTGGTTTCGCAAAATGGCACAGATACACGAGTTTTCAATCCAATCGTGTCGATAGCTAAATAAAAAAAAATCTTTTAAAATATCCTTTAATCCATCTTTTAAAATATAGTTCTGTATGTCAAATCTACTGTATATACATCTAGTTTAAAAAGGGGGGGAAATACCCCACCTGCTCTCTGCAAGCTATAGGGGAGGTGGAGTACCCCTACCTCCCTGTACTTGCACGATGAATAAAAAATTGCAAGGTCTCTAGAGTTTCTTTAAGTAAATCAGTTTGAGAAATGTAATATTAAATACTTGAAACACTTCACGCTTCATAGAAGACCTTACCTGATTGTCCAATCCTTCGAACATCCTCTTTACTACACGTTGAAGGGAAACACGTTCCAAAGCGGATGGACAAAAAGTGGAAGAACTGGGCGAAACTCACCATGTCAGTCATCAGCTGGAAGTAAAAAAAATGTTATTGATTTTCTGTGTCATGGAATATATGGAAATAATGCTAATAATAGTTTCTCATGATTAGATTTTTGCAGAAAGAATATAAAACTCACGGAGCCAGGGGTAGAAATATTGCGAAGTTCGGGGAGAACTTCGTACATGGTATACCAATGTTTCTTTGGAGGCAAACTAGGGTGGATATCTAAGGCGCAATACTCCCCTCGAAATGCTTCCTTTTCATTTCTGTCATTCACCACAATATCTACGCATTCGTCATACGAGCCAAAGCTTGTAATTATTCCATACAAGAGACCACCAGCAGGTTTTCCCCAAGCATCAACCACTGAAAAAGAAAATAAATACAGTTGTCATACTGAAGATTACTTGTTTGAAAATAAATATTACAATAATTTGCATTGTGTGCTAGAAATTTTTGTAGATTTTTCTAACTTAATAGATAATTTATTATGTATATAAAACAATCTAAATATAAATATTATTTATTTATTATAGAAAATTTAATATCTTTTAAGATTATTACTAAATATAATAATACCACGTGAAATTAATAATATATTATGTTAAGCTATTCGCCTATAAGTACTATACATTAAAGTAACGTTTCAGGTATCTTACCGATACCCATCATCAGACCGCGTTATACATTAAGGTAAAGTTTCAGATACCTGAAACATAACCTTAATGTATAGTAGTTTAGGCGAATAGCTTAATAAAGTATATTCGAGAAGCTGAGGCTGTCTGCTAAGGGCAAGGTTTCTCAAACTGGAAGATGGAATGCATCAGAAAAAGTGTGGATAGGATTCCCAGTCAATGGAAGAAGGTCATTAATGTACAAAAAGAAAAGAGTGGGAGAAAGAACTGAACCTTGGAGAACAGAGCAGTTAGAAGATAGAGAGTCGTCTACCATCACGCACAGCGACTGGTCAGAAAGAAACTGAATACCCAATTACAAAAATCAGTCCACAATCCATAAGATGGAAGTTTATTTAGGCGACCTTCATGGCAAACACGATCAAAAGTCTCAGGAATGTCAAGCGCAACTGCTTGAGTTTCACCAAACTTTACCATTGAATTTATCATAGACGGGTCATATAAGCCAAAAATATCACCATTATTGGATCAACTCTGACGGAATCCGTACCGCCAATAATTTATCGGGTGGAGGGTTTCTAGGTAGTTTAACAGTTGGCGGTTTATGGATTTCTCCATTACTTTAGAAAGAGTAAAAGTGAGTGCAACGGGATGATTGGGTGGAACGGATTTGTCACTCTTTTTAGGAACTGGCTGCATACCAGCAAATTTCCAACCAGAAGGAAAAATGCCAGCAGAATTAGCAAGTATGAAAAGGTAAAGCAGAATAGGAGTAAGCTCAGGAGCAGAGGTTTTGAGAACAAGTGAAATATCATCAGAATCTGGAGCATTCTTGGCATTAAAATTGTTCAAGATTCTTCTGGCATCCTTTTGACAGAAGACATTGAGTGAAGTGTAGTGAGAGTGGTGGGAGGTAGTTTGCAAAGACTGTGAATAGAAGAAGATTATAAGAAAAGTAGGCTAGTAATTAGGCTTTAATTTTAGCTGAGATTGCAACAGAACCATCAAGTTTTAACAGAGATGGGAGTATGGATAGGCAAAAGTTGCGGCCAAAATTTTTGTCAAGAGACCAGAACGGTAGACTACCATTTGGACAAGAAGCTAGTTTTCTGCTCTTAGCTTATTATCTCTAACAAGCTAAAATAGTTTCGATAAGATTGTTCTTAATTATATTCGAAACAATATCAGCAACATACGAGGGCTGTTCAAAAAAGATTTGTATTCGTCCAGAAGTAGTTGTGATAGAAAGATGAGATTTTGTTTTGTTTCATTCCTTGAAATCTCTATAGCAAGGCCATAAATTTTAGTTTCGATTTGATAATTCGTTTTTTTTTTTTTTTTTTTTTTGTCTTTGCAGTGCTGAATAAAGTATCACAATAGATAAAGCGGAATACAGACCAGTGTTCGGTTCCTCTTTCTTCAAGGGAAAACACTCAAAACAATCCACGAAGAAACGATCGTTGTTAATGGAGAACTGTCCAGGTTAGAGTGTTGTTGAGCATTGGCATAAACAATTCAAACGCGGTAGAACCTCAGTGCATGATGAAGAAATCCCAGGATGCCCAGCAACCGCTGTAACAGAAGAGTGTTTCAAAAATGAAGGCATTAATCTTGGAAGATTTTCGTATTAGCGCCAAAGAACTAGCTGCAGAGGTCCAAATTAGTACAGGGTCTGTGGAGAACATCACCCATTAACAGCGTTATATGATTAAAACGCCTTCTAGATGGGTTCCCAGATTTCTAACCCCTTACCAGAAGAAGGAAAGGGCATAATGTTCACGTGAAATGTTGATGTCCTTTCTTCGTGGAAAACATTGTGCTGCTGATGATGAGGTGATTTCTATTGCTTGCTCATTCATGAGTTGGAGACCCAGAGGACTGCTAAAATACTGACTTGGGGAAGTGTATTCAGAGGTGAAAAAAATCTGTAATTTTGTCTGGTGATTACGCTGAAAAAGTGTAATACATAGTGTTTGTTTCAACCTTCTAACACAATTTCTAAGGGGTGAATACAAATCTTTTTAAACCCCTGTCGTACTTAGATTGCTTTTAGATAGCGATTATAAGATTTAAATAGTTGGGTTCGATTTTCTTTTTTAATTGTTAATTTTTCAAACAAATGAAAATAATAACTAAAAAGTTTTCATAAACCTTTATTAACCAAATACTAATTTGAACAACTGAAGGTCATATTTTTCATAATTGGATTTTCTGTTTGGAAAATAACACTGTAAGAAACTTAACTTGTTTCAGTCTGAGCTTAGGTTAAAAATACAGCTGGGTTGGTGCTGTATCCATTAAACTTTCATCTCCAGCTGATTGCAACTCTACTTTCTGTTCCAATGAAAAATAAAGAAGACGGATAATTGAATATTATATACCAGGATTTATAAACGACATGATTTCGATTCGTCAGCACAATCTGCAACTTTCTAAAAATTTCATGGCTGCCTGCTCACAACCTGACGCTCTAAATTTATCACTGTGACTACCTACACAATAGAATTCACTTCACATCTTGAATAACACGCTAAATAACAGGAGGTCCTCCTGATAAACTCTCTCTCTCTCTAGATCCCTTTCTTTCACTGCAAACGTCTATTGCTCCGGTCTTGCATATCTGTCTGATTCTGGCTTTAATAATAAAAAAAAAATCTGTAAATTGACTCTGAGAAAGCACTGTGGTCATTGACTTCGGAGTAGGCAAATAAAGAAGGCACCAAAGATTCGTTGACCAAATGCTGAGATACAGGTTAATGTCTTTCGCACATATGCGTTGCCATTATAGTCCTACTAAAAAGTACTGCTGCTGGAAAATGGCTTTTGTAATTACCTAACTATCCGTAACGCGTTATGGCGCTTTCTACGATGTTTATACATCTGACGTAGGGTTTAAACAAATTCGCAGAGCAGTGTACCATCGTTGGCAACCCCTTGTTCAGTAAGCATCCACATTTCACTATCTTAACAAGGTCAGTGGAAAAAAACAGTAATGATAATCTTCATTGCACCTTAAGTAGCACAACGCGGAAGACAAAATTTGATGTTCAGTTAGTTCTTGTAGAATTTTAGGCGCAACAGAAAGGCTAAAGAAATCCAGGGTAGAATGACTAGGGTATGGGGAAATATCACCCAGTTATGCTAGTGTCGTACGATGGTCGGCAGAGTTCGAAAGATGATGGAGGTCTGTTGAGGATGATCCAAGGTCTGGTTGGCCATCTAGAGCAATCAGTCCTGAAAGGACTGTTATTGTTGAAGAAAAAAGTTTCAAAATTAGAAGAATTAAAGTGTCTGAGGTGGAAAAGTACTTAACATAACCCTTAGGAGCATTTTAACAATAATACAAACATTTAGGGATGTCAAAATTTGTGCAAAATTGGTTCCCCGAAACCTTTCCATTCACGACGAATATCACAGAGTGGGGTCATCAAAACAGAATTTAAATTTATTTATATTAATTCAGATAGATTTTTATTCCATTTCGTATTTCGTGTTGAAACATATTTACGATCCTGAATCCAAATTTGAAAGCATGCAGTGGAAGCACAAGGGATCTGCAACCCAGAAAAAGTTTCCAACCCAACGATCAGTTGGAAGAGTGTAGGACTCAGTTTTCTGTGATAAAAAAGGAGTGTTATTAATCGATAACCTTGCACCTAAAACCATAATAACAGAAGAATATTATGCCAACAAAAGTTTAAAAGCTGCAATTGGGAAAAAATACGAGTAAATTTAGTTCGTTGTTTTCGTCTCCATTAGAAATGCAACATTGTGCAAAGCCCTGGTTGCACAGGCATTCGTGAATGTGGATTTAACAATTAAATCATCCTCCCTCATATAACGCATATATGGCTCCAAGTGATTATTTATTTGTTCAGAAAGCTCAAGCCTCATCTTCGTGAAATTTAAAAAATCAGAATGGCATTCTGCCAAATAGATTCTAGAAGTGAAGAAAGTGTAAATTTATCTGGAAATAACAGTTACTTTACAGTGATTCGTTAAAATCTCGTTATTTCTTAGTGTGCTGAAAAACAAAATTCCGATGATTTTTCGTATTCACTGCACGGTAAGTCTTGAGTGAAGTTTCCAGTAAAGCATTAAGGGAGTTCCAAGGTCACTGCATCCTTGAACCTAAGATAGTTTCGACATTCATCATCTGCTTCAACAGATAAGGATCTTTCTACGTGTACACCTGAATGAAAACAATAATCTGGTTTCTAGTAATCTGTTGAATAATAATAAGATCATTCAGAAGTAATTCCACGAAGATTTCAAAATGCAAAGGTAACACGTTTCTATGCTTGAAACTTGTTTCAAAATGCAAAGGAAACATTAAACACTTTTTTCTGTGCTGATTAATAAATAAATATATAGCGCGGTGGACAATTTAAATCCAAAAAAGATACATCACATACTGTCTTCACTAAATATAAATGAAATCATACAGCAAGGATTTCTATAATAGCCGTTCTCTGGTGCGAAAGCTTAATTGCTTTGGACAACCCCATTTCTGTGGGTACCATCTGGGATGTGTATCAGCAACTTAGGCCATATTGCGCGGTAGGTACCATGTTTGTAAATAGCGTGTGTTTTGTGGTTGATTTTCTGTTTGCTGGACAATAAACCCGAGTTTCGGGGAGAAAGTCCCAGAACAAAGTGCAGCCTTCCCAAACTTCATCGTCAGGACGATACAGTCAGGCAGGTAACTTTCTCCGGGTATTCGTCACACCTTGGCACGACCACCAAAATGTGATTCGTGATGAACAGTGACTCGTCACTCCAAATCACAGCTTTCCATTAGTCTGGTTAAATAGAGTCTTGTGGACGGCTGCAGTTGCACCACGGTAGTCATACCATGCAGTGTCCTGCTCACTCTGCTGGTGTTGACTTGTGTCCCACTTGTCTAAATGAGGGTGTATGTGTGCTGCGACAACGTCGGCGTGTCTACCCAGTGGACAATTCTTTGCAGGGCTCACTTGTCACGTTCCTTCAACTTCAGAGTTTTTTCGAGTCATTTCGTAACGGTTTCAGCATCAGTCTGATTCCATTTGCAGATCAAATCACCATTATCGACCTAGGAAGGTGTGGTACTGTTGAAATGTCAGGCACTGCTGACCGATTTATTATGTGGCACCCTGCCATCATTCCGTGCTAGGAGTCTGTTAACTCCATCGATCGTCGCACCTTGCATTAACAATGGTACTTCTGTCTCCTCGGCCTGCAAGACCTGCGAGAATATTTATGTAGGCCCTTACCAACTATCAACTGGGGGTATCCCGATATTAATGGTGGCAGTGTACATTGTTGACAATATATATTGTGCCCCCATTTTAATACTTATTTTAAAGTGTCCGATTTCGTGATATGGTTTTGAAATAAGACAGTTCTGGCCAATGCTTTCCAACTGCAAAACGTCACTTATTAAAGGGACGGGCGTATACCGAAAGGTACTCTTACGTGAGAGACAAGCAACTATCGGCTGCTGTGACCTCTTCTGTTACTCAAATGTGTCTTTTTATGAATTCGTAGGATGTAACTGACTGCTTGAGCTTGTTACACTCACGCGCGTCATTGTCATACAAGATAATGGACACGAAGTGACGGGGTTTCAAGGATTCACGCAATAGCAGACAACCATATTATTAATCCCTTACCGCTTATTTCAAAAAAGAAAAAAAAAATCACTCTCAGAGTCTCCATGACCTTTGACTTTATGAATTCAGCTACAACAAACACGTATACCTTATATTCAAAAGTAAAATGCATAAAAGCTGCATTGCTTCCATTCTGGTAGAAGTGTCTCACAATCAAGCACACCCTGGTAAGTTTATATCTTCCATTTCCGATTTATGTGTGAGTCAAGTGAGATATGCAAATTATTCACACAAAAAACATTCCCTTGCCGCTAACTTTTGTAACTGCACCGATAGATGTTTGTAGGTCTCCGAGGAGACAATAATAAGATTTTGAATGCAAGATGCCGCGATCGAAGGAGTTACATATTTCCAGCGCAGTTAATGATAATAAGGTGGCACATAAGCAATCTGGCTGTATGAAAGGAAATCTATAAAAGGAAATGGACTGGTGTTAGAATAACTAAGAAACGACACGAAAACTGTCGAAACTGAGGGAAACTGACAGGAGAGCCATGCATAGATTCTTCTGCTCGGAACACAGTTCGACATTGTCGCAGCACAAAAAAGCCCTCAGTGAGACGATTGGGACATATATATCAGCAAGAGTACAGTACACAAGGTGCTGAATGATGCGTGTTACCACAGTCGTGAAGCCGTCCACGAGCTACTAAGCACCTCGATTAATGTCAGGCGCTGTCTAGCTTTGCATACGGTCCGCTGTTCTTGGACAATAGATCAATGTAAAGCTATGATTTGAAATGACGAGTAACGGTACATGGTCTACTAGTCTGAAGGCCGTGCCTGGGTGTGGCGATTGCCCGGGAGGGTTACCTGTTGGACTGTATCGTTCTGACAACGAAGTTTGGTGGAGGTTGCACGATGGCCTAGGAGAAGTAAAGTGATGCTGTTGTGGCTGTTGTATAAGACATATATATGGAACAAACAGCAGCTGTAATGTTAGGATTTTAGAGTGTAATTAGAAGTCTTTATATAGTTTTTAATTTACTGATGAGTAAGGCATGGAGAACCGAGTCATCGACGCCAGAAAGACTGACTTTATCACATCGCATATACACTGAGTCTTCCCTGTTCAGGAAATGGAAAAGGAAGATGTAGCTAACAGTATCACGTGTTCGTAACATTCGATATATAACGGCAGATACGTGGAGATGCATTATGTGCGCAATTCAGTCCGAGGATGGCAAGACTTAAGACTTAAACTTCTACCTTGCCCATTCTTGTAATCAGAATGTGGCATGGTGATCGGCGCTAGATACATTTGTCTCGGGTGAATCAAGATTGGTCCAATAACCAAATAGATCTAGCCAGCAGCGATCCTGTGATCGGAACAGCATGCTGATGCGAAAGGCCGACGGAAGTTAGCAACACTTAAGCAGGGTAGTAGAAATGCTTCAGTCAGTCACTAAACAACCCAGTAAACAATCGTAACCAAGAAAGCATTTCAGAATGCACAACTAGTCTCACCTTGTTATTGGGGGTATCGCAGCCAACCGCCGGACCTCGTGCCGCTCCTTCCAGCTAAAAACAAGTTACGATTGCAATAGACTCAGAAACATCATCGCTGGGTAAAGGAGTAGAAATAATTTGCCTGATTTGACGAATCCAGGTTTGCACAGTTTCACGATGGGAGGACAAGACTGTGGAGAAAATATCATGAGTCTGTGGACCCATTCAGCCAAGCATCAATAATTCCAGCTGGAGATAGTGGTCTAATGGTGCGTGGAGTGTTTCATTGTGAACAATGGGCCCCTTAATACCAGTTGTAGCAACATGTGAATGCCGCCGGTTGTTTTGAAATTGTTTCCGGTGAAGCGAATCCCTTCACGGCTGCAGTGTATCTATCTGCGAATGTATTCTTCTGACACGATAATGCGCCATGTCACAAGACCAAATTATGCAGAACTGGTTTATGGAATATGAAAGTAGATTCCATTAACTACGATGGCCTCCCTACTCAACGCACATCAATCCAACTGGGCACCTGTGGCATGAGGTAGAAGGAGAACTTCAAAGTAGATATCTTCAACCATCCAGTTTGCAATAAATGTGTGAAGAAATTGCGTCAGCATGGACCAGATTTCCTTTGTCATGATTTTAACACCTCTTTGAGTCCATGCCACGACGAATCAAGCCAGTTCTGAAGGCCAAAAAGAATTTACTGGCTAATAGATAGGCGTACCTAATAAAACGGTCACTCAATGTAGATGATCGCGTTGGTGAGTATTGTAGCACTTTGCTTTAACTTGGGGTTCTAATGAAGTTTGTAACACAGCATTGCTACGAAAATGCATTCAGCACCATCAGGAAATTCCATCTTTCAGTATTGGAACTGGGCACTAAGGGTGGCAGAGCGGTTTTGCTTGTTATCGCTCGTGTACCTGTCCTTTCGTTTAGCACCTGCTGAAGGACAACTGGTCAGATAACATAACATTATTCCGGTTCTCAGAAATCCTTCTCATCTGCATCTTGAGTCGCCGAAACCGCAGATGGGTGTGTCATATGTTTGAACTCAGCAACTGATATCCCGTCATCCTTTTGAACCGTTTCGGACAACCCGGTACGCTATGAGGCCTCAATATATCGTGTCTTTAATTGCGTGTATTCTTCGAGAGGCTTGTTGGATTAAAAACCGAATTCTCCGGAAGGGAAAAAATCACACAACCAGCCCCTTAGACCGACTAATTCAACTGCATTGTGAAAAAAAATAATAAAAATTGATCGGGTCATTAAATGGATTTGAACTCAGATCTTTTTCAGTGATTATATCCACTGTGCTGGATATAATCACTGGAAAAGTGATTATATCACTGGAATACACTGTACTACAGCTATCTGGTTCTAACAACCTATCGTGTTTCAGATTATCATAAAAATTAATTAAAAATAGAATATTATTCAAGATAAAAATAAATAAATAAAATAAAATCTAATTTTTTCACTCGAATGTCACTAAAATACCAGAGAAAGGAACTTAGAAAGGGCTAACATGCTAACTTTGACTCAGTTCCGTAAAAAACTGAAACTATTCCCATTATTTTGTCACCTACCTGTACATTAGGAGTGCTTATGTGGATGTCACCTTGTTCTTTGAAGTAATTGGTATTAGTAAATACTAGCCATCAGTAAATATTAGCCAATGATTTACATATATATATTTTTAATTAAAGCCAATGAAATGCGACTCACTTTTAAAAGCCCACGGTTTTAATTTCTGAAGGTCGAACACGAGCTTTAAAACGCTGCTCATACAGGGTTTTGTTATATCAAGAGAAGATCCGGCTCTGACAAGGAAAGGAAGGAATCTCTTCATAATTCTTTTCACACCTGTGCTCACAACCTTTCCAAACACGATCCAGTCATCCTGATACCGGAATGTGCTCACAGTCCCGCTCGTGGTAACATTCTCCACTTCGCTGCTGTTCGAAATACTACAAGTGCATCCGACAGCAAATATCAGCAATACACTTACAAAAGTCCAAATCACTTGCTTCGTAGCAATCCCCATCTCCACAACACGGATTAAAAACAAAAAAATGTTCGGTATACTAAGCTCGCGAGTGTTGCTCCCGTTTCATCGAAGTGATCCTGAAACGCACGTGTTTCCAATGAAACGACTTCATCTTTTGTATGTTTATATAGAGAAAGAGAGAGTGATGGAAAAAAACGTCTACATGCACGCCGACTTAGATGACGTCATGCGCTAACGCGTCTTACAGGGCCGGTTATCAGCACCTGTTTTATTTTTTATATTTTCACTGCAGCGTTTTTCTAAGGTACAAAAACAACTTCTGTTGGTAGAGGAACTGTTTTTTTTTTTTTTTTTTGCGTGTTATAGTTGCTGCTAAAATTTCATTTTAGATATTTATTGTTAATTTTAGATAGTTATATTTCTAAAACTGATTTTAATACGATTAGACCATAATGGTATTAAAAAGCAGTAACGAAACTGTGGGAGAAAGAAAAAGGGATGTTTTTTATATTCTGCCTCCGAAGGAATTCATATACACCGATGAGCCAAAACATTATGACCACCTACTTAATATGATGTTCGTCCTCCACGTGCAGCCAAAACAGGTCGTACCCGATGAGGCATGGACGCTACAAGATTTCTAAATGTGTCTTGTGGTATTTGGTACCAACACGTAACCAGCAGATCCTTTAACTCCTGTAAGGACCGTGGTTGAGAATAAATAAATAAAGAAAGAAAAATAATAATAAAAAACAAACAAAAAAAACCAAAAATAAATAAATAAAATAATTTTTGCGCATTGTATGTTGATCATATACATGTTTCCCAGTTTGAAGGGGTTGTGTTTGTGAATTTAATTGCCGAGGAGCGGGCGAAATAATTTACAGATGCTAAAACTTTGGTGTGGGTCTTGCACAGGTGTACAGACAGAGAGGGGAGGAGACTGAAGGCTGGGGGAAATAGCTAGGAAGGAGTGGGATCAATAGAGTAGACGACCAGAGCATATGTCAGTAAGGCATGCCCATGTCCTACCAGAGACAAGATGTGGAGTAGCAGTGGGAAGGCAACAAGAGGGCTGTCACCTCCCCCTCTTCCAGGGGAGGGAAGAAAGTGTGCCCAGCAAGGGAACCGGCACAGGTCGTCGTATGGCCTGACAGCTGCATGTCTGCTTGAGTCAGGTCCTTGGTTGGGTCCGAATTTGTCTAATCCGGGTGTAGGTTCTTGTCTGTGGTTGTCAATTGGCAGCAGGACAGGTCCCTTAATTAGGTCCCTAGTTGTAGGTATTTAGTCCAGTCCGTGGTTACTTATGTCTTTGTTTGGAGTCATGGTCATTAGTTGTTGGATCCTGGGTTCATTTGCTGGATCCGCGTTTGTCGAGTCCGGGTGTAGGATCCTGTCCGTAGTTGTCACTTAGCACCACAACAGGTCCATTAGTCAGGTCTGTGGTTGCGGGTATTTGGTCCAATTCGTGGTTACTTAAGTTTATGTTTGAGTCGAAGTCTTTAGTTGCTGGATCCTGGTGTTTTTCCCGTCCATGGTTTCTGTTTATAGCAGTGTTACTACTGAAATTGTCCATTCCTATGGTTGAGTTAACAGGTTCCGTTCGTTGTTTCTTCCTGGGACGCAATCCCTTTGTGGATTGTCTTGATGGTGACTGTCCATGTACGTTATATGGTTGTTTGCAAATTCATATATTGTGGACCTGGGAATCGCTATTGTGGCTGTTGGGCTGGAAAGTATGCCTTCTGTCAAAAAGATCTTGTGCAAAGTTTGCCATTGCTTTGTAGTTGTGCTCCTCCTGCAGTAATCGTTTCTCTTGATTCTTTGGCACATAATGTAATTCCGTAATTAGTCGGCATCGGAGATCTTCATAAAGCTTGCAGTGGTGCATTAGATGCTCCCACGTTTCCACAAAGCCAAAATGACAGAGGGGAGTGTTGCTCAGTCCAAAAGTCATCAGTTTGAATCTGATGGCGCCGTGGCCAGTTAGGAGGTACGTGGCCAGTAATCCTGGGGAGTGCCAGCTTGGGTATTTCGGGTATACGGCCGAGACAGTTGGGAGGAATTTTCGCGTTATTTGTCCTTTTGTTGAGTTTTGCCACCGTGTTTGCCAGGTTTGCTGGAGATGTAAAGTTAATCTTCTTTTCTCTGTTTTCGGGTCGCTGGTTACATTTAGTGTGAAATTTAGGCAGGCATCCAGTATGCCTCTGTCCCAGGCCCAAGGGAAGGACACCGGTGAGCACTGGAGCTCGTGTGTACTCACTGTGTTGCAAGCTCATGAGACAGTCAGCAAGCTGTACCTCTGTATGGTTTCTAGTTTTCTTTTATTAGTTGCGGTGGTTTCTTTCTGCAGGTGGAGGACGTTTTTTTTTTTATTATTATTATTTTTTATTTTTTACCTATTTTATTAACTCATTTTTATCTTTATTTTTACTGAATTTTATTTTTATTTTATTTTTCTTATTTATTTTATTTTATTTTTACTTATTTTTATCTTTAATTTTTCTGATTATTTTATTATCATTATTTTTAAAATTTATTGTTAAAATTAACTTTATTTGCTCATACTTTGAATGATTTCGGCATTCAGTACGTGACACTCGAGGTTTGCTGCGGTTCGCGCTCAGTTGTGGCCCGCATCCTCGCGGCGTAGATGAGTATCAGGACGCACCAGCCTGGTGCTTGTTGCTTCCTGATAGCAAAGCGTCCAGAAACAACTAAACAACATAAAACAAAATACATACACGGCACAAACATAGCATTACACACATTTCTGGACTTTCTGCAGAGGTTTTGTAACATCACATTCTACCACGCCGGAGTTGAACTAGCGTTTGGGAGCCGCCTTACATAAAATACTAGACATGTCTACATGTCTTCTTTATGCTCCAGTCGTGACGTGTAATTTCTGATTTAGTTTCTCAGATAGTTAAGGTGGGGGGTAAAGGAGAGGTTTCTTTCAAGGCCAACCCCGAGAAATTTCATTTTTGTGGTCAGCTTGACATTGGTTCCCGGTACTTTTATTTGGGGGTTCTCCTGGTGTCCAGGGTTCCACAAAGTAGGATCGAGCTTGTCTTAGTGGATGATATCTTCAGGTTATTTTCGCCAGCCCATTGTTGTAGGGTAGCGAGCGCCCGGTTTGCTGAGTTTTCCAGCTGAGCCCTGGAGTTTTCCACCAGCGTCAGGACAAGGTCGTCTGCATTTCCGAGGTTGAGGTTAAGGAATTCGTCCAGCACCACGTTCCAGAGCATTCGGCCCAGGACAGAGCCCTGTGGTCATCCTCTGTAGATGCGTCTGGTTATTGTACAGTAAGGAGTGGTGATTTTTACTGATCTGGCGCACAGGTAAGTGCTGATGCAATTATATATAGACATTTAGACATGTATAGTATCTCATGTAAGACGGCACCTGAACGAAAGTTCAATTCCGTCTTTGTACATTGTGATGATTACAGAGCACTGTAACAGGCCAGAAATGTGTGTAATATTATGTTCGTGCAGTGTGTGTGCTGTTTAGTTGTTTCTGGCCGTTTTGTCACAAGGCAGGCGATCACTTGGAAAGCCTGCCCAGCGTCCGTCTACAATTATATAGATTACTTGGGAGTTTGGCCTCACGGAGCCTGCTGAGGACGCTTGGTCACCAGAGGATGTCAAATGCCCCGGCGAAGTCAACTGCGATGGCAAGAAAGTATTTGCGGTCTGTTTCTGTTGCAGCATTGATGATGCTGCGTAGGGCATCGGTGGTGGCGTATCCTTTTCGAAATCCAAATTGTTTGGGTGACTCTAGACTTGCGTTTGTGTAGTGCTTCTCTATCCTGTTTTGCAGGTGATGTTCAAGAAGCTTGCTGAGAACTGTCAGGAGCGCTATCGGGCGATACGACCCTCGGAGGTTCTGCCTCTTTGTGGGATTCTTCAAGATTAGCCGGAGCGTTGCCACCATCCAATCGCGCGGGTAGTAACCTACTTTGAGGCATTTGTTATATAGTTTCGATATTTCCTCCGGGATGGTGTCCTCTGCTTTCTTGATGATCGCTGGCTCTAGGAGGTCTTCTCCTGGGGACTTTTTGTTTCTCAGCTTGGCCGCCGCTATCTCCAGCTCAATCTTGGTGAAAGGTTCCTCAATTTGCTGGGTTATGTATGTGCTGTTCTGTGGTGGTGTGGTGGTACTTGTTCTGGTGTGGTGGTATCAATGTGCTCCTGGAACATAGCATCCAAAATATTTTTAACTGTTTCGTGCCACGTCTTTGTGAACTCCCCTTGCGGTTTCCTCGTTGCTGGGACTACCACCCCTCTGGGGAGGCTGTTTGCAGTCACCCAACAGACCACTCCCCAGGGGTCATCATTTCCTGTCGGGGAAACTAGGTGCTCCCATGTATAAGCTGTTTTCTTTCTCTGATTTTTGCCAAATATTGATTCCTTGCAGTACGGTATCGTTCTAGGAGTGCCTCTACTTCTGCGATAGGCCAATCATGTCTATACCGCTGGAATTTTTTCCGACTGGTGTTTGCAGGCTGCCATAGTTGTGGAGCTCAGGCTTCCACCAGGGTACCGCCCCCAGAGATGGTTTCTTTCTTTTGATGGATTTGTCCGGCGCTTTGGTGGTAAACGTCAGAGTGCCGGGCACATGAATGACTAGACCCAGGATATCCCAACAAAACATCGCCCAAAGCATGACACCGCCGCCACCGACTTGTTTTCGTCCCACGGTGCATCTAGGCGCCATCACTTCCCCAGGTAAACGACGCACACGTACTCTGCCATTTACATTGTGCAACAGGAAACGTGATTCATCGGACCAGACTACCCTCTTCTAATCACTCAAGGTCCAATTTCGATGCTCGCGTGCCCATTGTAGGAGCTGTCGCCGGTGAACCGTGGTTAGCATGGGCATTCGGAGCGGCCTTCGGCTACTCAGCCCCATTTTTCAGCAGGGTTCGATGTACCGTGTGTTGTGACACATTACTCCGGTCACCAACATTCCAATTACCAGCGAGTTGCGCCACAGTCGTCTTTCTGTTGCCACGTACCATCCGGGAGAGCCTTCCCTCACCTCGAGCATCGATGAGCCGTGGTCGTCCAACACCTCGCTGGCGGTTCGTGGGTTTTCCTTCCTCGGACCACTTTCTGTAGGTACTAACCACGGCTGACCGTAAGCATCCCACCAGCCGTGCCATTTCGGATATGCTCTGATCCAGTCGTGTGGCCATTATAATTTGGCGTTTGTCAAACTCGCTTAAGTCCGCTGCCTTTCCCATCTGAAGAACATGAGTAACGCTGATTAACGGAGCTCAGTATCAGGTGATTTTTAAACCGTGTCCCTACCCGCGCATGCGCTGTAGTTCACCTGCAGTTTATTCGATTTGCATAACGACTCGCTGGTCATAATGTTTTGACTCGTCTGTGTATTTTCCTGCTAGCTCTTCATATAACAGGAAACGGGTTACTGTTAGTTTTATTACTGTCCACTTTAAGATACTGTAAAAGCAGTAGAGTAAACTAGACAGTTTTTTAAGTTATATATTTATTTATACAATATCGCTTAGAATACGACGGAACGTCAATAAGTATTTACCATTCCGTGGAAATATTTCAATTAGTGATTTGATGTTATATGCAGTAAACCCTCGCTAATCCGGATTAATTGGAGGGAGAGGTCATCCGCATTAAGCGATAATCCGGATTAGTGAAGCAAAAGATAGCGTTAAAAGAACAAAAACTTAGAACACAAATAAATGGAAAATTTAACATTTATCCATCGATATATGTATAAATGTATTGTATTTTTTTACATATATCAGGTGGCGCTGGCGTCGCACGCCAAGCCACTTGATCGTTGCTGTGAATACCACTTAAATACAACTTCTTCCAGCAACACTTCTTTTGGCTTTTTTAATGTCTATCAATTTGATACACTGCTTTTATCACTTCCCATATCGAATTTTAAAGAAAACATCTTTAAAGATTCATTTTTTTTTTTTTTTAATATCTGACACAGTCTGTTGGACAATACCAAATTCTTCAGCAATTTTTTTTTTGTAACCGACAATGGTTTTTCCTCACAAGACTATTTCAGTGGACTTTGCAATCAGACTTCATCCTCTTCCCTAAAATGAAGAAATCATAACGAGGCAGCAGATTTCAGACTGATGAAGAGGTAATTAATGAAGTGGAAGGCTGGTTATGGCTCAAAATAAGGAGTTCTATTCAAGAGGCTTGAAAGATCTTATCAGCGGGTGGGATAAATCTGTAGGTGAGGGTAAATACTTGTTGTGACCCCTCGTAGAAGAGGAATTGTGCATGCCTTTTGAAAATCCACAATCCTTAGGGCGGGGACTGGCGGCCGCTGCCGTTATGAGTAGACACGTTTTTACGAGCTCCTGATTTTTGTGATAAAATATGAGTTTTAAGTGTTTAGTTCGCCAAGAAAAGTGTTCCCGTCGAAAGACATTCATCTGAGGATTCCCTAGGTGAGACAATTTTGCAAACTTTTGGGAATTTAGCAAATTACCAGCGTTTTTATCTGTGTCCTTTGTTTGCCAGACTACAATGGTCACCATGTGGCTGGCAGCAGGGCCATAGAGAGGCACCGATTATAAAGCGGAGGCCACGTTGGTAGTGTGCACTTGACTGGGGAGGGTGCCCCAACAGTGTTTTTATCGGGCTGAAAGAGAGCTCGAACACATTTTAATTTTTAGCATTCATATTCCAGTTAATTAAGAGTCGAAACCAACAGCGGGCTTAATGTTCATTCAACGCAGCCGAACCCAGTGATATTCTGCTTAAGGCAACACGTCACTTAAGCCCCTGGCAAGGTCAACTGGCAACAGGGTTAGTGATTGTTTCTCCCCCACTCCCACCCACTGCTGCATACTTTCTCTTCTAGTCATAACGGAAGAAGCTCACTACCACTACAGTTCAACTAACTCCTATCAACTTAGTGAAATCCCAACTGGAAACGATGATTTTTGTTTCCCCCCCTTCCTCTACCATAAACTGACCATGGAGAGAAGCTACTTCTGTTCCGACGATCTCTTCAACAAAATAACACTACCAACGTCCTCGCCGATATAAACTACCCAACAGGAAATTAACCCCGTTCTTCTAGGGGCATTTCCACATCTGGCTGTTTCCCCCCCACCCCAAGTGACAGAGGGGGATAGCCCAAAATCTTCGCTGAAGGACTATTCAGCTCTAAATTCAAACAGAGACGGGAGGAAGGTTGCCTCTTGCTCACCTCCACGAGCTCTTTCACGCGGGACCTCATGAACTCCGATTATCCGTAAAAGTTCGATAATCCGAAATTCGTAAAGATGGATGGGAAATTGAAAAAACCCACAGATGCCGCGCATCAGAGCCAAAATGACGACCCCGTCGTCATAGACCAACAACAGGAGACGTCAGAACCCCATTCGGGGGCCCCGCTAACAGGAAAACGCAAGTATAGAAAGCCAACACCTAATCTGGAGCGGGAGATGCGCTCCCAAACTGAATCAAAAGACATAACAGAAAACCAAAAGGACACCAGCGAGGAGAAGCCACAGGAGGCTCCCCTGGATCCCTCCTTGCCAGGGGGTACAGTTCATGAGAAGTCTCTGTTCCTCAAGGCTGCCTTGGAAACATTATTTAAGGAGCAATCTAACAGGGTAACCACAGGGCTAAGGGCACAAATCGTGAACCTGTGGAACAAGCTGGACACTCTCTTGACGGAAACTTACCTCGAGAGTGAGAGAGCCAATGCTAAGCTCCAGGCATACATGGAATGTGGGGCAAACCAAACGCAGCAGCGCGCGCCCACATATGCCAAAGCGCTGAGGACCACAATGACAACGGAACGACCACCAACCCTTGCTGTTCCCAGCAAAAAGAAAGTACCACTACTACCAAGACCCAACCTGGTCATACTGAAGCCAACAAACACCGAGACTCTTCACACAAGTGAAGAAGTAAAGAAGACTGTAATTACTAACCTTAGCGATGAATTCAAACACACCAGAATAAAATCGATAAGGAAGACCCGCAACGTCGGCGTCATCATCGAGACAGAAACACAGGAGGAGGCGAACAAAATTATAGCAAATCCGAAAGTGCCGTCCCTGGCCTACAAGCAGAAACTCCCAAGAAAAAAGGACCAAGCATTGTAATCTTTAATACAGGAAATGACCTATCCCCAACACAATTGCAAGGTGAGATATATCGCAAAAACCTGCAGCAAGCATTCCCGGATACGGACCCATCGAATCTGATAACACCCAGATATCAGACAAAACCCAGAAATAATAACTCAACTAACTGGGTGGTAGAATTAGCTCCCAGAGCGTGGAAAGTACTAAGGCAGCAGGCAAGAATCTACATCGATTGGGGCAGTCATCGCTTCAGAGAGCACGTGGCTGTTCCAAAGTGTTTTAGATGCTGCCGATTTGGCCACACCACACACACGTGTACTCAACCGCAAACTTCTCCAACCTGTGGGCACTGCGCAGAAGTAGGCCACAATTACAATTCCTGCCCAAACAAAACCGCTCCACCAGTGTGCGCAAACTGCAAAGCCCTAAAGTTACCAGCAGACCACTCTGTCAGAGACAGTAACTGCCCCGTGTACTTAAAAGCCAAAAGCACTCAACAACAAAGAACAGATTATGGGAACTCTTTGTAAATATAAAGATTCTAACACAGTGAAATTTGCACAGCATAATGCACAACGGGCAATTGCAGTCACTGCGCAACTAAAGAAAAAGGTAAACGAGGACAACCTTGACATCCTCTTCCTCCAGGAACCCTACACACACAAGAAAGAGGTGAGAGGATACCCACTCACGTACAAAATTGTACAACATAACGGCAATACCCCCTGGGCTGCCCTGGTCGTCTGCAACCCTGACCTCACGGTTACTAAAATAACCCACTTTTGCAACGAATGGGCTGCCTGTGCCCAGATCATCTCTCCATTGGGAGAATTTTATGCCATATCGCTATACTGCCGACCCGGCGAAGATATTCTCCCTGCAACCCAATACCTGCAAAATGTCCTCCACGAGCTCCCTAATACTAAAATAATCGTCTGTGCAGGTGCAAACTGCAGGTCACCAGCCTGGCACAGTACAACTCCTGATCGACGAGGAACTGCCAATGGACAGCGCCTGGAAGAATTCCTGACCAACAGCAGCTTCACAGTATTGAATCAGCCAAATAATCTACCGACCTTCTCAAGTACTCTTTGGGAGGCAACAATAGACATAAGCCTAGCCACTCGCTCCACAGCAGGATACATATCCTCATGGAAGGTCAGAGAGGACTGGACAACCTCTGACCATAGAGTAATAACTTTCCAGATGCACCGTGCCCTCAATAGACCACCCACACCCAGAACAATCCTCAACAGATTTGCTATAGCCAAGGCAAACTGGGAACAATTTCGGGAGGCACTGACATACTCTGTTGAAGCATTCGATAGCACAAACCTCACCCCAGACCAGCACCAGCGTGCTATAGTAAGTCTAATCACAGAGGCTTCAAACAAAGCTATAAAAAGAAAGAAACCATCTGCAGGTTCAGTCCCATGGTGGTGCCCTGAGCTTCAGAGACTGCGGAATGAAGTAAATACACGCCGTAAGAGCTTCCAGCGAGCGAGAAGATCCTGGCCGGCGGCAGAGGTAGAAGTCCTCAGACAACAATACCGTGAGGTCAGAAACAAATACACAGCCCTAATCAGAACCCGGAAAAAATGTTCATGGGAGACACTAGTCTCAACAACAGGGAATAAGGACCCCTGGGGGGTTGTATACAAAGTGGCAACTAATAAATTACCAAAAGGAGAAGTAATATCTTCAACAAACACACCCGATGGCCACTATACCACATCCTGGCACCAATCTATAGACAATATTCTGAATACCATCTTCCAGAAACTGCCCTCAGACCACACTCCTGAGCAACTTCTGCTCTGTGAGGAAAATACTAACTACTGCCCAGCACATCGGGAGGACCCGTTCACACTTGAAGACCTCCATCTGGCAACAGCAAAAATAAGAAATAAGCGAACACCCGGCGAAGACTACCTGGAGCCAGAAATTGTAAAAAAGACCGTGGAATATATCCCAACAACTATATTAAACTTATATAACCACTGCCTATCTGCAGGATATTTTCCCCATGATTGGAGAGCAGCACGAATTAGACTAATACTGAAGAACCCGAAGAAACCACAGGAACTCCCGGAGTCATACAGACCCATAGCCCTACTGCCAGTACTAAGTAAATTGTATGAACACCTACTACACAGCAGGATACAAGCTCACTACCAAGAAGCAGGCCTCCCCTCTCCCAAGCAATTTGGCTTTCGACGAGGATGTTCCACCGTGGATGCCCTGGAACGTATAATAAATGCAGCTACACACAGTAATAGTAAATACTTCCTTATTATCTCCATTGACTTTGCCGGGGCATTTGACTCACTTTGGTGGCCAAGTGTCCTCGGCAGACTCCGGGAGGCAAACATTCCCAGCAACTTATACCAATGCATCAAAACCTATCTTTCGGACAGAAGGATCTCAGTATCTACACCCTATAGCCAACTCACCCGGCCGGTGTTCCGGGGATGCCCACAGGGATCAGTCCTGGGGCCTCTCTTCTGGAACTTGGTGTTGGACGGCTTCCTCAACCAGGATCTAAACGGAGCAGATGCTCAAGCCTTCGCAGATGACCTGGTCCTGATGCTGGAGGCGGACAATCGTGCACAACTTGAGGCTATTGCAAACAGGGCCATAGATACCCTCCAAGAATGGTCAAAAAATCATCACTTAAGAATATCACCTTATAAGACATCCTCAATACTTTTAAAAGGCTCCCTTGATATCAGGAGGCCACCTCAGATAAAAATAGAAGGAAAAACCATAAAACTGACCACGGAATTAAAATACCTAGGAATCATCCTTGACAAAAATCTTTCATTCACCCCACACCTCGTATATCTACAAAAAAAAGATCAAAAACTACTCAGCCCTCATAGCAAGAGTCTCGCGAAAGGATTGGGGCTTAAGGAAAAGAACCCTGATCCTCTTTTACAAGGCTTTCTTCATTCCAGCCATCAGCTATGCAGCAGGGATCTGGTTTAAAAAAGCAACCACCGCAGTCAATAAAAGAAAGCTAGAAACGATACAGCGCAGCATCTTACTCACTGTCTCCAGAGCATGCTGCACGGTCAGCTCACACGCACTGCAGGCCCTTGTAGGGCTCCTACCCTTGGACCTGGAGATTGTCCGCTGTGGCATGCTATATCAACTATCAAGAGGGAACAGTGTAACTTGCATTGGCTTCACCACAGACCCGACCAACAACAGCAACGCAGAAAAGAAACGACTAACCAAATATCTTCAACAAACCTGGCAGTCCCGATGGGCGGACTCAACTAAAGGTGAGATAACCCGGAAGTTCATCCCGGACATTACCCAAGTGTATCCCGAACAGCCAAACTGGTTCTCACCGGGGCTCTACACCACCTTTCTTCTAACAGGGCATGGCTCTTTTAATGCCAAGCTGTCAACTTTCGGCATCAGGGATTCCCCATTATGCCACTGCGGAGAAAACCAAACATGGTCACACCTAATGCACGATTGTCCCCTCTTTGAGGACATCAGATGTCATTTCATCACAAAGATACGCTTTAATCCGAAGGAACGGGAGCACCTTATATTACATGAGGAGGAGCACTACAAGGCCCTCTCGTGCTTTGCACATGAGCTGTTTACCCGGCTAAGGGCAATGACCCAACCTCCCCAGGCTTGATGCAGGACCTGACTACAACTAATCGGACGGGACTCTGCTCTCATGAGTGCCATTACTTTGTCAACTGTACCAGAAAGCTCAAAGTACCACGATATCGGACGGGACTTTGCTCCCACGAACATCACAATCAAACACGGACACCCTGTCAACTGGACCGACAGCGCATGTAATTTACCCAACGAACTACCCTAGAATGTGACAATCACCATATGCAGGAGTGACAACACCGCATCGACGCCCAGATAACAGAACAAACAGTGAAAGTGACCACATACCAAGAATGACCACCCAAAATGGAAATAGAAGGACCATGACCATGACCAAACTGGATGAGACCTTGATCCCATGACCAACGCCGGCATTCAACCGATCTCTGAACAAGTCGGTAGAGACCTTGTCCATGTATGTACCTCCTGGTGGGGCCAGTGTTGTGATGCTGTCCTGAACCTGCTGGCCTAGCCACCACTCTGCAGCCAGGCTGCACACACGCCATATTGGCGACCTGTGCCGGCTCCCTTGTCCGGCCCTTTCTATCCCATCCCGGCAGGGGGGAGGAGACGGTCATACTGTTTCCTCCCCTCCATGCCACCCCCATTCTTCCTTCTGGCAGGGCATGGGCATGCCCTGCTGACACCAAATTGAGGCCTCCTACTCTATTGGCCTTATCCTTCCTCCTTTAACCCCCAGTCTTCATTCTCTCCCCCTTCTCTATCTTTACACAAGCGAATTCCCCCACACACATAAATTCAATGAATCCAAATTAACTGACGCCCATAGTTCGGTCTATCCTTATTCAAGCGACATCACCCTACGCAATCGAGAGATATCACACATATATCTATACATATATGTGTAAAAAAAAAAAAAAAAACTTTTTTTTTTTTTTTTTTTTTAAGGTCCTAGCCACCGAAATCTCAGGAAATTAGGTGGCAGGACCTGCCAGAGTGAACTAAAGACTATCGGGTACCTGGTCTGCCTCCACGGGGCGTAAGTGGGGCAACGTTGGGCCTCAGAAGAGGTCCAGCGGCTAAATGGCCAGAGGAACAACGGTACAAAACACCACACTTCCATAATCCATACACTTTTAAATCTCTGGCCTTCCCAGTGAACTGGTACACCCACAATAAAAGCAACGCGGAGATGGGGGAAACCCCTGGTGCCGTTTGACACTGAAAACACTTACACTTACACTTACAATCCTTAGGGCTACTTAATTTTCCTTTAGATAGCATACAAGCAATTGCAAATGAAATACAGTTTTGATGACATAGGGCCTAAATATTGTAAAATGCTGCTTTTCAAATCAGATTCCACAGAAACACTAAGGTTTGGTGGGAGCTTGTTGGGGTTCTGTGAGTTTTTAATCTCCCATTCATTATACAATTACACAAAGTCTAAAATTAAGTAGGTTAAACTTGAACTACAAACAAACACAATTCCAAGTATTTCGTATCGTTAATGCAATGGTCTTTGTTCTCACAGCAGGAAAAAAAAATGCGTTCAGAGCGGATTGCTCTGATATTGCCCTACTTTCAAATTAATGGATTCGATAAAAGCCTAATCTCCCATTTTTAACTAAAACGTACTTACTTCTGTATGCCCAGTCTTGTAGTTTCTGCAGGTCGACGAAAAGTCTCATTAAGCTGCCTATGCAACCGTATGAAATGTCAGAACTGGCTCGAATAATTGAAGGAAGAAACATTTTCAGTATGAGCGTTGCTTGTTTCTTCAACACGGTTTCCAAAGTGTTCCAATAATCCATAAAATTCGTTGTTGTAATGTTCCCACTTGATGTAGGAAAATTTGTAGTTCCAGAATCATTTTCATGGTAATATTTAGTTCCCGAATCATTCCCATAGCGATACTGACCATAGCAACTTGTCACGAGCATTAAAATGACAATTTCTATTCCAGTGATCAAAAGCACAATTCTCGATGATCCAGAAACCATGACGAAATCTCCAGTTTCAAATTACACTTCCAAACCAGATTTATCAGCTTTTATAGGTAAGAAGTAAATAGAAGAAAGAGTGACGTAATAGATCATTCAATGTCTAGTTTAATAGGACACTACGTAATAAATTAATGTTTCCTGAGTCCTGAGTTTTTCCCAACGGATTTATAATTTCTAAACAAAACGGATGTTATTCATCTACAAGGACATTTCGATCTTGGCCTGTCTAATAAACTGCATCGTATTTCATCTAGGTGTGGTAATTCGGGCGGAAGTCGAATATAGCGGCCGTAAAATTTTCGTTCCTAAAAGACATGCGTGAATTTTATATTTTAATGATAATAACCTTTGACATTGAGACACAGCTCCCTTGGAAATTTGCGGTTATTGGCCAAAGTTAATTAGAAGCGGACACATTGAATGAGAGTTTGTAGCAACTTTCAAATGTGATGGATCATCTACGTCGGGTTGCAGTAATATATTTGTATTAATGACTGAGGTGAGTAATAATTATGCTTAAGATTTCTATAATTATAATGATTATTTGTTTAATTTCTTATTTTAAGTTCGCTATCGTGTAGCCTAAAATTATATGCTGCAAATAAACGTTCAGAATATCACTGAAAAGCAGAGTGCCTTTCCTTCAGAATGAAATAGCTCGATTTCCAGAGAATGGATATTAATGAAATTTTATCATTAGCTTTTTTAGAAAATTGGGTCAAAATAGAAATGCATCGGATTTTAACATGCATGTATTAATTAACCAGAAGCAATAAACTTTTTTCTTTCTTTTGATATGGTGAACAGTAAATTATTTAAAATCCGATCCCTGGGGGAGGTGCCGGTTTCGGATAGATTTACCTAGTGGCTGAGCAATTTTAGGAGAGCAAAATACAACGGAATTATAATGATTGTTTTGCCCTTTATTTTCTTATTTATTTTTTTTTCTTTGGCTGCCAGAAGGAATTAAACTGTATGGATAATGCAGCTGACTTAATTATGATCAGAACAAACTTGCCTTTGTAAGGAGTTGCTATGGTATTGCACTATTTCAATAGATAGCGTTAGGTGTATTACAACTTTGAAAACTGAAGCTAATATAATAACTTCTTCAAAAATGTTATGTCAACACGTTGGCACAAGAAACTATGTGTTATCTAATCAGGGACAAGTTTTTCCTAAATTATAAATAATTCAGGACAAATTAACAGTAGCTTCATCTTTTAAAAAAATAATGGCCAGCTGTTTGAAAAGAGTGCAATGATAGGGCAACTCGTTGCAAAGGCAAATTTGTTCTGATAATTAAGTCATCGAATTATCTCTGCAGTATAAATTCTGCTGGCCACGAAAACAGATTTAAAAAAAGTGAACGTCTAGCAAGCATCTTATAAAGAAACAAATTTCGCCGTTTTATTGCATGAGTTCTTAAAAACAAATTCGATTTTTGACATGGATTTTTAAAGAGAAATGCGATTTTTTTACGTGGATTCTTAAAGATAAATGCCATCGTTTATACAAATTCCGGATTTCTTTCTTTGAAATGTTTGAAATGTTTTTTGAAAAATTTTTCTAGTTTGAAATGTTTTTTTTTAATAAAATGTGTTGCATTTTACATTTAACTGTATTAATTAACCGGAAGTTCTGAAATGCTGTTTGTTGCAGCAAGCTGATTGGAGGAATGAATTAGCAATATGGCGGATGCGCAGAAAAGAAAATTTCTCAGTTTAGTTACTGCGCTTTTATAAATAACAAATTATCACTATTTTTTAATAATTCAAATTTATTAAAATCCAAATTGCAGAGTTTAATATCTCCAGAGGAGGTGAATTAATTATTACAAAAATATTACAATTATCTTTATTTATTTTTAGTTAATTAATCTGTAATTAATCAATTTTTGAATAATTAATTAGACGTTTATATTTGCGTTTTTTTTTATGCTGATTGCTGTCCTACTTTTGATTGTACCTTGAGCAGTAATGGTACCCAGGGCTACATTTATTATTATTTTTTAATGAAAATGATTCCGAACAAATGAGAATTGTTATTCACTTTAAGAAATAAAAAGCACAACAAACAGAGTTTTATAAAGGTACAGTTCTGAAAATATTTGTACATTGGTACATACTTAGGTAGGTACATTTCTAAAATGATATTTATCCAGTGCTAAAACTGATGATGGGACAATACTTCCTTATTCATTTTTTGTCAAAATGTTTTAATACTTAATATAATTTGTGAGGCAAGTACTGTATTTCTTTGTAGTTGAAGTATATCTCTCTATTTATTTGCAATGCGGACATGATGACTGTTTTAGATCTGACAGGCTAACTATAGAACAATTAGGAAATGTAGAGTTAGAGATCTCATATCCTGTACTACAACGTTAACTGCATTTATCTAAACTACGCTTATGTGATTGATATTAGCTTTACAATTTAAAAGCAATTTTAATAAGAATTCTTAAAGTTGGCTCAAGAACTCAGTGATACTTGCGAATGGGGGAATATTGAGAATTGTGTCAATGCACGAGGTATCCATGCATGCTAAGACGTATAAATGGAATCATAGTAAGTTGTTCCTGAAGGTGAGGCTGCTGCCGGAAAAGAATGCGCCACACTCGTACCATTTCCAAATTTAGGGACAGATAGTGGAAGAACTGATAAGTTAATGAGCGAATGTCAATCAAAGGTTGAACTGACTGACAATTTTTAATCAGTTCAACTGTCAGTTCAAAGTGTTGTTCTGAGGGGAAATGAGGATATTCTGATTGCGCTGTTTACTATATGTGGGCTCCAATGGCCACAGGGTGGGTGGGCAGAAAACACATTACTATAGAAGCGGACTATGAGACAATTTGCAATAGTGTTAAAATGACTAAATAACAACATAACCGAGTGTAGATATACAACTTTCTCATCTGTTCACAGCTGCCTCAGGGCTTCAACATGACTTACGTAGTTGCTTTACTCCGGTTGCTCCAAGCGCTCTTCGAGTTGAATAACCCAGTGATTTCGTACGCCACATTTCTGATTAATTAAAATGTTTTACAACTTGTATATTCGATCGATCCGAAGTCTGACGTAGAATACCGCGGTGTATCCACAGCGTAGTAGAACCACACGTGGCTCCAGGGACAGGATTTCCTTGAGGACTTTACGTCGATACTTTCATGCTTTAAAAGAGCTCGGAAGCGTTCAATATTTACAACTATAATTTACTCTGTGCACACCCCTCTAGCAAATAATTTCACGACTTTCAACTGTAATCACTAGGAGTTGCTTTTGGCTGAAATTCCAGATTAAAATTGATAAGTTCAAGTCTAGCCCTTAATCACACGCAAGAGGTGGATTTTGCTTTAAGAACAAGCTTGAAATGTTCCTGTTGCTCTGGAAATGCTGTAAACTTCTGTTGTACCTAATAGTTTGAAAGTTCTGCATGCGTATTGTTCTTTCTTTATAGCTCAATATCGTAATGGTGTCATTATAACTGTTTACCAACGATTTCTTATTCTATAATTAAAAATCCCACATTCTTTCTACAAGGGAATGGATCTGGTGGCATACTAATTTCACCACTGTCTGGAACGTTTGATGATTTTAAATAATTTCTTTGTGAAGTTTCACAAAAGAATTCTCTTTTCATAGGATTTAGGACAGTCACCCATGTTAGCAATAGATAAAACCCGATGACGTTTCTTTCTGAGAAATCATTGGAACACACACCACATTAGTTGATCTAAATAACCTTTCCCAGTCATGTTAAATTTAGCCTGATGGACAGTTTCATCAAACTGGAGGCAAGTTCACATTTTTCCAAAAATCAGTGTTGCAAGGTGAAAGAAGAGATTTTTGTTGAACTGCATATTCCAAGCTGTCCAGAAAGGAGCCTAAAAAGCAAAGCAGTACCTCCCAGCACTGTCTGGATATCCAGAATACTCTATAAGCTTTCTTTTTTTACGTGCTTAAAGTATGCCACGAAGTTTAGCAAATCTTTCAAAACACCTCATGTAAGACTGTTGATGTCTATGAACACCTGGCCCACTTCTTTAGAACAGACAAGTCTATTCTACTATTCTTTGTGCTCACAGCAGTAAAAACCTTTGCCTTCGCAACGAGTTGCACTACTTTCAAACGAATAGTCTCGCTCAGAAGTTAATCTCCTGTTTTTTAACTGGAAGACGATCAGAGATGGAGACTGTTTTACTTTGTAAAGAAGTCTCAATTTAATTTTTGATTGTTGTTTGGATAACCAAAAGCTATAATACTCACTCTAATTATACTCTTACATTGTGATTGAATAGATCATCCAAAAGTAATACGTATTTTGCCAAATAGATACATAATTATAATAATAAAGGAGAGCAGAGAACGCAGTGTGTAACTTACATTAAAAAAATATCTGGATGTCTGAATAGAAACGTGAAACCGAAAAAACAAGGTAACACACTTCGAAAGATAAAATTTTGAAAAAAAAAAAAGTGCTGAAAATGCCTTGAGAGTAAATCATTATGTTAAAAATCATTATTTCACATAAAAATCAATATAATATATTAGTTCAATATACAGGTAACCCTCGTATAACGGGTGTAGTTGCCAGAACCGAATTTATATAAGGGGAAACACCCAAGTACATTCATACATATTTTTTTGTGTAGTGCCAATTTTTTACGTTATAAAGAGCTAATTGTTGCGCAAGTAATTATAAATAGTGAATTTATTCGGAGAATACCCCTTGGCAAATAAAAAAAATTATTTTTTACAGTAATGGCCACCAAAACTGCAAAAGAAGAAAAAAAATTGAAAAGAAAATTCATTCCTCTCGAAGAAAAAAATTAAAATCTTGGATCGGTTGAAAAAGGGAAAAAAACAAGGAGTTGTTGCAAGGACTTTGAATTTAAATGAATCAACAATTCGTACAATCAAACAAAATGAGCAGAAAATCAGACATAGTGTTATTGCTGGGTCAACGATAAGTGCAAAACGCGTGTTCGTGTACGCGATATTTTAATGGGAAAAATCTCTAATGGTTTGGATTGAATATTGCACTCACAAGAAAGTGCCTTTGAGTGGAAACTTTATTAAACAAAAAGCCCTCAGAATTTATCAATATTTAAAGAACTTGAACAAGATTTTTTTCAGAAGAAAGCTTTAAGCATGAATTTTGTGCCAGTAAGGGCTGGTTCGAAAATTTTAAAAAGCGATTTTCTTTGCATAATCTTCACCTCCAAGGAGAATCAGCATCAGCAGACGTAGATGCTGTCCGAAAATTCCCAGAAGAACTTTTAAAAATCATTGAAGAAGGTGGATATAGTGCAGACAAATTTGGATTAAACTGAAAAAAATGCTAAAATTCACTTATATATCGAAAAATGAAAAACACAACTCCTGGATTTAAAGTTTTTAAAGATAGAATTACTCTACTGTTTTGTAGTAATGAGTCAAGCGTTTACATGACAAAACCCATGTTGATTAACCGATCTTTAAATCCTCGTGCTACGAAAGTGATTGACAAGTCCACCCTCCCTGTTTATTGGAGAGCAAACAAAAAAGGCATGGCCTACAGCTAGCATATTTGGAAATTGATTTTTTTAACTGTTTTGTGCCTGATATAGAAAGATACACAAAGAAAAAGAATATCGACTTTAAATTTTTACTAATTTTAGATAACGCGCCAGGGCACTCAAAAAATGTAACCCATCCGAATATTAAAATAATTTATTTGCTGCCTAATACAACGCCACTTATTCAACCCCTTGATCAAGGAATAATTTCAACATTTAAAGCGTATTATATTCGTCAAACATTCGAATTAATTTTGGAAAAAATATAATCTAATCCAAACATGACACTGCCTCAAGTGTGTAAAGAGTTTTCACTATTTAATTGTGTAAAAATGACATACTTTAAATACTTTTCAGCTCTCTGGTTGTAACATTTGTGCTTTTGTAGCATTGCTTGCCTATCTTCTGATCATTCGAAGTGAGGAAAATTTTAAGAAGAGTTCCAAGAAAGTAAGATCTTCTTTTCTTTTTTCAATAAAATTACATTAAAGGAGTATCTGTCTCCAAGAAAAGCTTCGAACAACCATGCATCATTTACATTTTTTCCTCCTACTTAAAATTTCGTAAAAGTACTGTATATTAATCGTTTTTTTCCCCCTCTTGAATTAACAATATGCTTTCTTTGCGAGAACGTTTCAACTCCCACATTATTGATTATGAAACCTGTATTGCAGCTAAATTAATTCAGTGAATCATTTTTATTCGTTTTCCTTGGTGTGAGAGTTTGTAATTGTAGTTCCAGCAGTTGTTCTTGGATTTTTGTTTATGTTTGTATTTGCTAACAGATACAATATAAAATGTCTAATGTATATATTAACAGTTTATTCTCTAAAAAATAGAAAGAACAATGAGTTCTTTCTATTGAGCAAGACGTTGCTTATAAATAAAGATGCTCAGGTGTCAACTTTAATCTGTAAGTACGGCAGCAGTGCTCAAAGAAGTCGTAATTCTTAGTACGCTAATGTTTTTTCCCGATATACCCTCACAATGAAATCGAAATTGCAGCGACACCATTAATTTTCATATGACAATATAAATAAAAAAATAACTTAAGGTTCAATAATAATATTAATAATAAATACACTATAAAAATATTTAAATAGTTGTCAGGCTGAAGTTTTAATTGGATGTATTCAACTTAATACAAAGAAACGTTTTACTGGCAAGCCATTGCGCTAAAATTAATTTCATTTTAATAATTTTATTGGAATTCACTTTATTTAAATAATTAAAAGAAATAAAATTCATTGGAAATTCTGTTTTGCTAGTGTACAATGAAAATGCCTTCTGCACCACGAGTTGCCCTGGTGTTGCACTACTTTAAAACAAATGGCATGGCCTTATTGCAGCAGTTTTAGTATTCAGAGTTAATTATGCAGTTCATTATGTCAAACTATATATTTTATAGTGTGACATAATTATGTTACACTATAATTATGTTACACATATGTGACATAATTACGGATAAACGGATGGTTAAGAACAAAACATCAGAGTAAATCAGAGAGTCTTATAATGGGGGATTTTAATTTCCCAGATATTGACTGGAATTTGTGGGTTGGTCACTTACACACTAGCAAAGCTTTTGTGGATTTATTGGATGATTGTTTTCTACATCAGCATGTTCGGGAGGAAACTAAAGGGAGTAATACTCTTGATCTGATTATCAGTAGTGATTTTTTATGCATTAAGAATCTGCAGATAAAGGAACCAGTAGGTTGCAGTGATCACAGTGTGTTGAAGTGGGATTTACTCAAGGAGGTAACTACCATCAGAGGTAAAGGGAAGGGTTTTTGCTTTCGTAAAGGCGACTATGATGGTCTGAGACAGTATTTAAATAAATTCTATACAGTGGGACCAACTAATGATGTTACCAACAGCAAATTCAAAATGGGAAGCATTCAAGGAACTAATCTTGGAAGCTACTAGGCTTTACATACCAACTAAGAAATATTGTTCAAGGTTCAGGCCTAAATGGTTGTCAGATGAACTAATGAGGCATATGGCAGAGAAGAAAAATGCATGGGATACATACAAATTAACACGTGACACGGACGCCTATGATAGATACAAGTTGATCTGTAACCAAGTTACAAAGGAGGTTAGGCAGGCGAAGGCAGATTATGAGAAATCCTTGGCAAAGGATGCAAAGAAAAACAGAAAAGAGTTCTTTACCTATTTAAACTCAAGAAGGAAAGGGATGAATCAGATTGGTCCACTGGATGTTGATGGTTCAACAGTTGAAGATCCTGCTCAGGTGGCTAACAATCTAAACAAGTATTTTGCATCTACATTCACACATGAGGAGTTATTCAGGGAGGGGAATGTCGTAGGTGAAGTAAACATTGGTAGTGAGCTAGAAGATTTTCTAATAACTGAAAGGAAAGTGGAGGAGAAATTGTTGAGGATAAATATAAAAAAGGCACTCGGGGTGGATGGGATCTATCCGGTTATATTAAAGGAGGCAGCAAAGGAAGTAAGCAAACCCTTAGCCATAATTATGAGAGCTTCTTTGGACTCAGGGGAGGTACCCATAGACTGGAGATGTGCAAATGTGACCCCAATTCACAAAGGAGGATCAAAGGCTGACACAAGTAATTATAGACCTGTTAGTTTAACTTCGGTTCCAGGAAAATTAATGGAGGCACTGGTTAAAGAAGCACTGCAGGATCATTTAGACAAGACTTCAGTTATAGCTCAGACACAGCATGGTTTTGTTAAGGGGAAGTCTTGTCTGACCAGTTTGATTGGATACTATGATGCAGTCACAAAAGAACTGGATGCAGGGAATAACTTTGATATTATATACTTGGATCTTAGAAAGGCTTTTGATACTGTTGCGCATGGAAGACTGCTGCACAAATTGGAGAAGTGTGGCATTGGAGGCAAATTGCTGCTATGGATAAAGGGATGGTTGAGTGGCAGAAGACAGAGAGTGGTAATCAATGGACACTGCTCAACGTGGACTAATGTTATTAGTGGAGTTCCTCAGGGTTCAGTGTTGGGTCCATTGTTGTTTTCTGTATTTATAAATGATATTGATGATGGTATATCAAGCTTAATGTCCACGTTTGCAGACGATACAAAGGTTGGCAGACGATACAAAGGTTGGTAGGGTTGTCAAGGACACTACTGACACTATACTGCTGCAACAGGATCTGGAAAGGTTGAGCAGATGGGCTGAGAGGTGGCAAATGAAGTTTAACATTGACAAATGTAAAGTACTGCATATGGGAAACAGTAACCCCAGATCAACGTATAAACTCTGTGGTACTACGCTGACAGTGGTAGAGAATGAAAAGGACCTGGGGGTAATTGTGCAGGCAGATATGAAGTTCTCTGAGCAGTGCAGACGAGCTGCAAGAGTAGCTCATGGTGTCTTGTCAATGATATACAGGAATTTTTCTAGCAGGGATAGGGATGTGATTATTCCCTTGTATAAGGCATTGGTCAGGCCACACCTTGAGTACTGTATACAGGTCTGGAGGCCTCATTTCAAGAAGGATCTAGAGCTGCTGGAACGAGTACAGAGAAGGGCAACAAGATTAGTGAATGGAACAAAGGGGTGCTCTTACGAAGAAAGGCTTAAATTTTGCAAATTACAGAATCTGGAGACTAGGCATCGGCGAGGTGATCTGATAGAGGTGTATAAGGCTTTGAATGGCTTGAGCATGCTCAATGCCGATGGGATTCTTCCTCTTGCTCAGAATAATCTCCTGAGAGGGCATAAATTCAAATCGAGGAAGGACGGATGTCGGATAGATGTGCGGAAATTTGCCTTTAGCCAGCGGGCAGTTGGTTTGTGGAATAGACTTCCATCACTTGTTGTTGAAGTTGATAGCCTAAACAAATTTAAGGCTCAGATGGACAGGTATTTCGAACGAACGGAGGGGTGAAATGGGAGTAGTGGTTGTGTTTTTTTTTTTTTCTTTGGCTGATGCTGAATAAGCTTGCTCTCTTGCATCATATGCCTCTACTAATGCAAATGCTAATGCTAATGCTAAAACACAGTGGTTATCAATGGACACTGCTATCTTGAACTAATGTTATTAGTGGAGTTCCTCAGGGTTCAGTGCTGGGTCCACTGTTGTTTTCAATATTATCAATGATATTGATGAAGGTATATCAGGCTTAATATCTAAGTTTGCAGGTGATACAAAGATTGGCAGGGTGGTTAACGACAGTCATCAGAGCGAGCTATTACAACACGATCTGGGAAAATTGGGTCGATGTGTCGAGAAATGACAGTTGAAGATTAAAATCGACAAATGCAAGGTACTGTGCATGGTTAGCAGTAACCCCAGAGTAACTTATCAACTGTGTGGTACTACACTTAGGGTAGTGGGGTATGAAAAAAGAGCTTGGGGGTAATTGTGCAGTCAGATATGAAATTCTCTGAGCAGTACAGATATGCTGCCAAGACAGATCATGGGATTTTGTCAATGATATACAGAAAATTTGCTAGCAGGGATTGGGAGGTGACTGTCCCCCTTGTAAAAGGCCATGGTTAGGCCGCATCGTGAGTACTGTATACAGGTGTGGAGACCTCACTTTAAGAAGGATGTAGATGTGTTGGAACGGGTGCAGAGAAGGGCAACCAGACTGGTGAAGGGAACAAATAGGGTGCACTTACCTAGAAAGGTTTCATTATTTGCAGCATCTCGAGACCAGGCACTTGCCGGGAAATTTGATTGATGCGTTTAAATCCTTCAGTGGATTGAGTAAGCTGAATGTTAGTGGTATCCTTCCTCTTGCTGGACTACACACATGAGGGGACATAAATTGAAGTTGAGGAAGGATGTTGCAGGGTAGATATGCGAAAGTTCGCTTCAGTCAGCAGGTGGTTGATTATTGGAACAGGCTTCCATCTGTTGTTGTAGAAGTGGATGGTTTGAATAAATTCAAGGAAGACCTAGACAATTTCTTGGACATTATTCACGTTATTTGGAAAACTAATAGCGGAAATATCGCGTGTTCATCAACATCCAGTGAAAAAAATGTGAATAAGCTCTCTAAAGAAGATCAAAATTTTGATGTCCTCTATTTTTATGTACGGAGATAGTAAAGATAAATAATTAAGTTTTCCTTTTCTAAAAAAAACAATCCATTTTTGTCTTACAAGTTGCCATAACGATTTATTTTTATTTTTTTTATAAATTTCTTATTCTCATTTTCCAGTCATATGGTTTGTCCTTATCTGAATAGTTGTGCCATCCACATTTGCAGTGACAGCGTATTCTTTTCATGTTAATAGCACGTTCTCTTCGTGACAGTTGGATTTGGCACAGCTATTTTTTTTTTTGTTAAATTTGTCACCCTTTTCAATCTGAATTAAAGTTCAAAGATCATGCAGAGTCCATCACTCATACTGTCATTCAACTCCAAATGTCCTTGTACAGCGAAATAACAATAGATTCGCCATGTTGATGTACCTGGTTTTCTTCACTCCCCATCCCGCTTGGATGCACATCGTTATGCATTGTGACGTTTATATCTACCAGAATTAACGCGTAATTTTCGTGCCAACCAAGAACTGAAAACATATTATTACACTGTAGCGAGATTTATTATGTGATCACGGTATCACACAGAAAATGTTATTTACAATTATTCCCAGTCCACAGTCACAGAGAGAAGCGAATTAATACAGAAATTGTACAGCTTAGTTTCGCTATCTTTGTTTTTCTAGAAGGAATAGATTTTCTTCGAATTCTATCTATATATGATACAAAAATATATAAATATATTATCTGAAAGTTTCAAATATTCTCAAAGAAAATTTATTTATAAAAGAAGACACCTTCTAGAAGATCGCATACTTTTAGTACTACAAACATGTCTACGATAGAGAAAAATACCAGTTGGTACAGGTAGTGGCGCCTGGTACAGAAAATGTAAACCGCACTCAAATGGTTTTAACACTGTGGTCTACAAAGTGAACAAAAAGCAAATTTGTTGATGTAAACAATGAGATGACAAAAACGGCAACATGCTAAGGCGCATCAGGGTAATAAAATCCAGGATGTGATGCGTTTATTTCAGGAAATGGGGGAAAATTTCCCCACACGAAGATTTATGTCAAGGATGCGAAGTCACAAAACCATCCGAATGACATTTATCGAGATGAGAATGTTTTGGAAAACCTAATGTCTAAACTGTGATGACGAATTCAGATTGGTCTCTTTTCGATGACTGCAATACCAAGACTGAAACTTCCTTTGAAGAAGAAAACTATTACATATGAAATTGCCTCACTATATCCTTTGTCTGTCTTCAAAAGATGACTCGCTCTTCGTGTGCATTTTTATCTCCTTTCCGTTTCATTATTAAATATATATTTTTCCTTTTATGGTTTCGAATCCTGGATTTTATATGTTTGAAAATCTGTTACACTTTTAGAAATATGTCGTGATGGATTCGTCCATCACGACCTGAAGAATTAGGGACGTATCGTATTATTATTAATAAATAATTACCTATCGTATTATTACTTATAATGAGCAGTACTATATTATTATTATTTTTAATGAGCGATACTCTGCTATAGTATTATAACTTATAAACAATACTATAGCAGAGAGAAAAACAGTAGGCAGCTGAAGGTCGCCCAGCAGGCCTTCTCCACAGCTCTAGTACTCAGTGCGAAGCGAAGTGACCTTGAATCGCCTGTAATGCCTCAAGGCTTACATTGATTTATTTTTAGTTAACTATACGTATATATTTCTGAATTATTAATCATAATGGGTTTGAAATTACCCAGATATCGCTAAACGGTCAAACGTTTACATGATGCGAATACAAAACAATGATTGCCTTGAGATGTTCACAATAAATAATAAAATTCTGAAAAGTTTTCAGGTTTGGCGTGATAATAATCACTATTTACCATATAAAGAACGAAGTTTTCAGCAGCGGAACAAATTACTTGAAAGTTTACTATTGTCTTTCCTTACGAATAACGACTTAAATATTCCTTGCCAGAGTACATCTCAGCTCCTAAATTACTCTACTGTTGATTGTTTGTCTTCTTAAATTACAATTTACAAAAAGTAATGCGTTTAATACCTTTGTGATGACTATGCTGATAAGTGGTCACAAATGCGATATGTGTGGCTGCGCTGGCCAACTTTTTTTTTGAAGGATGCATTGTCCTTTACGAAGATTGGAGCGAAAATATGGCATTGGTTGGTTTATGTCAAAATTAATTTATTCAGTAATTTTCAATGCTTTTTTCGCAGTAAAGTGATCCTTAGCAAGGCAGTAGTCTTAGTACGCTATCCAGAAAGAGCTCGGTGTTTTAGCTCTGAGAGAGAAATAGTGAAAAATTGGCTCCATTTAGCTTTCTAACAGGAAGATGCCAGCTAAACTTATTATTAATCTGTCTTTAATTAAAAACTTTATACCGTGTCAGTATTTGACAAGGAGAGCTCTGCGTAATGCTGTATCTTGCCACATTTTTCACTGCTTTCACTCGTAGGATTAATAATCAATGATTCATGTCTGAACATCGCATGACCACTTCAATTGTAAATCCGGGTGAGGTGTTCACGCCAGTTAAAGAGGTACATCTTTGTGTTTGGGTGAAAGGAAATCAGATTGCCATTTACCTTGCATAAAAGTTCTTTCTTTACTCCTACTGTGGACGTTGAAACAATCCATCTTGCGGATGTTGTAAGTTTTAATTGAGGTTGATGAGAATTATACGAGGGCTGTTTGTAAAGTTAGTAACAGACGTTTAGGAAGGTAAACCGTGCCTTTCTCAGTAGTGAAAGGTGGCGTTAATAGACGCACATATGTAACATTTCTTTTAATTTTATTACAGGACACAGAGCACTCAGTTCAATTTAAGAGGATAATCAAAATGGCTGCCATGTCTAGAACTTGAAAAAATGAGGAGGTGCGCGCAGTTATCCGATTGTGCATTCAAACGGAATTAAGCTTACAGAAATTCATTAGAAATGCCAACTGAGTATGGTCCAACACCAATGACCATAATACAAATATTTTTCAGCTGCTTTCAGTTCACACAACACCAAACAAACTTCACGCTGTCGTTTGTACATGTGCATCATAGTCAATGCAGCGTTACAAAAAGGATTCCTTTGCCCATTCACTGAACGGCCCCAACGTTTTTTTTCTTTTGTCTTCCATTTGTTCGGGTCTTCATAAAACATGTAATGGAGAAATCGGCGATGACGAAGTTAACACCCTTGTTTTCATTGGGCCTTTCCGGTAGGTAAACAAGTAACTCAGACCAGTACATAAAGAAGGCTTTTGAGCTACATAAAGTTAGAGATTCTGTTCATGTCATGTAGAGTCGAGCTCACTGATTTTGAAAGGGGTGTTATTGTCGGAAACTCATTCCACGTGACCACAGGGCACTCGGAAGGATGGTATGACAGTATTGCCAGACATCCCTGACAAACATCAACCAGGAGTTTAAGACAGTAGTTCAGATCCCAACAACAACAGCGGTTGGGATCTGAACAGCCCTGCATAGTATAATTCTTAATGGGAAAGCGACGGCGAAGCATAAGTCAAATATTAGTTAGCTCAATCAGCTCTCTCTCTCTCTCGCTTCGAATGGCGTTGTTGTTGTTGTTTTAGACTTAAACTTAGACCATATTTCCCGCATATATTATGTATCTGTAATTTACGTGTGTTCTGTGGCCGATTTTCCTGTTTGCTGGACGGAAAAATCGGATCTTCTAGGAGGAAAAACCACTCAAACTTCGCCTGAGGCTCATTAACTCAGCAACGTTGTAAAAAAAGCCCATAACAATTCCTCGCGTCATTGACAAGATTCGAACGTGGGCTTATACACTCTGCTATCCGCGAGGGTTGAATACTGCAACACACACCGTAATTGGTGCATATAACAATTAGATAGGATGCTTATGAATCTATTAAACTGAAGAGCGCCATTAAACTGCAGAAAAAAATCCCTTGGACTGAAAGAGCGCAAGTCTCCCAAATCCACAAAGATTGTGCCAAGGTGAAGATTAAAATTTTGTTGTAATTCGTGTTGTAAAACGATTTGCTGCACTTAATAAAACAACTCAAAGAATTTCTTACCACAACTTCTTATCACAAAACAGCACTTCAGTAAGCCTCCACATGGGCACCTTTGGAATCACGTAGAATGTCAAAACGGTAGCTGATTTCATTACAAGTGTTTCGAAGCATCTCTTGAGAAACGGAAGTCACTGCCCGTTCAATCCCCTCTTTTAATCTTTTTTGCATACACCTTGTCCTTTACATGACACCATACAAAGAAATACACACATATGATATCCGAGGAACGAGGAGACCATGGAATAGGATCCATCGGTTAGCAAATTTTTTTTATTGAGGAAATCGCGCACATGACGCTCCAGTGTGGTGGTGCCTCACTTGCTGATAGAACACATGTGGCTACATATCTTCCAGCTGAGATGTAGCATACAATTGGAGCATATCTAGGTAATTTCGGATTTCATAGTGTTTTCTTGGAAGAAAAATGACTCAATCACCTGGCTGAAGGATAGTGCGCACCACACGTTCACCTTGAGACTATCACGCTCGTGTTCACGAACTGAGGAGGGATTTTCAGACCTCCAAGTCCAAGCTCAGAGTTTGATGGTGATCTAAACTGAACTGTTGCAGATGCAGAAACTTATATGGCGTTTGAAAAATTTCTTTGTTTGAGGCGTTACAGTACTAGAAACCTAGACAATAGTCAAAGAGAAAGAGAGAACCCACGAATATCAAGGAAATCGCCTTGACGAAGAGTGGCCTTCCTACATGTATCGTCATTATGTCAGGCCTTGAACTGATATGATCTGATAATGAATACGCTCAGACCATATCAGTATCTCTCAGCGCTCATTAAGTGATAATTGCATCTGCATCGTACGTCTCATGAGCGTGGCCTCGTGGGTAACACAGTTGGTAAAATCACTGTCCTCTCCACACGGGGTGGATCGACCCAAGTTCAAATCACGTCAATGAAGCCAGGAATTTTTGAGCTTTTTTCACAACGTGAATGAGTCAGTCGATCTCAGGCGAGGATGGCATGGTTTTTTCTCCCAAAAACTCGTACTTTTCGTCCAGCAAACAGAAAATGGATCACAGAAAATACGCAATTTACAGACATTTTATATGCGGTGCAATATGGCCTAAGTTGCTGACGTGCCCAAACCCTACCACAACAACAAATAATGAGTGTCACAATACTCGATTGGTCAAAGGCTCTCTATTGCAATGATCATAGATCTTAACAGCTGAAATCTGATGTCACGCGGACATGTCCGCGCTGGGTCGGTTGTCATTGAGAGTCTATAATTGATCGTTTTGCTGCCTGTGCACCTTCTTAGATTACTGGCGTCCCGTATTTGGCGTTGGTGACAATTTTACGTAGGTCTAACACTTGAATTTTAGTTAGAAGTTGGACAAGTAGGAATCGGTCCAAAATATCAGTCTGTTGTTTTGTGCCAAAAGCTTGCTGAGGACTGTAGGCGCGATGGAGGGATATGCGGGATGCGCAGGTCTACGGCAACTATGACAACGCCGCAGCTTCGGGAGGCGAATTAACCCTATCGACTGTATTTTTGTTGTGGCTGTTTTCTGTGACAGCAGCTTCAGTTTAGCTGTCGCCTATGAGAGCAGCCAATATTTTGCAAAGTTGATCTTCCTTAGGATGGTTGGGCTGCTATTATTCATACTTCTGCTCCGTAGCTTGTACACTGGTGTGCAAAACTTAAGGACCAACACTTTCTAAAAGTTACAACCACAAAATCTTTACTTAAGGCGCTCTTTACTAATGAGAGTAGATTGAGTCTCAGCAGCGATTCTGGACGTCAGCTAATCTGGCGAGAGGTTGGCACACGGTATCACCCCGCAAACATCACTAAAAGGGATCGATATGGCGGTCGAGGTATTCTCGTCTGGGGATGCGTTATCTTGGATGGACGTACACAACTCCAGATATTGGAAGGCGGTACTGTAACCGATGCACGCTACTGTACTGAGGTAATCTTTCCCCACGTGCGTCTGTTCCGAGGTGCCATTGGCCCTGAGTTCGTGTTTATGAATGATAACGCCACACCCCATTGCACTGCAGCTGTTGATATGCTTTTGGAAAGTGAGGACATCGTTCGTATGGATTGGCCTGCCCGTTTCTTCGACGATCTAAATCCCATCGAACACATATGGGACACTCTGAGGAGACGCCTAGCGGCACGTTCAAAACCACCAGAAAATGTTGACCAGCTGAAGATGGCGCTGACAGAGGAATGGACGATGTTACCTCAAGAACTTATCAACAACATTGTTCTAAGTATGGACAGGCAGTGAAAAGTCTGCATCGACATTAGAGGTGGCCATATCTCCTACTGAGGACCACCTCTTCCCTTTGTTCCATCTTTGGCAGTGATGCATCTGTATCATGGCAGTCAGTGCTCTGTTGCCATTTTTAAATAAAGGCCACATAGTTTATGGCTTATGGTTTTTGCGTCGTCTGAGTAGGCTATGATGTCAGCACGGCCTGTTACAAATGTAATTATTGCTGCTGTGAATATAATAATAAGAATAATAAAGTGCTCGATAGAACACTTCCTTAAGGGATCCTTACAGTTCTGATGCGCTCGATAGTTTTTTATTGGTACTGTTATATTTGTTCTTTTCTGCAGAAAGGTTGTCAGGAACCATAATAGGTCATCTTGAAGACTGTAGTATTCCTTAAGAATTTAGACAAGAGATGGAATGCTGGAAATGTAGAAAGCAGCCTGAATGTCCAGGAAAGTGACTGCAAGCTGGTATCCTTATTGAAATGCTTATAATATGGCATTGGAAGTTGTAATCAAGTTAGTTGTGGTTAATTTACCTCTGATTGCGTAATGGACCAGAACGGTTTTATGCTCCATGATTTAAGACGAGTCAGCTGGTAGCAGTTCTTCCTCAAGCAATTTTAATAAACTGAAACAACATGAAATCGGCCTGTAGTCCTGGTTGTTCCGAGTAGTTTTCTTGGGAAAATATTTTACCGCATGGTGATTCCAGTTGGACGAAAAATAGTTCACTTTTAAGACTCTGTTGTAGATCGACATTAAAACGTGTAATTCTGGTTATATCAAGGGAATGTGGTTAGTTGACATGCTGATTAGGTGCAGGAAGAATATCAGGATGGGTTAATCCGAAAACCTGCTTCCTCGCTTTACTTTTCTTCTGGAATGCCTGAGTGATCTTCGGAGAACACAAATGTCTACCAAACTCAAGATTGGTAAACATACAATCGTTGAATTGTAGACCTACAATCGTTGAATCGCCACAGGCGTGTTAATAGAGAAAAGATAGCAGAGAAACATTATCCGGAAAGCCTAACTGATTTGCTGACATCCTTAAAATAGAGAACAGAGCGCATATTGCCATGTCATGACATCAATACCAAGTACAAAGAAGAACACAAGGCCAATATAGAAGTAAAAGGGCAAATCGCACACTCAGCCCAATCCCGTTTGCATTACGAAATCCAAAGGTACGGACTCTTTAAGGTGTGAAACATCTCTTCAGGGTCTTCAATTTTGCTGATAGTCACCTTGCAAATCCAGGTAATCCAGATTAGCAGGAAATGTTAAAAATAATTAGTTACCTTGCTTTGCAAGGTAACTAATTACAGTGGACCTTCGATTTAATGTATCTCGATTTAACGGACTTCGGATTTAACGGACAAACAAATTTCTGTCCTAATGGAAAAATGTAGAACCTATTTATATCTGATAGCGTCGTACATCGTGCCGAAAATTCCTTCTCATGAAATAAAGGCTGTTTTACTGATAGATAATGCACCTGCTCACCCTAATGCTGAGAGGTTAGTTAGAAGGGATGGGAGAATTAAATGTGTTTCCGCCTCCTAACACCACTTCACTGAGACAGCCGACGGATCAAGTGTAATCGTTGCATGTAAGAGGTTGTATAAGAAGACGTTTTTGGAAGAGGTGATGACTGTTTTGGAAGAAATAGAAGACGAAGCTACAAGGGGCACCAGGACACTTCAAAATTTACATGCATACAACATCAGATCTGCTATCTTCAACTTAGTAGCTGCGTGGAAAGATATGAAGATTACTACCTTGGCCAATGCTTGGAAGAAGTTGTTGTACGATGTAGAACCTGAAATGAACTTTGAGGGAGTTGATGCATCTAATTTTCGGGACACTCTTCTGAGGGGCGGCAACAAAAATGCAACTGAGAATGATGTAAACAGTGGCTCGAAAATGATTAAGGTGATCCGAACTATCAATTTTTTTCTGAGGGAAAGATTGCGGAAAATGTTCTTCATGGAGAACAAGAGGACGATGATGATGACAGAGACGAAGAATCAGGTGCACTTCATCCTAAATTGTCTGTTATAAGACAACATTTGGATGACATCATACATTATATTGAATCATTATCAGACCCTGATGTGCTTCCTTATTATGAACATTTTAGAGAATTTCGATCTACAGTAATAAGGAAGCAGCACCGAGGTGTAAGGCAACTGAAGCTTGATGGTTTCTTCAAGACCACTTCATCAACTGGACCTGTTTCACCAGAACCCTCTATCAGCAAGGAACTAACACCTCTCCATCCATATGGCAGTAGTTTCTGACTCTAAAATTGTGATTCTTTCAATTAAGTTAATATTAATAAATATTATGTATCTTTTTTAACATTTGTGTATGTTTCTTATTCGATGGAGTTGAAGAATTTTAAAGTACTTTTTTTCCTCTAAAATGGATTTAACAGATGTTTTAGTGGCGTGTATAAATTACTCAATGTACATTATAATAACATTTTAATACATCCTGTACATTTTACGGACTTTCGGCAAAGCGGACACCCTTTTCCCCCAACTAGTCCGCTAAATCGAGGGCCTATTGTATTTTGAAAATTTCCTGTTAATCTGGATTATCTGTCTATAACGTCACCACGCAAGAATGGAGTTTCAGTTAGACCTGAAAAGTGTGTGAAACGCTCGAGAAAGGGCCGCATGTCCAGTATTTGTCTACAATGAAGTTACAAGTAAAGCTAGGATTGCAAGATCCCTTGCTTATAAATTAACAACCTAGATAATCGCAACCAAAACAGAACTATTAAAATGTTATCGTCGTCTAACTCCAGAACACCAAATTTCCTCAAATCACCGAAATTGGTAATGATGCGTAAGAAATTAAAGTTGAAAGAACATGTGCTAAAGGAGGAAAAGGAATTTATAGCACAGATTCAGAAGATGTAGGAATTTAACAAGAAAAGAAACACAATATCACTAGGGCAAGTGACTAGAGAGCTGTGTGTAGTCCATGGGACCATTGCTAGCACGCTACAAGAAACTCATTAGGAACATTGTGCCAACCCTCATGGCTGTAACACAGTTGAAAAGCGAGATTAAGCTACCCAGAACACCGTCTGGGAGTTCTTCACCGACCATACGCACCAATAAAAAGAGCGTTGAAAATCCTACCAAGAAATCTACGAACAAACAGAAGTGCACTGGAAGCACTGAAGGAAATAGACTATTGCCAGTTCTGTAGAGAATCGGGACCTGATCGAAAAGCGCAGATTGAAACCGGCTAATACATAGCTGTATGAAGCGATCCAACCTGACTGCTTCCTCAGTAACAAGCGTATTTTTTGTCTCATTTTAATGGAGGACTCGATGATGGTGGTCTAGCACTACGGTCCCCTACAACAATTCTGAGCCATATCTTAGCCCAGGTAGTCTGACCCTGTTTTCCCATCACCTCAGTACGAGAGCGATTAATTGGCCACTGGGATGGATACTGAAAAAACTGCATCTACAGGTTTAGCTTGTCCTCTAAGCTTTCTGGATTTTGGGAATTTTACAAGAGTAAGTGAGGATTCTAATCATCAACAAGTAATTGATAAGAACAAAAGACCCAGTGGATCTCATAGGCTTCCTAGTTCAAGGAGTTTCCCCGATACACTCCAGTTCTCCAAGCCTAATTTTCTTAGGCAAGAATCACCTCCCAACTTGGCAGTTGACGCGAAAGAATTTTTGATGTTCTCCCCTTGGCTTAAAGTCCAAAATTAAAGTAGTTCATGGATTGTTACGTGTCTTTTTTATACGGATTTTTTATACTATTGGTGTCGGAGTCAAGGTGAGCAAGACGCGTACCAAACGTCCTTCATGTGCATCTTTCGGCGTTGACACACGCCTTTGGTCACTAGGGTTCGTTGTCCGCGAATTTACAGAAAACCTAGGAGTAATTACTAACATCGGGAGCAGATAGCTAAGAGATCGAGCAACTGGATATTCAACCTCACTTACTATTTTTGCTCAAAATGTCAGAAGCATATAGCTGCAATAGGTTATGTGAGCTGCCGATCCACCAGAGTCTCATTGCTAACACCACGACACAGGACTCTACTCCTCAACTGGGCGAAAGAACATCAGAACGAGTGTCCGGTTCCGACGAGTCCCGTTTCCATTATTTCGAGCGGATGGGAGGGTGCGTTTCTGGCGGAAACCGCACGAAGCTATGCACCCGTCATGTCAACAAGGAACTGTTCAGGCACGTGAACGATCGGTAATGGTCTGGGGCGTGTTCAACTGGCACATGTCCTTCATTTTGTCGAAAACATATTTAAACCCGGACAACCCATACTATAATTACTGACGATTTAAAAATGCCCTTTATAAGGCATATAGATGCTAAATTTTGCCTTTAACCTGAAAAAAAAAAAAAAAACCTGAAGATAGCACACACTAGGGTAAGACACCATCTTGAGTTTATCATAACCTACCGAAAAGTTTGATAATTAAGTAATAGATTTTCTATTTGCATTCGGGATCACCCCTATGAGCAGAGCAGTTTACATGAACGTTAATCGCATTTTTTACTATTTCAACACTGAGAAATGTTTTAACCACCCTAAAAAACTTTCTCAACAAAATTTATAAAATCCGAAAGTATCCTTTTTCGATCACAAGACAAGAATTACAAACATTCCTCTCCATCTCAGGTACCATTCTTTACTCTAACCTCAAATATAAACCGCGCGAATAGCCAGTATTCTCAAGGGATCTGTAAACTCTCGTCCAGCTTATTACTGTAAGCTCCAAAGATCTATGGCATAGCTCGGCAGCCGCACATCTAATCCACCACACTGCAGAAAGCTTAATAAGATAGACAGTTTTAACTTCCTTAGAAACAGCATGTAGGAAGGAAAAAAACACAAACATGTTTTACAGAATTAGCAGAATTACCGTATTTCCCCATGTATAAGACGCACCTTAATTTTGGGGCCGAAATTTGAAACAAAATGTATTACATAAAGTTATTGAACTCAAGTTTTAATCATAAAATTCATACAACTCATCTCTGTCAAAACTCCCATCCATTAGCTTGTCCTCATCTGTGTCTGATGACGAATCACTGTCTTCATTTATTGCCTCGTCCTCAGTTCCATCTATGGCATTTCAAATGCCACACTTAAATGACTTGACAACGATCTCAATCTTGATATTATCCCAGGATCTTTTCACCCAGGTACAAACTTCTCCTATAGTTGGTTTCTTCACTCTTCCTACTGGTGTCAAATTGTCGTTACCGGTCAGAAGACTTCATCCATTGGTTCTATTCGTCTCTCATGGCAGCTCTGAAGGGTTTGTTAATGCTGACATCAAGTGGTTGGAGCTGGGATGTCAAGGTATGACGGCAAGTTTTGTTTTTTGCTCTGCACAACCTTCTTTGTATATTTTTTTTTTATGTGTGCCCTGAACTGATCAAGCACCAATAGGGCAGGCTTGCGTAAGAGCCCACCTGGTCTCCTGCTCCAAACTTGCTCAAACCAAATCTTCATCCCATCTTGATCCATCCAACCCTTGTCATGAATGTGGACAATCACGTTCATGACAGAACAACTGTATAATGGCTCTTTTCATGTCCACTTGTCTTCACAGTTACAGTTTCCATCCCTCCTTATCAACAGTTGTTACTTGGGACATCAAATTGAAGGGGGACTTGGTCCATATTTGCAATCTGTCCCAACTCAAACTGATGTGTCTTCCGACATTGAATGACAAAACGATGAAATTCAAGGACCTTCTGCTCATAGCTTTCAGGCATCTTTTGGTCAAGTCTAGTGCGTGTACGCATGCTTAGTCCATTCCGTTTCATGAACCTGAAGCACCAATTGTGTCCTCCTTTGAAATCAGTAACTTCTTTTTCATCAGCAATTCTTCTTGCTGTGGACACAGGAATTACAATTGCCCTTTGCTCCTCAATCCATATCTTCAATTTCCTCTTTAAATCAGGCCATTTTGCTGACTTGCCTGTAATGGCCTTCTTCTGCCGTGGCGTTTTCAGTAGGGTTTCTTCTTCCCGTAGCTAGTCTCGTATTGTTTTCTCAGTTGGAGGAGGACCAAACTTACGTTCAGCAGCACGATTTACATTCACTTTTGCGAACTGGATCACTTTTAACTTCAGCGAAACAATGAGTGCAAAGACAAGCGCAAAAAATGCAAGTAAAAAAAATTCTATAACCACTGTATAATCTGCACCCAGTTTTTAGACCCCCCCCCCCCAAATATCTCGAAAAAACGTGTGTCTTAGACATATGGAGTATGGGTATTACATGAATAGTAGTGTGGAACTCTATTCGCAACGTGTTTTTTATATTTTGTCATATTTATATACATTAATAATTTAAATCATAAATAAGTTGGTTTATTAATATATACTAGAAATTATTGAATTAAAAGAATAAACAGTTCTATATATAGAAAAATCAAAATAAAATATGACTTGCAATACTGTGTTATAGAAATTTATAAACATTTTCTCATATTTTCGGGTAGCTGTGTTTATTTTGAATTTTTTTGTTATTCTTGTGTTTATATGTTTACTTTCGTTTTAGCAGTACCAAAACTTTAATAAAAACAAAATATGCTTTAGCTGTTCTCCTTAAAAAAAATAATAATAATAAAACATTCTGGTCATAAGTACTAAACATAATATCAAGTTTTTTTTTCGTAGACTGTATCACGTGACAAACTTTTTATTCTCTTTGTCATCTTGCCTCCATTAGAAACTTGGCTCTTAGCAAAAACAAATTATAACTTTTATTTTATGGCATTTTCGTCAATGTTTATTAACTGTTTAATCATCTATTATGATATTTACTCTTCCTGGATAAGCTTCGATGACCCCATCTTTATATATACGTCCACACCAGTTTATGAACCTGCTTTGTTTGCTTCAAGATGAAAATTATGGAGAGTTTAAACACCTCTATTGCGTCCTCTTTCACAGGTGAGTTTGCGATAATTGAAATATCTTCGATACATATCCACTGATGGTTAAGTGCACACAGGAAAGAGTACAAAACCGGGACAGCAAATATTAAAGTATAAAACGGCTGGCTACCTCCAATCTCAACCCGGAATGACATGTTCGAGTAGTAAACAGACTTTCTGGAACGCAGGTTAAACTAACAGACCTCTTTCATTTCTAGCAAACTTTCTTATCCTTCTTACAGAAAACTTCATAATTTATATGTAAAAAAAAATATTATATTTCGTTAAATAAAATTGTGTACAGTAGTGATCGCCAATATTTTACTGCTCTGCGCAAAAAACAATATTTGTCTTTTGCGCATTATATATTTCTACATCATGCAATTCAAACACATGCTAGGAATATATTTAATTTTATATCTTAAAAATATTTTTAAAAATAAAATTCCCTTTGACTCGATTTATAAACTGATAAACTCAACTGATACTCTTGGAAAAGGTGTATACTGATAATACATTATTTTATTCAGCTCTGATTTCTATTTATATATTATTTTAAGTCGCATACAGTAAATTAATGAAATGATGAGGTTATCATACCCTTTATTGTGTTTTTTAACGATTCTGGATTATTTATATAAAACTGTGCTGAAGTCTTAAAAAAGTAAAATTAAATGTAAAAGAATACGAAAACATTACGAGATTTACTAAGGATCTGTAAATTTTTTATATCTGTAAAATTTTTGAAATTTATATAAATAAAATAAATGTATATGAAAATCAAGTTTTAATGCCATTCGAATTCATTTTCTTCTTGGTTTGAGGAATGTATATTTTTTTAATTAAATATTGTAAACCAGTTTTTAATTACTAGTTTAATAGTATTTAAGTTTAGCTGTTCAGCAATTGTTTCAGTTTTCTTGAACTAGTCATCACTTGAAAATCAATTCTCATATTCCTGAAATGGAAGAGTGAACTACAGACTGGATGATTTAATTTTGAGTCTTTTTGTGGATTTGCATCAGGTGTACTTTTTCCTGAAACAGTTGATCCTTCCACTGTTCTTGAAGAGATGGAGCATTCTTGCTACCACCCAGCGACATTTGACATGGGCATGTGTTTAATACGTCTATCCAGCAGAAATAATCTTCAGTTTTTTGGCACATTTCTGGGAGCTGGAGTTGTCACAATCGGTGATCATCGATGGATTCTTGATCCAATTTAAACTGATTATACCAAAATCTATTCTCGTGTTCAGAAGGAGCAGTATCACCATATACACCTTTCCGATTTCTTGAACTTATGGTTCATTCCTCTTATTTTTTTTTCCAAATTTCCGATGATGGTCCAGTATTCCAATTTCGCGATGTTCACGTTACTTCTTAGGTTGGCTACTTTTAATCTCTTCTCTTCTTCCATACTTCACTAGAACTGGACCTGCGCAAGCAAGATACAGACATTTATCACAGTATATAAAACTCTATTTATATATATTAAACATATTTATAGTTAAATTCGAGAACTAATAGAACATCCTCGTGAATTGTTGTGGCCTTAGATAATGAGATGAGCAAAAACAACCCCCCAAACCACCTGAGTTGGAATTCGTCAGAAACTGGATTTTTCGGTGCTCACTTTTCATTCCTTCTTGATTTCTTGCCACAAAGATGACCTATAACTATTATTTCTCTTCACGCATCCGGCCAAGAAGGTCTAAAGTTCAGGAATATATCTACCAGTTGTTAAAACCATGCACGAGACTCGTGGTAGCAATTACAACTAACCAAGAAAATTGCCAGCTCCACCCACAGCGTACACCGAGTGCCCACATTATTAGATACGCTTACCAAATGGCAAGTAGGTCCCCGTTAGCCCTCAGAACAGCACGAATTCATTGTAGTATGGACTGAACATGGTGTTGGAATCATGTGATAGGGTTTGTGGTCCATATAGGTTGTTGTAGCTGTTTCTGGCCACAGGAATGACTGGATATTATCTGGTTATTGGACCAATTTCGCTACACATGAGACGTAATCAAAGTGGCTTAAATCTTTCATTTGCAGGTTATTGCACAGTGTGGTGCATACACACAGCATCACTATTTATCTGTCTTCCAGTTTTATATCGCATGAAGAGAACACACAATGCTGTGATTGAAGAACTCTATTCGAAATGAGATCTTTTCCACCCGGTGGAAAAGATCTCATTTCGAATCCCGTCGATGACGTGAGGAATTTTTATGGGTCTTGGGAATGTTCCTCCAACCATCCATATACATTTTTTGCACGGTGGTGGTTTGCTTTGTCATCTTATAAGAATCCATCACAATCCGAGTAAAAACGAAGCAATGTAGGGTGAAAGTAGTCCAATACAATACAAAGATATTCATTGAAAGTGAGACGATCTTAACGCTGTGAGAGGATCTAGTTCGTAACAGCAAAACATACCAGTACCATTCATTATGTATGTACTTGTCTAAGGTGGCACCCAGACTAACGTCCATCTCCACCTGTATATTCTGTATTCAAGTATTCTACAAACGGGCCTGTAGTGTAAAGTGTGTATAATATGTTACATAAAAAAACAGGCCTCTCTGCCATCAGGGAGCAGACACCACCTGAATATCTGCTACCTGTTGCCCGTCCCTACGCACATGAAGCCGGGCCAGGGTCTACTTCACTCTCTGTGCTGTTTGCACTAACACCCAGCATCCACCGGAGGTATTGCAATACCGGTCGGTAATAACAACCCCGTTCCCAGGATGCCCATACCTGGAAGCTTACAAAACAACCCCCCCCAAACCCGTAAGGTAAATCCCGCATTTCCTGGAACACTGAAAAATTCTCAGAACTTTGCACCCATTGAGCTTCAGCTCCTCGATTAAAATCTGGTATGACTGATCTTAAATTATGCCGATATTCCTCATAAAGAGGAAAATCATGAAAAACATGCTCCCATGTTTCAGGTAATCTATATACAGAAAGGATCCTCCTCCAAACCTAAATCAATTTATATTTAAGCGAGCCATGCCCTCTTGTCATATAAGTGGCAGGGAAAGAACCATTTATTATGTTTATTGGTGGTGTCATGGTACGTACCAGCACCATGATACCACCTCCAGCTGCTTGAGTTGTGGACACGAGACATCTGGATGCATGGCTTCGTGAAGTTCATGCTATACTTTCACCTCGCCATTGGTCAAAAAAGTGTAGATCTCGTTAGACCGCATTATCTTTTTCCACTGTTCCACATTCTTTATATCAGAGATATTTTGCACTGATGAGTTTTTATTTGTATTAGCAATTGCTGAGTTGGAAGTTTAAAGTTATGTGAGTTTACAGTTTGTAAGGAAGGGAAAAAAAATAAAACAAAAAAGAGGTGAAAAAAGAAAAAAGGGAAGGGGAAAAGGAAAGAAAAAAAAAAGAAAATTATGAAAGAATTATAAAATACAAAAAATATAGTTGTGTTTGCTAACAAGAATCACAATCGTTTCCAGTTAAATGCGTTTATGTTTACCATTAAACAAGAGTTCTGATAGCTAGTAGAGATCAGCTTCCCTGGAACAGGGGCGGTGACATGTCCCCGGAATTTGACTTGTCAGGTGGGAGGCACAGCAAAGGATCAATTAAGGATAAAATTAAGCGCGGATGATCTGTTGCTCAGGTAGCGCATTATACAAGTAGTGTAGGTGTTAGTGATGATGATGTTCCACAGTCTAGCCTTGGTGTTGGAGGCACCACTCTGGTTGAATCTTCCGAATTTTTACAGAAAGAAGTGGCTTTCGTATGGACTCATGGCTGTCAAATCCCAGACTCTTCGACTCCTGATGCACAATCCGGTTGGAAATGGGCCTTTGAAGTTTTCAGCCATTTAGGCTACTTTACGTTGAACCTTCTATCCTGTTTTTTTCCTTAAGTGTTTTCTTCATTTTTGAGCTGCTTTCTCTTCTCGTCTTGCATTCATTGTATACTTTTCAGATGATTTCTTTCGACACAGCGCTCCTGATAACCGTACTCCAAGGATAATGTTCCATTCTAAAAATTAGAGAAAGATCACCATACGTGTAATTATCTGTTGACACCAACTGCAAAATATGTCCAATTTTTTTCTGCTCAGTTAGTGTACAATAAATAATAAAAATAAGCAATTCCGAGAAGAGTGTCTTTCTATGAGAACCGGCAAAATCTCTGCAATCTTTCTTATAACTCTTTTGGAATCCATTATTCTATTAAATTGGTTTTAATATACGAATGCGAGTTCAGAACGTATCGAAGTTGAAAATCCTAATTTCTGAAATTAGTGGAAGTTAAAATTGTTGTAATCACAGAACACGTTTAAGCTTTTCTGGCATGCTGCCATCTATTGATCTAAACCGAAGCTCAACGTTAAATGCTTATTATAAAACTTAATATGTGATTGGTTAATTTATAGCTATTTTAAAATATTTTTAACAGTATAAAAATGTATCAAAATACGTGCCCCGTGCGTATTTACTGTAATGCCTTTGTTACACAAAACGGTTTCAAAAAAGTTAATTTTTATTCATTTTAGGTTATACATATGCCATATTCCAGCAGCTCTTGACTGAGGTTAGATAGACACCACCGTTAGAAAAAACCTTCGTATAATGACCTCTTGCAGGTACATCTTATCTCACAGTTTTCTTCTTTTTTTTCTGATCACGCGCATCAGTATTTCAACACTGACCTTGAACTGACTGACGTAAGCCGACAAGAAGACTGGTTGGTAGTTTGTCAATGCTTGGGGAATAAATGAGCACATGGCCCAAAAGTTGAATTCTCTGTTGTTTAATTTCGATTTTATCTGTTGTTTTATTTCGTTAATTATCAAATCGAGTGACCATTAATAATGAATTGGCTCAGTCACTCAGTACCAATTGGCTACTGAGTGACTGAACGACAAATTCCAGTGTATGTTGTCAAAAATCAAACTTCCATATAATGTGATTATTTCACTCGATTGGTCTGCACAATAGCCATCTTATTTATCACTGTAAACTGTTAACTTCTGCTGTAGATGACAGATCATTACAGTTTCCTGAATGTCAATATGTAAATTAGATTACTGGCCAAATGACCAGCTGATAATCATCGACGGGTTCTGGAATTAAAATCTTCCCATCAGCATGTGCTATAAGGAAGTATGCAATAGGTATTATTGTAATTATACAGCACCTCAAACTGACGTACACTGGGTTCCAAAAGATAAGGAAGAAATACAAAAACGTAAATAAAGTGAATACTATATTATAACATAGCAAGATATTAGTGAAAAATTCATTTTAATTTTTCTTAAAAAGTATTCAAAGACAGACAAACTTCCATGTGAAGTTGCGCAGTTATGCTTCGTAAATGGCGAACATTTGGTTCAAAATTTAGCGTTATCATTAGTACTAGTAGTAGCAAATGATGCAAGAAAGTAAACTTATACAGCATCAGCCCAAAAAAAAAAAAACACTTCCCATGTCACCTGTCTATTCCGTCCAATAGTTTGTCTCGTTCTTCTTGGATTTATTCAGAGTATTCGCTGCTACAACAGTTGAAAATCTATTCCAGCAATCAACCACTCGCTGGCTAAGGGCAAATTTCCACACATCAATTCTACAACCGTCCTTCCTCAGTTTGAATTTATGTCCCCTCATGTACGTGGTCTGAAGGAGAGGAAGAATCTGGCCGGCACTGAGCTCGCTCAACCCATTCAAAGCCTTAAACACCCCAGTTAGGTCAAGTCGCAAGTTCCTAGTCTCCAGACGCTGCAATTTGCAGAATTTAAGTCTTTCTTGGGGAGCGCACCCCTTTTCTCCTCACCGATCTCGTTGCCCATCTGTGTACTCGTTCCAGCAGCTCTAGATCCTTCCTAAAATGAAGCCTCCAAACCTGTATGCAGTACTCAGAGTGTGGCCTGACCGTTGCCTTATACAAAGGGATGGTCACCTTCTTATCTTTTCGCACTCGACCATTCCTTTATCCACAGCAGCAGCAGCCAGAGGCGAACTGGCCAGAAGACTTACGGGGGGGGGGAAGAACCATGGTGGACCGGAGGCCGGTGTGAGTTTGGCCATAAACACTAATATGAGGCCGCTACAAGTTTAACCCGGTAATAGTTTTTGACCCAGTCCACCTCTGGCAGCAGCTTGCCCCTAATGCCACACCTCCATTTCTACAGCAGCCTTCCATGTGCAACAGTATCAAAAGCTCTCCTGAAATCCAAGTATATGATATCAAAATTATGTTTTGCAACTAATTCCTTTGTGACTACATTGCAGTATCCAATAAAATTGGCCAGACAAGTTCCCCCTTAACAAATCCATGCTTTGTGTGAAGTATAACTCCAGTGTAGATGATCCTTCATTATTTCTTTAATCAGTGATGCCATTATTTTCCCCAGAAGAGAAATTAAACTAACATGTCTGTAAATACCAGTGTCATTCATCCTTTCATCCCTCTTTGTGAATTGGGAATATCATCGCACATCTCCTGTCCGCCGGGACCTACCATGAATCCAAAGATTCATGGTAGGTCCCGGCGGACTACCATGAACGACATGCCTTAGACTGCATATGCTTCTCAACTAAAAGCATAACCTGTTCTCTTCACCTCATATCCTGTTTGTCCTTTCTATACACATTGCACTCCCCAAATTCCAGTTCTACATTCCTTCTATTTGTGTGACACCACGTCTCTGATATCCCAATAATATCCGCCATTGATGTCTTGACCAGCACTTCACATTCATCAATTTATTTACTATACTCTTATCATTGGTATTCATGCACCAGATCTTACTGTTAATTACCCTAAAAAATGCATGTATTTACTTGTTTCATGATGACTCCCAGCAGTGCTTAAAATCCTCAGCATCTTGCTGTCCAGGCTTCTACTGGTTCCAATAGAAGCAGTGCAAGAATCATTTTCGCCTCTGCCTGAGGCTATTTTTAATCTAGTAGTATGCACTTTTCCAACCCATCTAACACTGCCTCGTTAGCATCAGCAAATATTCTTGCACCCCTTCTGTTTAAGTGTATCGCATCCCTGTAGAAGCAGTCGCTCCTGTTAACAAGAACAGACAAGTACAGCAAGGGTATTCCTGATTAATGTCAGAGGAACAGAAAAGCGATAATCTAATATTCTTAATCCGTGCTTTTTGTAACCACAAGTTTTTTCCTTCGTTTGCAAATTTGTAGACCTGTTCCGAATACTGAAGAGGGACTTTCCAATTGCCTTTGAAATGCGCATCACAAACAAAGAAGCAGCAATTACATAAGCGGAAGAAGGGAAGAAAATAGTGACAATGTTCTTTTGGTAGCCAAATCTGATAAGAAACCAGGAAGAATTGGATGAAATCCTTGAGAAAGATAAATACCTGATCCCGATAAATACTAGTATAAACAACAGAGTAGAGTACAGTCCGAAGCAACCCATGAGGCTACACGTTCTGAGGAAGGAAAAACTAAAATTTTTTAGAGTTAATTCCCGGGATTTCCATGTTTCGATTGTATCCAACACAGTCCACAGGCAGAACGTTGCTAAACGAAATTGCACTTAAATTCACTCGATAAAAGCAAAGATACAATCCAGTTTGCACACGTACATTTTGTACATTGAAACGTACAAACAGTTAGTGTACAAAGCACGCTGAAAAAAATGCACGCAAAAATTCGGAAAAAGTGGGTCATGGAAACGCTGAAATATGTTTAATGTACAGGGTTGTTAAAATTAAAGTATCCGTATGTAGAGGGCTCTGGAGCGAGTTCAAAGGCTCGTACTGAAGATAAATTTGGACAACAGGTACAGTAAAGAATGCGCTCACCATTTATTGGAAAAAAAATAGTTACAAAGTTTGTCACTGTATGGCGCGTAACTATCTTAGTTCCGATTATGCAAATAACTTACGTTATTTGCATAATCGCAAGTTATTGCCACAGCGCCACTACTCAGCTCTGGTGTACTGTATAAAAGCAAAGCAGTCTCTTCAAAATCATACAGTAGATGTTTGCCTGCACTACAGCAGCAATACCAACAACGTTGCAGGAAAAGGAGCTATTGAGAGTGAAGCTGTACTATCAGAACAGCAAAAATGAAGCTGCGGCTGCGAATGAAATGTTGACAAATTTCGCAATACCAGAGCTGCAACAACGTGGGTGCCTTCAGGATACCATATTCACGCAAGATGGTGCACCACTCCACATCCACTGTTCGGTCCAAAAATTGCTAAGGCAACGCTTTAGAGCGAACGGGTCATCAGCCGTTGTTTCCAGACATCTTGGCCACCCCGATCACCGGACCTCGCCCCATGCGACTTCTGGTTTTGGAGTTTTTTTGAAGAACCAGGTGTATCGTGAAGGATGTCAAACTCTGGCAGATCTGAAGGACAGCATTAGACGTCATGTGCTGGCTATTCCAATTGACATGTTACGTTCTGCTGTAGAAATTGCTGTTCTTCGAATGGAAACTGTTGTTGAACAAAATGGAGGACACATTGAACAACTGTAGCGCTCTGCAAGTGATTTGAATTGCCACAGCGCCATATAGTGACAAATGTTGTAACTAATTTTTTTTCCCAATAAATGGTGAGCCAATTCTTTATTGTACCTGTTGTCCAAATTTCTCTTCAGTACGAGCCTTAGAACTTTAATTTTAACAACTCTGTACTTGCAAATTCTTTGTCATCCGGAGGGCGTTCTTGGAGTATTAATTTTTTTGTTTATTATTTTGTTAACAGCATTTACTAATATCATTAAATGGTGCGTTAATCGATTCATTTTAATATCACCGAATACACTTTTAAGCAGCTCGAAGGATTCTGCGAACATAGAGTTGGTACACTATAATTGAAGGCGTTTAAGATTCCATTCACGTATCCAATAATGAATTCCTACACAGCTGGTGTGTTACTTCATTATTATTAACCATTGACAAGACTAAATTGTTTTGAAAATGACCTACAAATATTCAACACTTTAAAATCTTCTTTTGATGAATGAAGGTCTTTAATTGATATACAGAAGTTGTTCAATAGTTTGTTATCCCCACATAAACACAAATGAGAAAAATCCATTAAAGTTTTGTCCAGGGTGTGCGTGTCTGCCACCATTTTCTTAGACAAAATGGCGAAGTGATGTCATCAAATGCATATCAGACAACTTGTTTTCAACTGTGTAATAATGCCCTACGGCCACAACTGTTTAACATTATCCACTGTCACATGATAACAGATCTGGGCTGCTGGGACCTTGTCTCAAGACATTTGATTGATGATTTCCGCTTACTGATGGTGAAATGAACCAAGCACTGTCTTCTCTAAACCACCCCGCCCAAACAAACCATTCCTGTATTGAAATAATTCAAAACATGTTGCGGGTTGGGTTGGTTCCGTTTTTCTCAAAGACGTTTGGTTTCTTTTTTCTCCAGAAATAACATTTCTCTTTTCTGCGTTACGACGAGTTGCACGCTCTTCAGAGAATTTTTGAAAAACTCCCAGGAAACGTTCGCAGACACTGGAAAGAACGTCAATCTAGTCTTAAGAACCTGTGTATATATGCTGTACACTCTTGTAAATGAAGAAATCTAACTTAAAATTATTGGGTCTTTTGACAAAGTTTGGTATTGAAAACTTCATTAAGAGAATTCTACCTTCGTTACTGTTATCGGCTCAATTAACGAGATTATTAAATACTCGGGTCAAAAGCTCAACATGAATTGTTGAGGAGGCTTCCATCCTGCAGTAAATTGATAATGGGTGCAGTTTACGTTTTTTACTGGTCAAAAAATATGAACCTTTATTTAGTACCGACTCTATCCGCCTTTGTTTCTAATAACAGCAAATGTGTGGCCAGCATAGATTCTATAAGGTATTTATGTGCGTTTTGGTCTAATTTTAACCATTCTTCCAGCAAATTTGACAGAGTTGGAGGAAGGGATCTTCGTTGCCGAATAGCTCTCTCCAACACATCCCACACATTCTCAATAGGATTGAGATCAAATGAATGTGGGGGCCAGGAAAGATGGTGGATATTAGTGCCATGTTCTCCGAACCATTCTTGCGCGATTCTGGCATGATACGCTGTTGCATTGTCATCCAAAATGTGGCCATCACCTTCGGGATAAAAGTGTAACATTGCAGGGTTCGGTAGAGCTGATACAAAATTCAGGTACTCGTTGGATAACCTACCACCGGTGTCAACGGTGGTAGGTTTTTCAAAGTCTGATAGATCACGCGTTTTACCCATTCTGGCTTCAGATTATTGCAGTCGAGCAGCCCGCGCAGTCTCATACTCAACGAGGCAATACGCCATCAGTCCACGTCATAGTTTTCTTCGAATTTATTTGCATTGATTCGCATATCTTTGCTTTTTCTTTAAGAAACGCTCGCCTGGGCATTTAGAATTACTACTGTAATTGCCTATAATTAAGCCGTCGACAGTTACTGTTTAGTAGGGTCAGCATGGCGTGGTTTAAAACAATTTTTCTGCACAATGTACAGATTGCAGCAATTATTTGGATGAACCGACTTGAGAGGGGTGTCGCTGATCACTCATAAGAAGACAGCTTCATTTGCCGCTGTCAATCCCGTAATTCAAAGTGTTGTTGTTGATTATGGGTTATGGAATACAACATCGTGTGGAACATTAATAAAGGACTTGTTGCTCATGAGGTAACTATTTCTCTTGAATTATGAAGTCATTAATAACACTTCCTCTTGTTTTTTTACACCCTTGTTGACTGATTAAACAGAAGCGTTTTTTTTTTAAGAAATTAAGTTTCCTGATCAAGGTTCGGTGTTTTTATTTCGTTTGTTTCAATGACTGCATAATTTACGTCTATCTGTCTGCCCGTCCGTCCACATGTAACCACTCGACTCCTAGGGGACTGATTTTCATGAAATTTTATATTTGAGCTTTTAAAAAATATTTGTCTAACCATTCCAAATGTCATTAAAAGTGGAAAAACACAAGTCCGGCAATTGTTTCTTTTTTCCATACAATTTGCTTTTAAGAAGTGTGTACAGTGAGTTACATTTCTGGTGCATTCGATTTTTTCTCTTAAACTATACGATTTAAGAAAAACATAATTAAAGACGAAAAATTATAGAAGTACCTTGAGCAGCTTAAATTTCTTCTATCGGAACTGGCACACCTGAAGATCACCAAACACCCTACTCTCTCAATCTGACACCAGCATAATTCTTCTTCTTTCCCAAGGTGAAAACTTCCCTCAAAGGAAAAGATTTCAGGATGTTGAGGACATAAATGAAAACGTATCCGCCGAACTGAACATCATCTCTTTGGACAGCTTCCTCTGGTGTTTACTTTTAATACAAAGTAAAACCATTTTTCTTTCGCTTTGTGTCCTTTTAATTTCACCAGACCGGGAACTTTATTGCCACACCTTTCATTTTTTATCTGCTATTGCAACAAGGAGTTTTCCACATTGGACTTGTTCTTGCAATTTTGTAAAGTTGAATCTGTGTCCCAGAGATTTTTCATTAACAAAACTTGAGATCTTTCATTGTGCATGACGCCATTTCTGTTCACGATCTTGTAGTTCGATTTGCTTTAGATTTAGTTATTTTACTTCTAACTTGAAGCAATTATATTTGCCGCTTTAATTTCTTATCCTGAGCTAGAAGTTTCTTATTATATTTTATTTTATTATTATTTATTTTTAGTATATCCAATTTTTTGGTGATATCTGTAGATAATTGTGCTAGTTGAACCACGAGAATCTCAAGTGAGGGCGCAGATGGGACCAGGTGTCCTGGCCAAGAGTAGTCATAGAATGGCTCTCAAGATAAAATGCTTTCACACTTATAAAAATCTTCGGGGATTGTGTTATCTGTGCATTTCTAGAAATGGGTTTTACTATCGCTTTTTCGCAGACTGTTTTCCGTGATTGTTTTTAGGTTGCAGTTTAAGAGGGACAAAATGCCTTAAGGAGTGGATTAATTTCGGGTTTGTTACAGAAGAGCCAACACTGGAAGTTTGGAACTAAAACTAAAGTACTTGACCTTGTCATACAATGGGGACAGTTGGCTAATCTCGAAACACTCTTTCTTACTGCTTCCACCAGCGCTATTTAAACAAAAAAAAATATGAACTACGTATTCATAAATTCTAACATTGCCTCAAGTGCCAGAGCAATGGTTTGACCACATAATCATAGCGGATGCAAGGAGGAATCTAGTCATTCATAATTTTCACACAAAAACGCACTAGCAAATTAAAAATTTTGAAAAATCTTGGAACACTAGTGCGTGATATCTCAAAACTTTTTTGAGAAATCACGCATTATTGCAGACATGTTAGTTGTTCTCTTCATGGCACGTAGAGCTGAAATGATTTATTTTGAGAGGGGTTTTATTGTAGGATGTCACATTGTTGAGCTTCAGTGAAGGTCATTCCACTTTACCAAAAAGTCTCTGTCGTGCAATAATCTCGTCAGATATCCCTGCAGAACACATCAGCAGGAGGTCAAAAGTTTACAGGCTTTGAGATTTGTACGCGCAATACGCAGTAACTACTAAGATTCAGCCTTCAAGGGAGAGCGGAGACGCTTAATACAAAAATGGAGAACCACAATCAACGGTCTCACCTTGCAGAGGCCTTTGTCTTTTTTTATTTAAAGAGCATCAGCGACTAAGGCCACATGGCTTCGTATATACTGCCTGTAAATTGGATGTGTTCTAGGTTGATTTTCTGCTTTCTGAGTGAAAAACCCCAGTTTCCGGGAGGAAAAACCTTCCACCCTCGCCCGAGACCGACTAACTCAGCCACCTTATAAAAAAGGCCTATAAAAATTTGTCACGCCATCGACGGGATTCGAACTCATGTCTTTTCCACCCGGTGTTGGGGAGGACGACGGTTCTACCAATTGTGCTACCCACGAGGGCCACCTTGCAGAGGCAACAGACACAGTATTCGCTTTATAAAACAGTGGAAATCGGTTCTAGGGAGTGACGATCTCTCTACATTTTGTCAATAATGAAGTTCGCAGGAGGAAGTGTTTGGTGTGGAGTTGTTTCTCATTGTATAGTCCAGAAAATTTGGTGGTTGTGTGAAGAACCATGAACTACGACATCTACCTTAGCACTTTTTACAATCCTATATTCCCTACGATTTTGTAGTTCCTTGGCACAGACCAATGCCATATCACCGGTACTCTTCGAGATTCGTTGATGCACACAAATGTACAAACTGGGAATAGCCAGTGCAGATTCCGATTTGAACCCTATGTTGCTCTTGCAGGTAGCAAGTGGATAAAATCACAATCTTCCCACACTGGTGGAAAATGCCTGAGTTCGGATCCCCTCAATGGCGTGAACAACTTTTTATGGGTTATCCGCGACAGTTGGGTTTACGTCCAGCAAACAGGCAAATCGATCACAGAATACACACAGTTTATAGACACAATATAGTGGCTCTCCATAGCCTTAGTTGCTTTTGAGCTTAATACACACTCAACCACGTATAATAATAATACAGTGAACTCCCTGCAATAAAGAATTCTTTATAATTTGGCATTCGTAAGAATTATCGCATTTGTTTTGAAGAATCCATGCATATTATAGGCGTGTCTCTGAATTACTCTGCTTTCTTTGAATGCCATCTTAGAGATAACGATTTCATTACACCTTGACATATTTCCCGTTAAGTTTTTTACAAGTTCTTTTTTGTTAAATGAGATTCAAATTTAAGGTGAGATTAGAATTATTTTTTGCATTTTTTTCCGTGAATTTTCGTATTATATATCTTCTGAGATCTCCTCTCGTTTTAACCTTGTTTTTTTATCATTGCCAACCAAAGAAAAGAGGGAAAATGGCCACCAATTTATCAGAATGAAGTGATCTAATTGCTCTTAAACAGGTTAGAGAAACCTTGAAGATCTTGTTAATTTTGTTTTCGATTTTTAAGCTAATATTACTGCTTCATTTATAAATTAGGGGCGTATATGGCCTCCAAATTCCTCAGTTTCTTTTACATAATCTGTCTTTTATGTATGCATACATACATAATAGACAGATTAAGCTTCGTTAATTTGTCTCTCTTTCCTGACTTTTCCTCTAAATGACTCGAAATACTCTGTATAAATATTTTTGTTGAATTCATGATGACTGTCATCCAAAGAGTCCCTTGCTCTGACTATCCTCTTACTATTACACATGTCGCTTGCGAAGGTCGCAAAGGTCGAATGCCGATGTTGTCAGTGACCACTAAAGGCGGGTCAAATTATGCGATTGACGTCAAGCACGAAAAAAATAAATAAAACATCCTACTGGAAGGTATTTTAACCTGTTTTTTTACTAAGAGAAAAAAATTAACTTCACCGGTGCCACTGACATATAAGGATGTAGAAGAGTGGACAAAAGAAATAGAAACACAAAAGAAACACGTAAGAAAACTGAAAATTCGAAATAAATTGCCAGAAATGATCGCACATAGAATACTACTTGATGTACACTCCACCTAAAAGTGTGGAATCACACTGTTTTCGTTAGTTTTTTTGTTTTTAAATGAGCTATGACAATGTAAGGTTTAATAAAACAAAATAAAAATAACTCTCTGCAAAGTATTTTACGATTTTTTTTAAGGATTGAAAAATTTACAGCAAAAAGATTGAAATTTTAAATATTAATGTTAAATAGAAATATTGAAATAATAACAACTATATTGATTTTTCATGAAAATATCGTCCACGAGATTTTATCGCTGCCCTACACAAACGTGGCATTCTGGCGATTAATTTTATAAAAGTATCTTGACTAACATTATTTCAAGCGATTTGCAAGGTTTCGCATAATTTTGGTGAAGATGGGTAGACTTCACAGACTTTACGGTCTAGAAGATCCCGTTAAAGCTCCATCGGGTTTAAGTCAGACGATTGGGATGGCCACACCATAATATGCAACCCACCCTCCTGTTGTTTAATTGCTAAAAAGTCCAAAGTCATTGTCTCGTTGTAATATAAAATTTCTTCCAATACGCTTGGATCGAAAATTTTCAAATTTGGATTCATTCGTCCACAGTACCTTTGTCCACTCTTCGACAGTCCAATAATGAAAGCTCAAGAAACTGCCTGTTTTTTAAAGCTTGTTTTGGTGTGTTGAAATTACCACTGTTGCGCTAGTTTTTCAGCCCAATTAGTTATCAGATAACTCTCGCCTCAATGAGAAAGATTAGTTTAAATTTTCTATTTTTAAAAATATATTTTCATTTGATTTATTTGTTTTTATTTAGAATACAGTGGCTACAAAATATACCTCTGCAGTCAAGAACGATTTATTTACGAAGTACAACTTTTACGTTCCAACTTCTTATATGCAAATAAGGAAAATTTTAATTTGGAAAGAGGGAATCTGCAAGTATCTAATTTAGATTAGTAATTGTAGTTATAATATCAATAAGAAATGGGAGAGACGATAACATCAGTACGAAAAATTAAAAAAAAAAAGAGTTGTTGACATTTATCCAATTCATGGAAGTCCAAAGTCAAAAAATATACAATCGTAAGAATCACTGGAATTATTTAAACGTACCAACTTAAAAAAAAAACAGTAGCAAAGAGACAGCAATAATTACGTACCCGCGTGCAGTCCCTAATTATAGGCTTAATATGGAGAGGACCTTGGACACGTCAATGTCCATCAAATTTTAAAGTGCAGCACAGAATATTGGCTTGTGAAAGGTGCTTGAAAGCTACCCAGTCTCGAATAAATAGTAAATGTATAATAATCCTATTTAGAAATAGCCTTATGATCGTACAATGTGAACACCTCAAAGCTACTTCAAGGAGCATAGAAGGTCAATAGTGAAAGGAATTGAGCCAATAGGTATAGGTATAGGTATAGGTATGTTGAGGGTCTGACGGCTCCGGGGATTTCTCCCATCTCCGCGTATGTTCTTTGTATCGAGTGACAGTACCCTGTCTATGCCAGAGGTTTAAAAATAATGTATGGGTCATGTGGTATGTAGTTTGTTGTGCCCATTGTTCATCCGGCCTGTTGGCCGCCGGGCCCCCAGTGGGACCCGGCGTTACCATACCTAGCGACGGGGACGCCGGCCGGGTGTACCAAGAGACTAATTATACTCTGGCAGGTCCTGCCACTTACTTTCCTGGGATTTCGGTGACGAGGACCTAAAATAAAGGTTGGAGTTATCGCTAAGTTGGAGTTATCGGTTTAAGTAAAATTGCATTTAGAAAGCGCTGCGTGGGGTTTTACGCTGAAAGAACTATTTCTAGAGAGCCTAAAAGGTCGGGCAAAATTTGATGTGATTTAAATTTGGACATCTGGGGCAGTCGCTGTACAAGAGAAAGTGTTGGGAGGGGAGGGTGAAGACTGGGGGGATGAAATAGGAAGAAGAGGGGTCGGATAGAGAGGTGACCCCACATTTTCAGTGGGGCATGCCCATGCCCCACCAGAGTGAAAATATGGGGAGGCGAGGAGAGGAGAAGAGCAAATACCCCCTCCCCTCCCGCTCCCCGAAAAAAAAAAAAAAAAAACCGCACAAGGGAGTGCAGTTTTGGGTCGATAGTAGGCCATTCAAATCATCCTCAAGTCTTGTCTTTCTGTGGTATGGTGAGTTTATTGCTTGTGTTTTTTTTTTTTTTTTTTTATCACTTGTTTGACCTCCTGCATTCTTCCTAGTTGGGTTGCCTTTGGTATATTTCTATCATTGTTTTCCTTCTAGAAAATAGATCCTGGGCATATTGACTGAGTGCCTTGTAGTCCTCTTGAGTGTCTAGCAGTCTGGGTTCTTGGTTGTCTGGGATATATTGGATTGACGTTATTAGCTGTAGTCGCAGGTCGTCATACAAATCGCACTCAAACATTAAGTGTCTCCAGGACTCCGGGTTGCCACAGGGACAGTCCGCGTTATTTATGATACCAAGTTGGTGAAGTTTAGCTTTAAACGGGCCGTGTCCTGTAAGGAGAAAGGTGGTATTTCGACCAGGGTGAAACCACACTGGCGCCTTAGGGTACAGCTTGGTGACAGTGGGGAGGAATCTTCTGGTCACTGCACCTTTTTCTGTGTTGCTCCATCTCCTCTGCCAAATCTGGATGAGGTGGTCGGTGATTCTTCTCTTCTCATAGTTGCGGTCATTAGTGATGTCAGTGGTGAGGTCATACATCGTAGCCGATGTGTTTCTGGCAAGATGGTAGAGCAGACCACAGCGGGTAGCTTCGAGATCCAGGGGTAGAACTCCTACTAGGACTTGGAGGGCAGCCGTGCTAGTTGTTCTAGTTGCTCTCGACATGGTAAGGAGGATGGTCCTCTGAATGGTTTCGAGGATCCGTTTATTCACTTCTAGTGCCGCCCTCGCGTACCAGACAGGGGAGCCATATGTGATGGCAGGGATGAAGATAGCATTGTAGTACAAAGACAGGGTAGTACGTCTGAGTCCCCAGTCCCTGCGAGTGACTCTAGCGAAGAGGGCCGCGTATCTTCTTATCTTTTGTTTAATATATTCTAGGTGTGGTTTGAAATTTAATTTTCTGTCCAAGATTATTCCTAGGTATTTAAACTGTTCGCACAGCTTAACTGTTTTGTTCTCAATCTTAATTTGTGGTGGTCTCCTTAAGTCTAACGTACCTTTTAGCAGCACCGAATTTGTCTTGTCGGGTGCTAGTTTGAGCAAGTGTAGCTTCGTCCAATCTAGCAGCTTTTGCAGGGCATCATTTGCTTGGATTTCTAAGGAGGATCTGCTGTCAGCCTCGATGGTCAAGATCAAGTCATCTGCATAGGCCTGGGCCTCCACACCACCCAGATCCATGGCGAGGAATTCGTCCAGGACAAAGTTCCACAGGAGTGGCCCCAGGACAGAACCCTGGGGGTAGCCCCTGTGGACTGGGCGACTGAGGCATTTATATGGTGTGGTAACTTGCACTGCTCTATCAGCCAGGTAATCCTTCATGCAATAATAAAGATTCAATGGAAGGTTGGCAGCTCTGAGTCTCGCCAAGACGCTCGGCCACCAGAGGGTGTCGAACGCCCCAGCGAAATCCACTGCGATGACGAGGAAGTATTTCCTTTTACAATGGGCGACTCTAGAGAGGAGGTTCTGTATTGCTTCGATAGTGGATTTGCCAGGAGTAAATCCGTATTGCTTTGTCATGTTAGGATTTGCTTCATCATAATGCCTTGTGATTCTTGTATGTAGCAGCCGTTCGAATATTTTACTGAGGGTTGGTAGCAGGGCTATGGGTCTGTAGGAACTAGGTGTCTCTGGTGGCTTTGTTGGGTTTTTTAGGATCAGTTTTAAATTTGCTTTTTTCCACTGTAGTGGAAATTTACCTGCTTCCAGGCAGCAATTGAATAGTTTTAGCAGTAATTCAGGTATATGTTCCGTTGCTTCTTTTGCCATCTCCGGTTCAATTAGGTCCAATCCAGGGCATTTCTTATTTTTCGCGCGGCTTGCTGCATCCTGAATTTCTTCTAAGGTGAAGGGGGTTTCTATTTGGTCATTATTATAGGAATTGTTTGCTTGGCAGATAGCCTGCTGCTCATCTGTTAGTGTTGTTGGCAGCTCCTGAAGGATGTTGTCCAGGATGTTCCCAATCGACTCCTCCCAGGTTATGGTTAAATTTCCTTGTGCTGTTTTGGTGGCTGTCACGACTTCCCCCCTGGGGAGTTTGTGAGTGGTAATTTTGTATACCACCCCCCAGGGGTTGCTGTTTCCTGACCCTTGTACCAACCTCTCCCATGATTCTCTTTTATTTTTCTTTATCTGTTCAGTATAACAATTTCTAGCGATTCTATATTGGTTCCTGAGTTCAGTGACTTCTTGTTGCGGCCAATTCCTCCTAGCCCTCTGAAATTGTTTCCTTCTGTGTTGAACTATTTTCCTCATTCGTGTGAGCTCTGGAGTCCACCAGGGCGTGGCCCCTGCAATGGGGATTCTTCTCTTCATGGCTTTCTCTGCTGCTTCTGTTATTATTTTTGTTAAATCTTTCTGGAGTCGTTCCGGGTTTTCGCTCCCGCATTCCTGCTCCCTCAGTGTGTGTAGGTATTGCTGGCCTGCTGTGCGTAGAGTCTCTCGGAAGGTGTCCCAGTTTGCCTTGCTTAGGGCGAATCTATTTAGCGTGTGCCTGTCGGCAGCTGTTCTTGTCAAGTTCCTTTCTAATGTGAAGGTTATTGTACGATGGTCCGAGGTCGTCCAGGCATTTCTAACCGTCCAATTTGTGATGTGGGTGTCTATGTTTCTTGTGGCTAATGTTATGTCAATCTCTGCTTCCCATAAGGTGTTGCAGAAGGTCGGGAGGCAGAAGGGTTGGTTTTTAACAACAAATATGGAGTTGGCCAGGTGCTCCTCGAGCCTTTGCCCATTTGTTGAGCCTCTTCTTTCAGGCGTGGTACTGTGCCAGAGGGGGGATCTGCAGTTGACGTCTGCCCCCACTATTATCTTGTGTCCGCTTAGTGCAGTTTGAAGATTCTCCAGGTATGTTATCGCATAGTCGATTTCTGCCCCTGGCCTGCAGTATAGAGCAACCACATAAAGACTTCCCAGAGAGGTGACAAGGTGGGCACATGCTGCCCATGGTGTGCAGAATTGTGGGATTTTTGTGACCGTGATATGGGGGTTCCTGATTATCACAGTTGCCCATGGGGTTTCATCTGTGTACTGCACAATTTTGTATTTAATAGGATACCCCCGTACTTGCTTTTGGTGCGTGTACGGTTCCAATATTATGAGGATGTCAGCATTTTCATCGTCAGCTTTTAGTCGGACTTGCTCCGCCACCGCTCTGGCACGCTGTGCATTGAGCTGGTGGAATGTGAGAACGCTGGAGTTGAATTGTTTATGGTGTGTGGCCATAATCTATTCTCTGTTGGTAGGAACTCTTGATTTTTTGGTATGTCGGACACCCAGTATCGCGGATGGAGTGTGAGTGCTCCAGTTTCAGACTCTTACAGTTTGCGCAGGTTGGTGCGTCGGTTTTGTTGGGGCAGGTATTGTACTCATGCCCTTTGCCAGAGCAGTGGCCGCAGGTCGGCTCTCTTTGTGTGCAAGTATGAGTGGTGTGGCCATATCTGCAGCAGCGAAAGCACTTGGGTATGGATATATGTTCCCTGTATCTCAGGCTGCTCCATTCTATATATATTCTGTTTTGGGTGCTTAAGATTTGCCAAGCAGATGGCGCCAGTTCCACCGTCCAATTTACTCCCATCCCGTTCTTTGCTTTTATTTTGAACTTTGGAAAAATCAGCTCAGAGGGTTCCAACTCTGGGAAGTGGCTCTGTAAGTTCTTTCTATAAATCTCGTTGGTTAATTGCTGCGGATCCATGTCATACTCTACATCAAATATTAGTATAGTTGGGCCTTTCTTTTTCGGTAATTCTGCCTTTAGCCCTAATGTGGTTATTTTCTCATTTGCTTTTATTTCTTCTATCTCCTTCTCGCTCTCAGTCTCAATCACGATCCCTGGGTTCCTGGTTTTGCGGATAGACTTTATCCTGGTGTTTTGAAAGTCTTCCTTCATATTATCTATGACTTTTTGTTTGATTTGCTCACTTGATTGGTTGCTGTCCCCGGTAGGTCTCAGTATCACTATATTTGGAGTTTTTGTGAGTACTTTCTTCTTTGGCACTTGTAATTCACTGGTTTTTTCCCTCTCACTTGGGGTATGCCTCAGCGCTTGGGCATATGATGGGGCGCGCTGTAGCATTTGTTTGCCACCATCAGCATCTTTATATGCTTCTAGAGCTGCAAGCGCCCTCTGGTGCTCCACATTTGTTTGCAGGAGGATTGTTTCTAATTTAGTCCATTGAAGGACTATGTCTGCTCTTAAGGTTGAAGAAATTCTGCTACTGTTATCTCTCATTATATTTTCTAGAGTGCCAATATTTTCTAGAGTGCCAAATTATTGAGCCAATAATGGAAACGAGCCAAAATGGATTAAAAAAACTGCATTCATGAAGCCTACCTACTAGAAGTCCCAACGGTCAGAATTAGCGACGACGCAGTTAAAGCCCTATGGCCCTCGTGTACAATGTCGGTACATTGATGGTGTTCTATGTTTATTTGTCTTGATTTGCTGAATGAAAAACCAAAGTTTCCGGGTCGGAAAATCATGTACTAGCACCGAGACTGACTGAACTTTCCAAGGTGTAAAAAGAAACATAAAAATTCTTCCAATGTTGATGGGATTCGAGTCGCCACCTTTTCCACAAGGCTTGAAAGCACAGCAATCGTAACCGCTGTATCAACTGAAAGAATTTCGAGATTAAAAGGACTCTCTGCTGGCCACATGGGTTTCAATAAGTTTAGGGAAAGCAAAATTGTACAAAGCAGTGGCCATTTATTGTTATTTATAAAATCACGCGAAACGTGTATTTTTTGTCGGACATTTTTCTATTAATGGAAGTAGACAAGGCTACTTCCAGTTGGCTAACGCGAATAACTTTCTCACACAAAAATGAAAGTTATGATCCGAAATTTATGATACCTCTGTGTGATTACGAAAACGAAAATCAGACAAACAGCTTGTTTGTGATTGGTGATAAGATGGTTTATGTGAAATAGAACTAGAAAAACCTTCTAAATCACCTTGGTGTTTCTGGAGTAATGCCAGGATGATTACCATCTTAAAGGCGTAGTCACATCGCCTTTATATTGACTGAAATGTTGGACAACATTTTTTTCTGATTCCTGGATTTCAATTTTTTCCTACTAGTTAAACCACTTCTTTTCATCATTTTAGAATAACGCGCATAATCGATGTAATGTGGACACGTGTCGAGCTTGGCCTTTCATCCACAATGAAAACAAGAGATGTTGACCATGACACCACGTTCCTCTGACGGAACACGAATACTAATCAACAGATATTAGTGTAAAGGGTAAACTGGTAAGCTGGCCTTGAATGTTTATATTTTTTTTATAGTTGAAGTACGCCAATTAAAGCAGTTTAAAAAGTAATCGTTATCGATTCCGATGGAAGCGAATACGTGACTGAATAATCCAATTCCACATTGAATAAAAAAATTCTGTTAATTTAATACCGTACAATCTATCTATTCGAGATTTTTTGTAAAATAAAATGCAATAACTGATTTTAATAACAACGGTTGGAAAAATGAATCGCTTGCTGAATGTAGATGAAGCACAGGAGTAAAGAGGAATGTAGAAGGGGATGTCTTATGAGATATCTGTTATTAGGAACTTATAGCAAGTTCGCGCATGTTAATTTTCATTTATCTACGCGCAATTGCGTGTTTGAAGTCGGTTGTGTTTTGTTATCTTCGTGTTTCTTTGTATAAAGTGGCTTTCTGACACTCAATATGAGGACACGACGCCACTCTTTTGCTTGGAATTATTTCCCAAGTAATGCTTTTTCTTGATCTTGTGAGATAATAAAGAATCAAAGCAGCAAGTACTCTTGTCAACGATTGACCAACCAGAGAAAACTTCGTTCCTTGGAAAATAAATGTCAAATACGCACCATTAGTGAATCTTCAATTGGTACAGCTTCCTCCTGCATATAAAGATGGTCTTAGTTGTACACCTTTGGACAAATAAAGTGGTATTTTCAACTATTTGAAAGAAACGTTTCCAAAACAAAATAGAAGAAACCATGCTACCATCGTCTGAGACCAACTAACTCAGTCACGCTGTGAAAAAAGACTCATTAAAATTGCTCGCATCATTGACAGGATTCGAATTCAGATCTTTTCCACTTGGTGTGGGGTGGACAGCGATTCTACCAATTGTGATACCCACGAGGGTGATAAAACAGACCAACGGAGGCTGACATGACCTGTGCAGAGTAACACATAGGCTATAGCCAATAAAATTACAATCCAGTAAAACAGTGGTAACGAAAGAGACATTTCAGACAGTACAACTGGTGCACCTTTTCAAGGATGGGACATCGCAGCCAGGTTCCACTGCTGTCTGCAAAAAAAGAGAAGCTACGTAACTAGAAGAAACACACTAGACAGCAGAGAACTGGAAAACTGTTGCCTGGTGTGACGAATCTCGGTTCCTGCTGCTTTTCCAGGATGGTGGGAGGACCAAAGCATGGCGCAGACAGCTAACCTGTGGACTTATTCTGTCAGGTGTCAACAATGCAGGCTGCTGGTGACGGTATAGTGTTTTCGGGGTGCATATTGGGTTCCTTGTTATCAATGGAGCAACATTTGAATACTACACGTTATCAGAAAGCTGTTTCACACCGCATCCTTTCATGGATGAAGGCTACCCATCTGCGAATAGGTTCTCCCACCAGTATAAAATGCTGTGTCGCAAGACAAGATTCCATGTACATGATAGTGATTTTACCCGACTGCAGTGGCCTCTCCAGTTATCTGATCTCAATCTCTGGTGTTCAGAAAGAGAAGAGGATAGGGTGCATAACAGAAAAAAATTACATTATTGAATTTTTACCTGAACGTTTTGTTCAATTGTAAAAATTCAATAAAAGGTTCCTGTAGCAGCACGGCTTATTCTCAGAATTGAATCATAATAAAAAACTAAATTAAATTTACCTGAACATAAAACTTTTATCGCGACTAAGCTAATTGTTTGGGGTAGCTCTTGGTCTTCACAGAAGTTAATTTGTAAGAACTGAGACTGTTGTTTGGCTACACAAATTTCTACAAACTACTGAGCTTAAAAACGCATTGAACATAGCTCTTTCGGTAGGCTTTTCGTTTCTGAATTCAAGTATGCAAATGAGTAGTTCAGAAAGAGCCAAAACTGTTATTTTCAGAACCCATGAAAGCAGACACTAATAAGAACATTCTGTCCCCTCATAAAAAAATGGAAGCAACGTTTTATATTGAGCGAACATAAAAAGAGAAAAATTATTTTATTTTACCAGGCAACAAACAAGTGTGTGTGAAAATGGTCTGGAATGCTAAACAGGGAAAATAAATCCTTTTAAAATAGAAAGAACAAATGATTTTATTGTTCATATGAGATTAATTTTAGTGCCCTCAAAAAAATTTAAAAAAGTATGCGCAATAATTCTAATTACCGTATATACAATGAATTTTTTCATTAATAAACTCAGTTTAATTCGATAGATGGCAGCACATTGCACCTGCCGAAAGGAACTTTGGGTAATTGAAATGCATCAATAAAGTTCATATCCATAAACACAATATCGTAAATAAAATTTGATTGCTATATAATCATATAAGTTTTAAAATTTATTGTACTCTTTATAATTTATATAACAGTATAATGATAACTGCGTGTAATTAAATAGTGATATTTGTTTAATCGACACATGTACAGCTGTTTCAAACGGTATGAAAATTTAAGATGTTTGCAAATTCAAACGTGGCAGAGTGACATTGGCACCTTGATTGGCTTTACTTTGCAGAGAAAAAAAAAAGGAGATTTAGAATCGATTTATTATTATTATTAAAAAAAGTTCTGAGTTACCGAGAGAGGGAGTGAGAAAGAAAGAAAATTATAAGGGAATTACCAAGAAATAGAATGATGATATCCAGCTCAGGACCCTGGGTGTGCCAAGCCCATACTCACCAGATGTGAGCCCCTATTTCTATTGGATACTGGGAATTTGCATGCCTGTATAACTGTTATATTAAATATTTGCCTTCGGCGACACTCTTTACAATAAAATATTAATGAAAACATTTTATTATGTTAATTTTGTTGAGCAGTGTTATTTGTTTGCTTATTATATAGATTGTATAATTTGTATAATAAATTATTATTATATATTTGTTAATGTGTAGTAATATTATATAATTATATAATTTGTTATATTATATAATTAGTTTATTTGACTGTAATCATTGCATGCAACTCAATATATATAAATAATATTGGTATAAAATTCCTTGAACTTATAATTGACAATTTTATAAAAGTGAGAAGAGCAATTGGTATAAGACACACGCTGTAATTTATATTTAGAGGAAACTCTGATAAGCACTGATTTCAGTCATAGCAACAGTTTGCGCAAATCAAATGGGGGCGAATTATTTACTTAAATTTTATGTAATAAAAAATATAAATCCCCTAAGGAGAAGGCATAGAAAATCGTTCTCCCCTGGGTGAGAATTCGCTTCTTTAGGGGAATTGTATTTAATTAAATTAAGAATTATTTAAAAAAAAATAAATTGAAGGAAATTGAAATTAGAGAATCATATTTAAGACATTTTCCAGGATTAATTACAAAACTTTATGCTTAAGGCGCATGCCAGTTGAGCTCTGATTAAAATTCTGATTCTCTTTTTTTTTTTTTCCAATTTTTTTTCCTAATTGACCTGCCAATACCACTCTGCCATTAACTCGAACAGTTGCTTAACTAAAAATCTTAAATTTTCATACTCGTTGAAACAGCTATCCATGTGTCAATCAATTCAATATCTCCATTTAATTATATGCACTTATTATTGGTACCCTGTTATATAAATTCTAAAGAGTACTGTACAAAGAAAATTTCATTTACGATATTGTGTTTATGGATATGAGCATTACAGTTCGTTGCAAGTTTTACCCAAAGTTCCTTTCGGTCGGTACAACTATTGGTTCCAATGTGCTATCTTATAAAACTGAGTTAAATAAAGAAAAAATATATCACTGGAATTACTGCGCATAATTTTTAAATGTATTAGTTTATAATATAGCAATTAATAACCTAAAATCTGAATTACTACTTAACCGATAATCGTGGTTAGCACGATTATTTCCCTTGAAATCAAATTTTATACACATTTATTTATTAACAACACAACTAACAAGAATGCAATATTATTTCGTACATTAGGCTAGATTCTTAATAGGAAACAGGGTTCAATACTGGCTTCCACAAGCAAAAAAATTTGTAGAAAGTGTCCCCTAAAAGGTTGTTGATGCTCCTGAAAAACTGCAATATGAAAATATTTTTTCCGATAGTATTTGTTCATCGAAATTTATGTGGAGAAAATAAGTATTTAGAATGTTGCTAAACATTAGATTATAAGCAATATCCACCGGTTTTGAACCAATTGAATAATGTTCAAATTTCATTTCACCTGCGTCAATTTAACTTTCATTCTTTTCTTAAGAAAGTTTTTCTAAGAAAAGAATGAAATGGAAAGAACAAAGTACTTTGCGTTGTTTTCATTAGAGGATGCTAAATTCAACTTCATTATACGATTTATATTAATTTCATTAATAATAATTATAATAGAAGAATAATTGGAATCATCATGCAGTATGATTGATGTCTTTTGACGTTATAATCGACATCCTGGCGAGATCCAATCTTTCTACATTTCGAAGGTACAGCTCTAAATCTATGTTCGCAGGCCGGCCGCTAGATAGTCCACACGAACCTATTGATAACACTGTAGGACAGTGCTACTCAAGGTGTGGTCCACGTACCTGTGCCGATCTACTAATTTGTGATCTGAGGTACCTCAGATCGCAAATTTGTAACGGTCTCTTCTCCAGTGGAGCCTTTCTCTTATGACCATTCTCAACCTGGTGATGTTTAGCAATACAAGATTGCAAAAGGGATGGTCAGAGCGATTTCTTTTCTTCATTTCCTTAGACGGATGACTGTTTCAAAACTTATGTCAACGTTTGCTCAGATCGTGTCAGTGAAACTGTTCTTGTAAGGATGTCTGCGCGGGTAGCACAGAATTAACAACATCGTTCTCCCCCAAACCGGGTGGAAAAGGAACGCGTTCGAATCCCGTCGATGTCGTGAGGAACTTTTATGGACTTTGTTTACTGTGTGGCTGAGTTAGTCGGTCTCAGGAGTAGATAGCAAAGTTTTCCCCAGGAAACTGGGTTTTTAAGCTTAGCAAAACAGACAATCGACCACATAACACACGCAATTTACAGACTCAATACACTTAGGTGTATGAAATAACTTTGTGGGTGACCGTGGGTACAACAGGTGGTGGAATCGCCGTCGTCCCCACACCGGGTACAAAAGACCTGAGATCGAAGACGAGAGGAAATTTTTTTTTTTTTTTTTATGGTCTTTTTCACAACTTGCCTGAGTAAGTCGGTCCCAGGCGATGGTAGCATGGTTTTTGTCCCCGAACTCGGGTTTTTCATCCAGAAAAACAGAAAATCAACCTCAGAACACACGCAATTCATATACAATATACAGCAGCAACATGGCCTGAGTAGCCGACGCTCCTAAAATAACAATAACAACCTAATGTAGTAATTTTATATAATAGTTTATTCTTGTAGGGACGAAATCCTTTATTCCACACTCCACCTTAAAATCTCGTCCTTTATCTAAACCTTGTTTTCCCAAGAAATATGCTAAGGATGTTCAATAAGAATGTTGAATATCGCAATTGGCTTATATCCAAATCTCCAGGTTCATTAATTTCTGCCTACATCAAAGCTAGCAACAATTGTAAAGCAGTGATTAACTTCACAACTCTTTGGACAAGAAACAAGAAATCTTGCTTCTCGTCCAAATGGTAGTCGAGCATTCCGGTCTCTTGTCAAAGCTATTGATCGCAACTTTTGCCCATCTCTGCTCCCACATCTGTCAAAACCAGATAATTCTGTTGTCACTTCAGCTAAAGATAAAGATGACTTGCTCGCATCCTACTTTTCTTCAAATTCATGTATTGAGGATTTTGGTAAACCACCTTCTGCCATTTTTACTTTCTTATTATAAAGGTGTTTTCCTCTCTGCTTGGAAATTTGCTCATACGCAGCCAGTTCCTGTAATTGAGTGTCCAATTTTCTCTCTGACCGCTCACTGCGGGTCAGAGATGATGGTAGATGGCTCTGTCTTCTAACTTCTCGCAAATGCTGGTGTTCCTCAAAGTTTGGTTCATTCCTCTCTTTTCCTTTTGTGTATTAATGCCTTTTCTTTTTTTAGCTGATGCGATATAAGCTTGCTTTTTCGAATCATCTGCCGTTACTCCTACTACTTCTTCCGTTGACTGGAAATCTCATCCATAGTTTTGCTGATGACAACACATTGCATTCCGTCTTCCAGTTTGAGAAAATTTGCATTGTACAAACAGCTTCAACTTCTCGAATATCCACTACCAATTCCTTAAATGCTGATCTCTAGTGGGAAAAAGACAACTTAGTTGATTTCAAACCTTCTAAAACTCAATCTATCTTATATCTTGCAAAAAAGAATATTTTGTTCCTATGCTTATCTTCGATGACACTCCGATTTCTAGGAACGATCATATATCTCTATTGGGAATTATCCTGACTTCAAATCTCTCCTGGCAGAAGCACATCACAAATATTGCTTGTTCTGCGTCTAAAAAACTGGGTCTTTCTCTTTTCCTTTTGGCAGTAGTTTTCTTCCAAAAAACATTAGCTCAGTATATGAATTAATAAATTCAGCCATAATGAAACTTAGCGATAACGAAGCAGCAAAAATGGCTGATGGAGTAGGAATAAAAGAGCCTAACCCCATAAAGGGGAAGATAGAGTAGTATTCTTAGATATAGGTTCTTCTCCATCCACAATGGACAGCACAATTGGTAGAATCACCGTCCTCCCACTACTGGGTTGGAAAGACTTGAGTTCGATTCCGTCAACAACATGAAGAATTTTTATTGGGCCTTTTTCACAACGTGGTTGAGTTAGTCGGTCTCAGGTGAGGGTAGAACGGTTTTTCTCCCGGAAACTGGGGTTTTTCGTTTAGCAAACAGAAAATCGACCACAGAACACACGCATTTTACAGACAATATACATGACGCAATATAGCCTTAGTCGCTGATGCTCCTAGAACCCTATTACAACAACCATTCGAAATAAACGTATAATAATGGAGAAATAAACATGAAGATTATATCATAGCTAAAAGAGTTCGAGCCAAGATATAAGATATTGTTCAGGTATCCCTGTTTATATAGATGAACTTTGAGCTGCTCAAGGACCTTCTATAATTTTTCGTCTTTAATTATATTATTTTTTCTTAAATAATTTAGCTTAAGAAACAAAAATCGAATACGCCTGAAATGTGTCTCACTGAATGAACTAACTTTCTTACATGCAAATTGTATGGAAGAAAGAAACAAACAATTTCCGGAATTCAATTTGCACAAATTCAATGAAATTTGGAATTGCTCGACAAATATTTTTAAAAGGCTCAAATATAAAATTTCATTAATATCAGTCCACTGGGACTCGCATGGTTTCATGAGTGCTACACGGTAAAATGTGCGTCCACATGCAATTACTAAATAGACACACTGGCCTAAAAACATACAAACCTTTGTATCAAGACAGTCACAGACGAAAGAAATGCAAATAAATGAAAAGAAACTGTGACATGGGGGTGATGACGTGTTGCCTCGATGAGTATGAAGACTGCAAAGACTGTTCGACTGCAGCAATCTCAAGCCAGAATGGGGGAAACGCGTGGTCTAGCAGACTGATAAAGGTCTTATGGTGCGTTCACGTTTAGTAGGAGAGAAAATTCAAGAAACGAAAGACATGACTGGTTTATCAAAAGCATCCATCTCAAAGGCTTTTAATGACTGGAAAGCAAGCGGTTCTCCCACATCTTAAAGACGTAAATGTGGCAGACAAAGAATACCTCAACAGGTAAGCAGTTGTACTCTAAAAATGACTCTACAAAACAATAGTACATCGAGTGTGTAGGAAATAACATCGGAATTCAATCAAACAGAGAACTGTCCTGTTCCAACAAGTACCATGGGCAGGGTATTGAAGAAATTGAGTATTGGAAGTCAACGCGTATTCGGAAGCCACTCGTTTCAAAGAAAAACAGAAATATCAAGCTTGCAGTGGTACTGAGAACCTCGTGATTGGACAGTGGAACAACGGAAGAAAGTCATGTGGTCAGACGAATCACGATACAGAAGCATTAGCATTAGTAGAGGCATTTGATGCAAGAAAGCAAGCTTATGCAGCATCAGCCAAAAAAAAAAAAATAAAATAAATAAATAAATAAAAAATAACCACTTCCACTTCACCCCTCTGTTCGTTCAAAATACCTGTCCAGCTGAGCCTTAAACTTATTTAGGCTATCAACTTCCACTACAAGGGATGGAAGTCTGTTCCACCCACCAACCACCCGCTGGCTAAAGGCAAATTTCCTCACGTCTATCCTACATCTGTCTTTCCTCAATTTGAATTCTGAGCAAGAGGAAGAATCCCATCAGCATTGAGCATGCTCAAACCATTCAAGGCTTTATACACCTTAATCAGATCACCTCGCCGGTGCCTAGTCTCCAGACACTGTAATTTGCAAAACGTAAGCCTTTCTTTGTAAGAGCACCCCTTTGTTCCATTCACTAATCTTGTTGCCCTTCTCTGTACTCGTTCCAGCATCTCTATATCCTTCTTGAAATGAGGCCTCCAGACCTGTATACAGTACTCTAGGTGCGGTCTGACCATTGCCTTATACAAGGGAATAATCACCTCCTTATCCCTGCTAGAAAAATTCCTATATATCATCGATAATACACCATGAGCTTCTCTTGCAGCCCGTCTGCACTGCTCACAAAACTTCATATCTGAGTGCACAACCACCCCCAGGTGGTCCCTTTCATTCTCTACTACTGTCAGTGTAGTACCACAGAGTTGATACATTGCTCTGGGGTTGCTGTTTCCCATATGTAATACTTTACATTTGTCAATGTTAAACTTCATTTGCCACCTCTCAGCCCATCTGCTCAACCTTTCCAGATCCTGTTGCAGTAGCATAGTGTCAGTAATGTCCTTGACAACCGTGCCAACCTTCGTATCTTCTGAAAACGTGGACATTAAGCTTGATATACCATCATCAATATCATTTATAAATACAGAAAACAATAATGGACCCAATACTGAACCCTGAGGGACTCCACTAATAACATTAGTCCACGATGAGCAGTGTCCATTGATTACCACTCTCTGTCTTCTCCCCCTCAACCACCCCTTTATCCATAGCAGCAATTTACCTCCAATGCCACACTGCTCCAATTTGTGCAGCAGTCTTCCATGTGCAACAGTATCAAAAGCCTTTCTAAGATCCAAGTATATAATATCAAAGTTATTCCCTGCATCCAGTTCCTTTGTGACTGCATCATAGTATCCAATCAAATTGGTCAGGCAACACTTCCCCTTAACAAAACCATGCTGTGTCTGAGATATAACTGAAGTCTTGTCTAGATGATCCTGCAGTGCTTCTTTAACCAGTGCCTCCATTAATTTTCCAGGAACAGAAGTTAAACTCACAGGTCTATAATTACTTGTGTCGCCCTTTGATCCTCATGTGTGAATTGGGGTCACATTTGCACATCTCCAGTCCATGGGTACCTCCCATGAGTCCAAGGAAGCTCTCATTATTATGGCTAAGGGTTTGCTTACTTCCTTTGCTGCTTCCTTTAATATAACTGGATACATTCCATCCACCCCAGGTGCCTTTCTTGTATTTATCTTCAACAATTTCTCCTCCACTTTACTCTCAGTTATTACAAGATTCTCTAGATTACTGCCAGAGTTGAATACACCTCTGGCATTCCCCTTCCTGAATAATTCCTCATGTGTGAATGTCGATGCAAAATATTCATTCAGTTTGTTAGCTACCTGAGTAGGATCATCAACAGTTGAACCATCGATATCAAGTGTACCAATCTGATTCATCCCTTGCCTTCTAGAGTTTACATAAGTAAAGATCTCTTTGCTGTTTTTCTTTGCATCCCATGCCAAAGATTTCTAGTATTCTGCCTTCGCCTGCCTAACCTCCTTTGTAACTTGGTTACAGATCAACTTGTATCTATCATTCCAGTTCTGCATTCCTTATATCTGTGTGACACCACGTCTCTGAAATCCCAACAATATCTGCCTTTAATGTTTTGAGCAATACCTCAAATTCATCAAATTTATTTACTAAACTCCTAGCATTGGTGTACACACAAGTATACATGCACCTGTTCTTTTTCTTAGCTACCCTAACACAACCTATGTATTTATTTGTACCCCAATGATTCCCAGCAGTCTCTGAAATATCCTGCATCTTATTTTCCAGGCTGCTGCTCATTCCAATAGAAGCAGTGCAAGAATCATTTTCACCTCTGCCAGTGGCTACTGTTAATCTATTAGTCCTTGTCTCCCCCCAATCTAGCAGTTTTCCGACCCACCTAACACTGCCTCGATAGCATCAGCAAACATTCTTGCACCCTTTCTATTTAAGTGTATCCCATCTCTGTAGAAGCAATCTGTCCTGTTAACAAGTACATTCCAGGCTGAAAAAAATTCTATCCCTTGAGCCTTGCACAATCTTTCCAGGGCCGAATTGATCGACAAGGCTCTCATCATATACTCCTTCCTATCGTGTCTGGGCAGAATTGCAGACACTTTCAAATCCAACCCTAATTCACGGCTTTTTTTCAACAGTGACCTGTACTTGCTAAGTAATTCCACCGGTCTCCTACTCTTAATATCATTAGTGCCAACGTGTACAACTATATCACCTTTTGTGCCCTTAAAAGATGATATCCGCTCTACAACGTCATCAACCTTTGCCCCTGGCAGACATACCATGGTCCTGTTCCACCTATCCTTTTTACCAAGCATGTTTCCTGTTTTCCTGACAATAGAGTCACCAACAACTACTAGTTCCTTTGGGACCAGCGCATTCTGCCTTGGGGGCTGCCGCTGTGTTGCGCGATGACCAAGTGCACACTCTGGTATTGGTGTGGGCAGCTGAGAGCTTGATGGGCCCCTCACTTTTAATCCTTCGAGGGCATCCACCCTTTCCTTCAAGCTCTCATATAGGCCCATAACAATGCTGAATTTTCGACTGATTTCCTTACACTCCTTGCATCGCGCACATACAAAGACATCCCCCATGGCAGTATCATGTCCCGTATCTGACTGCTCCACAAACATCAAGCAATTAGTGCATTTTAAGAGGCTGCGATTCAGAGGGCAACTGCCCCCCTCAGTTCTCCCCTGAGCCACAGCACTCCCATTGGCTTTGGAGTGCTGTGGCTCAGGATGGACTTTGCTTGGATTGTTAAGAGAGCCCAAATATTTGGAGATGATATCATACTATGGGGAATGTTTTTTTTTCCCACAGACTGGGTCTACCGCACCCTGCAATGTTGCAGATTTATATCAAAGGTGATGGCCACTTTATGGTTGACAATGCAACAGCCCATCGTGCCAGAATCATTTACAAGAGTGTACTGCACATTCAACACATGTTCTTATGACTGAATTGATTCGTATAGAGAAGATGTCATCATTCTTTACGGTAACGACATCTTTATATAGGGTGTTCGTAAAATTCTTTCCACTGTCCGTGAAGTTTCCTTGGAGTTTTTCAAAAATTCTTTGAAGAGCGTGCAATTCATCATAACGCAGGAAAGAGAAATGTTATTTGTGGAAAAAGAAGGAGCCAAACGTCTTTGAGAAAAAGGAATCCAACCAAATCCACCAAATATTATGATTCATTTCAATGCAGGTGTCGTTTGTTTGGGCGGGATGACTTAGAGAAGACAGTGCTTGGTTCATTTTACCATGAGTAAGCGGAAATCACCAAATCAGGTGTCTTCAGGAAAGGTCCCAGCAGCCCATCATGTGACAGTGGTCAATGTTGCTCCATTAAAACAGAAGTGGCCGTAACATCCAAACAAGTTGTCTGAAATGCCATTAGTTACATCACTTCCCTTTTTTTTTTTTTTAACGTGAGAATAACAAAACTTTCGAACAACTTCTGGATATCAATTAAAGATCCTTACACTTTAAAATAACATTTTAAATGGTTGATTTCTAGGTCATCTTCAGAACAATTTAGTCTTGTCAATGCTAATGAAGTAACACACCAGCTATGAAGCAATTCATCATTGGACACGTGAATGGAATCTTAAATGCCTTCAATTATAATGTACCATCTGCATATTCGCAAGATCCTTTGATCTGCTTAAAGTGTATTCGGTGATGTTAAAATGAATCGATTAATGCAAAATTTTAATGATATTGGTAAATTTTATTAAGAAAACAATAAATAAGAAATTTAATATTCCAAGAACTTCCTCCAGGTGACAAAGAATTTACAAGTACATTAAACATTCGACATTTCCATGACCCACATTTTTCCGATTGTTTTGTACACTAACTCTTAGTACATTTTATGTACAAAATGTACATGGGCAAACTTGATTGTACCTTTGCTTTTATAAAGTGAATTTAAATGCAATGTGTTTCGTTTAGCAAGATTTTGCCCGTGGAATGTGTCGGCTACCATCGAAACACGGAAATCACGCGAATCGACTTTGAAAATCTCTAAAAATTTTGGTTTTTTCTTCCTCAGAATACGTACCTGTTGTTTTCACTTTTTTACAGGATCGGCCACAGAACACACGTAATTTAAAGACAATATACATGGAGGCGCATGGCCTTATTTGCTGATGCTCCTAAAACCCAATAACTACAACAACACATGGATTTCATTCAATTTTTCCTGGTTTCTTATAAGATTTGGCTGCCAGAGGAACCTTATCAATATTTTTTTCGATTTTTCCGCTTACGTAATTGCTGCTTCTTTGTCTATGATCCAAATTTCAAAGGCAATTGGAAGTGCCATCTTCAGTATTAGGAGCCGGTCTACAGTTCTTGTAAACGAAAGGCTGAAAAACTTATGGTTAGAAAAATCACGTGATTATTAATATAAGATTATCGCTTTCCTGTTCCTTTTACCTTCATCGAGAACACCCTCATCGAATCCTACTGGAATTTCATCTCCAGAGACTGTCGGATGTCTTGTTATGAGAAGACTGCTTGGCCACGTTTGTAACCACACTGGCACTCAAAAGGTAATAAACAAACGCGAAACACGAATATAGATAAAAAATAAATCTATTTTTTTTTTGTCAGGCACACGGGAAATATATTGCGCAAAAAGGTGGGTGAAATTGGATGAGAGTATGTTTGCGAGGAACAAACGTAGAGGACGTTGTGCAGATATTTTTAAAGGCACAAAAGAACAGACAGGATGGAGGGGAGGTTGTTTTAGCTGGGTTTTAGGAGCATCAGCGAATAGAGCCATATTGCTCCATATATATTGTCTTTAAATTGCGTGTGCTCTGACGTCCATTTTTCCACCAGATGTGGGGAGGACGGTGATCCTACCAACTGTGCTACTCATGAGGGAAAGAGGGGAGGAGAGGTTATACTCTCTCTTAAGAAGCACACAAAATCTAAGGTAGTGCATCCAATTGACGTTGGCGGACAATGCAATGTTGAGTCAGATTGGTGTGACATAAGCACTGGGAGATGGAGATAAAATGAGAGTAAGAGAGTATTACAGGCCCAATGATTCTGATGAATGCAACGTACGACCATACAGAGAAATAAAATGGCCAGTAAGTCAGTGTCTTATAATGGGAGATTTTAACTTTCCATATGTTGATTGGAATTTGTGGTTGGTCACTTGCACACTACCAAAACTTTTGTTAATTAATTAGATGACTGTTTTCTACAGCAGTATGCTCGAGAGGCAACCAGAGGGAGTAATACTCTTGATATGATTATTAGGTGTGATTATTCATGCATTAAGAATCTGAAGATAAACGAACCACTAGGTGGCAGTGATCACAGTGTAATCATGTGGGATTTACTTAAAGTTGTAACTACCATAAACGACAAAGGAAGCGTTTTTGCTATCGTAAAGGTGACTACAGTGGTCTCAGACAGTTTTTAATTTCTGTACAGTGGGCCAAACTGATGATGTTACCATCAACCAGTTCTAAATGGGAAGCATTGAAGGAATTAATCTTGGAAGCTACTAGACTTTGCAACAGATTATCTACATCCAAAGGTAAGTTGAAATCTCCTCAGATCCAACCCGAGGTTTCATTGATTGTTATGACATCAAGTGTTGGGAGGGAATAGACTACTCCGATGTCAATTAGACGAGTATTATATTTTACAGTGATGACCAGGACTTCAAACCTAGAGAGTTACTAGCGGCAGCATGGAGGAGCTGTAGTTTGATGTTTTATTAGGAGGGCAACCTCCCCCCCACCCATAGAATGGACTCTTGATGTGAAAAACGCTGAGTCCTCGGTTAAATTGGCCCTGCTAATTAACTCTTGGTCCAGCCCGAGCCATGTTTCAGATAAACAAAATATATTCCATACTCGACGAAAAAAGAGAGGTTCCAGGGTGTCAAGCTTGTTAAGGAGACGACGCACGTATTGGTAGAAAACTTTCAAAGGTGATTGATAGGGGAATCTGATCAGTAGCTGGTTACCAATTCTTCGCTTGTGGGGTTTTACTATTTCTGGCCTGTTAGTTATTACTGTTTGATCTGGCTGACTGTAGGTTATAAAGAACTTATATTCTAGTTCTTATGTATGCTTTTGACGTTCTCGACAAAAATAGTAAGAGAGGTTGAACACCCAGTTGCTCGATCTCCAGGTTTTAGCTATGTGCTCCCAACGTTAGTGAATAATCCCGGGCTTTTTCTAAATTCACGGATGACGGACCCTAGTGGCCAAAGACGTGGGTCAAGAATCGCATCAAGATCTACAGGTCTGCAGGCGACGTCGAAAGATGCATAAGAAAGATGTTTGGTACGCACCTTGTACACGTTAACTCGGACACAAGTAATGTGTTATATTAGACTTCTAATCTCATTGGTGGATGTGTGTGGGTCCATCCGTGTAACAAAGACATGTGACAATCCAGGAGGCGCGTTAATCTTGGACTGATCATTAACCCCATGGATAAATCAGTCAGCAGCAGAGAAGGTCTGTCGTCTCCTCCCCGAGTTTAAAGTGGATGTAAGCTGAGGGGAAGGCATAAATTCGTTTTCTTCAACTGCAAAGTCGGGAGGTGCTTCGTGCCTAAGAAAATTAGGCTTGGAGGGTTGAAGCATATCGAGGGAACTCCTTGGACGAGGACGCCTATTAGATCCATCTGGTCTTTTGTCTATATCAATCACTCGTTGATGATTAGAATCCGCATTCATTTTATTTGCAGTAGATACAATGCTTTCTCGTATTTCCATTTCACAAAGTTCTATTAGTTGATGTTCAGTTCTTACAGAGGTGTACCGGGCATTTGCAGAAGCTTTCATCAAATGATCTTTTAAAATTAAGTCTCCCGCTTCGATCCGAAATTGAAATAAATCATGTAAATTTCCAGAATCACTCCTTTTTCCCCGTAACGGCAAATTATGTGGCGAGTATTCCTCTAACCAAGCAAATCTAAACTCTCTCTTTCCAGAAGAATCTTTTTTGAAATCATAGTCCTTGTTGGGAACGTAAGTATTAGAAAGGATTTCAAATTTTAAAGTTGGTGTTATAGCAGAAACTCCAACGTAAGAACCAATATCGTATTCTAATAAATTATTTGATAAAATTGACTCGACAGAGTCATCTTGAATCGATGTTCCAGGAATCGGATCAACTTGTGCATCCGAAGGCACACATTTTTCTTGCTCAATTTCTATTTTACGTTTTTTGCATTTTTTTCTTGGGAAGAAAAGTAATTCCTTATATCCATTCTGAAAGAGGGGAAACACAAATAAGAAAATGTTTTTTTAGAATAAAACTATAAATACATTATTTTCATTTTACTTCGATTTTAATGATTTTTAATTCTTGGGGAAAAAGTATACGGAATTAATACAGTTTTTAGCACAATTTCATATATAAAAAAATTGACCGGTATTTAATTAAAAATCACCTAATTAATTAATCCCAAAACCCTAAATTAAATTATTTCAGTTTAAAATTGAAAAAAAAAAATCATAAAACTAACAAGTAAAATAATATGAAATTACATACACTTACTTTTAATAAATGTATTTTTTATCATTACTGAGGCAGCCAACTGGGCAATCATCCACTTTCACCCCTCAGCTCACCATATCGCCATCGAGGATTTCAACCTCACTCCACATCTCATTGCCCACAAGAAGTTCCTTGTTGACTACATGAAGTCAGCAAATATACACCTAATCGATCACTGCCCTACTAGAGAAGAAAACCACCTTGAGTTGCTATTTTCCTCCTTAGCATGTATGATTGAAGAACCACCTGAGACGCACAACAAATTGGATCACGACCCTATCTACGCAAAATTAATTATTCCTACTCGGGGACCACCTGCCTGAAAAAACGTTCAAACCGCCGTCATCGTCAGCCCCAAGCTCCTTAACATCCAAAAATTCCTGCAATCCGCCACCCTTATACCTTCGCATGTGATTGAACCATGTGACGTCTCGCTTGCTGTAACACTATTGACAAACTGGGTGAACACCATTGCACAAAATTTCGCATCAAAGAAGATAAGGATCTCATCTTACTCCAAAGCCTGGTGGAATTCAAATGTACGCATGGCATTCCTGTTAAAGCAGCAGCTACACCAGATCTGGAAAAGAACTCAAGAGACTTCCGACCGGATATCTTATTCAGGAGCACGAGCTCAATTTAATAGGGATGAGCCCTATTAAATTGATTTTCCCAATTTCAAAAAAGGAAAATTCCATACCGCTTCAGATCCCATAGTTTTCCTAGTCAGCTAGACCCAGCTCAAAGGCTAGATCATATTACCAGATTCATTACGCGTGCAGATAAACTAAACTCTCATTTATGTCCCGACAATGAATTACAACAAGACATCTTGCATTCCATCACCGTCTCTACATGCCGGCTGACAACAGCGATAAACTCCCTTCCAGCGACAGCAACCGCGGAGGCCGACAAGGTGCCACAATTCATGGTAAAATGCCTCAGTCCGCTTATCCTCCAACCGCTCAAGTACATCTTCAACGGAATTCTAACCACAAGAATTTTTCCTAAAGCCTGGAATAGCTACCTTGACAGACCACATCCAAAAGTTCGAAACCCCATTCTATCCAGGCACTTTTGGCCGATATAAACCTCCTCAAAGCTCCTGAAAATCCTGAAAAAAAACTATGATGCCCACCTTAATGAATCAGATTCTTGGAGATAGGCCGCCACAGGTCCACTACGCAATCCGAAACCGATCCACAGTGACGAACCTCCTTGCAACCACAAGTAATATATTGTCCGCCTTTCAAGAGTAAGAGGAACTCGCAATCACGTACCTGGATACAGCATCACCAGAATGCACGCCGCCCATGGATGCCAATGATCGCAAACGCCCTGAAATTCTGAACCTTTACTACATGGGGATATCTCAAAGACTCCAGAAGGAGCTGCCAATCGAAATCCCAGCAAGAATGGAAGGGTATCTCAAGTAAGTGGGATGACTGGAAATAGTTATATTTGGGACAGAACGAACTATTAATATTGTGTGAGTGGAACAGTAATTGGTTTTTAGAGATATTAATATCAAGTGATATCAGTTTTTAGAGCTATTGATAGACATTGCAGGTGTTGGGTTGGTTCCTTGTTGTTGAGATGATGATAGAATCGATAAGAGTTGCTTTCTTTTGGCGAAAACAGCAGAGGAGAATTGTCGTAGGGCTGAGAACGATTGAGAATTTTCAGTCAGTGCCAGGGCTGGATTTTGGTGTTTGTAAGCAGTAGGCACTTTTATTCAGAAATGTGCTAAAAAGGGTGGTTGGGAAGTAAAATGTTTCTTCTATTTTAAGAATTTGACTGCGAATGGTGGTTCGACTGTTGATGATCCTGCTCAGATAGGAAACAAACCGAATGAGTATTTTGCATCTACATTCACACATGAGGAGTTATAAAAGTTTGAAACTGTCAGAAGGTAATCAAATTGTAGCAGGGTGCTTAATGATTTTGTAATAACTGAGAGCAAAGTGGAGGAGAAATTGTTGAAGTTAAACATAAGAAAGGCACCTGGGGTGGATGGGATCTATCCAGTTATATTAAAGGAGGCGGCAAAGCAACTAAGCAAACCCTTAGCCATAATTATGAGTGCATCCTCAGACTCAGGGGAGGTCCCCACGGACTGGAGATGTGCAAATGGGTCTCCAATTCACAAAGGGGGATGGAAGGGTGACACGAGTAATTACAGACCTGATATTATGATGTGGTTAAAAAGGAACTGGATGCAAAAAATAATTTTGATATCATATATTTGGATTTCATTAAAGCTTTTGACACTGTTGCGAATGGAAGACTATTGTACAAATTGGAGCAGAATGGTATTAAGGGTAAGTTGCTACAATGGATAAAAGGATGGTTAAGTGGGAGAAGACAGAGGGTGGTAATTAATGGGTGTTGCTCTTCGTGGGACTAATGCTATTAGTGGAGTCCCACAGGGTTCGGTGCTGAGCCCACTGTTGTTTTGTATATTTATCAATGATATTGATGAAGGTATAACAGGCTTGGTGTCGAAGTTTGCAGATGATACAAAGGTTGGCAGGTTGTTAATGACGGTAATGGCAATGTGCTACTGCAACAGGATCCAGATAATTTGGGCAGATGGGCTAAGAAGTGGCAACTGAAGTTTAATCTTGACAAATACAAAGTACTGCATATGGGTAGAAGTAACCCCAGAGAAACGTACCAACTGTGTGGTACTACACTTAAAGTGGTAGAAAATGAAAAAGACCTGGGTGTAATTGTACAGGCAGATATGAAGTTTTCTGAGCAATGCAGACAGGCTGCCAGGGCAAGTCATGGGGTTTTGTCAATGATATATAGGAATTTTGCTAGCAGGGAAAAGGAGGTGATTATCCCTCTGTATAAGGCAATGGTGAGGCCACGCCTTGAGTACTGCGTACAGGTCTGGAGGCCTCATTTTAGGAAGGATGTAGGTTTGCTTGAGCGTGTACAGAGAAGAGCAACACGATTGGTGAGGGGAATAAAGAGATCCTCTTACCAAGAGAGGCTTAAGTCCTGCAAATTGCAGTGGCTGGAGACTAAGCACCTGCGCAGTGATCTGATTGAAGTGTATAAGGCCTTGAATGGGTTGAGCACGCTGAATTCTGATGGGATCCTTCCACTTGTTCAGATTACGAATCTAAGGGGGCATAAATTCAAATTAAGAAAAGACAGATGTAGAATAGATGTGCGGAAATTTGCTTTAAGCATCGGGTGGTTAATTGCTGGAACAAACTTCCATCTGTCATTGTGGAAGTTGATAGGTTAAATAAATTTAAGGAGGAACTGCACAGGCATTCGGAGGGAATGGTGTGATTTTTTTTTTTTTTGGCTGATGCTGCATAAGCTCATACACTTGCTTTGTTGCACTACTATTACTACTACTTCTCACCCAGTTCATAGCCTAGTGGTCAGGCGCGCGCGGGGCATAAGTACACGTGCGTTGAGTGACCGGGGTTCAAGCCCCTGACTGCTGAATATGGGGCTGTTTCTTGTATTCTGTCTATCTTGTGAACTCCTCTGACCGTTTGGTCGCCTCGGAGTATAAACAGAAAATTTATTTTACTACTACTACTAATTAACGCGACTCAAATTTCAACTACAATAAATAATAAACAACCTCAATTGATGGAACGACCATCATTTCAATCTTTCTATTTTCGAGAACAGTCACTAGATAGCATATGCGTATTGAATTGAAGCACCTACAGCCAATTACACGCGTTTTCTCAGCTCGTTTTTTGTTAGTCATAATGAAAAGAGTGAACTGCTGTATTTTATTTTAAATTCTTGCCTTCTTACGTAGGCCCTAGGCACTGTGCGTATGGAGCCGAATGGGAAATCCGGCCCTGATGGCGATAGATAAAAAACGAAAAAAACTTACCAGTACGATGCTTCCCTTTATTTTTTACGATGTCGATTTTAAATCGTATTTTTGCAATATCGCGTATGGTTTGGTCACCAACTTTATAACGATTCTTTAGAAATTTAACGGATCAAAGTTCTTCAAGCCCGTGACTACAAAATACAATCAAATTTGTATTCTACTGTATTTTATTGTTAGGCAAAAGGCTGAGAACAGTCTGCGGGTGCTGTATACTGGGACCAATGCTTTGGCCTGTGCTGGGTACAGTGATATCACATGAAAAGACCCTAGGGGGGGGGGAATATGACCTCATGCTGCTAAGAGGGTGTAAAGGTTATTTATCCTGGTTACTCTAATTTTGTATTCTTTATTATTGATCAGTACGTGTAATTAATCAGTACTGCGGCCCACGTAGTGTCCATGGAGTATTAAATTATTCCGTAGCTTCTGGAGTATCCTTCAAACCGACTGCAATGGGTGTAGGGCTCCTGGAAACAGGCAATATCAATCTATATCTCTTCCATTATTAATTTTATTTGTTCAGAAACTGCACGGGCTCTCTGGGCATTTATGAAGTACCTGCAGGTACTTCACAAATGCCCAGAGAGAAATTAACTGGGCAAACTCTGAAGTTTGCCCAGTTAATTTAGAAATTGCTCATTGATGTAAGAGGACAGAAGTGGCTTGGTCACCTGTGGGATTGGGGAGAGAACTAGTTCTTGGGAGTAGAGAACTAGTACACAAATTATGCATCGATTATTTAATGGGTTAAACGGCCGAGATTTTATTTTCGTTGCGTGGTCTACTTGTTTCCATCAGGGTAAGTGATCCTATTCAATATGCTTTCGGTGTATAACGAACTACAGTGAAATACAATTTCTATTTTTGATTAGAGAGAAATCTTGACTGGATGGAGAAATTTTCATTTTACATTTCAGTCAACCATTGGGCAATTTACTGAATACTTGGCATTTTGGGCATGTTTCATTTCTTAAAATAATCGGTTTTTTTTTTTTTTCTATCATTAACAGAAGTGTAGAGTAAATAGCTAATTACTTTGTTACTAATTAATTAGCAATTGATTATATAATAATATATAAAAGTAGTAGTAGGGTTTTAGGAGCATCAGGTCATACCTTGAAATCTATTTCATGATGAGGTTGGGATTCTTATAGCCCACTGATCGTGTCTGGAAGACAAGGGTGCTGTATGTTTCCTTACATCTGTATCTGCAGACACGAGTTTTCGAGGACTTCTTTTCTATATTTTTTGCTTGTGCAAAGTTTTGTAGGGTTGATATTTAGGATATTAAACAAAAAAAAAATAATTCTGCTAAAGATTAAGGAAAACATCTTAAACATAAAAGTTCGAGATGAAACTGCCCTGTCTCTTCCATTTTTTCTTTAGTTTTAAAAACCGTTTGTATAAAATTGTATAAAAATTTAAAAGTGAACAGTGCGTCGTATTTCAGCTTATTGTGTGCATCTTGGTATATTTCTTCTTATTATTTGTAAAATGGACTTTAATAATTTTAGAAATATCAGACAGTTATATAACATTTTAGAAAGTATTACTTACTTATAATTCTCAATATTTTAAAGCTTATTACAAATTTAGAACACTGTGAACCGCGCGTAATTTGAATCTTGTGAACTTCCAGAACCCCAAATGGATATCGATGTCTGTCTTGTTGTCATGATTATTGAAACCCAATAAAGAAGAAAATTACGAATCAATCTCATAAAAACATCTCATATAAGATTATTGATGCCTATGGAATAGCTAAAACAGTTCTTTGACATAAGCAGTTTATTGTACATAGCAGAACAACTTTGCGCTCACAACGAGTTGCATTAGTACTGAACTACTTCAAAACGAATGGCTTCGCTAAAAAAGTTCATCTCCTATTTATCAACCACTTAGCTGAAGATTCAAACTCGTTTCATAATGCAATGTTGGATAACTCACAGCCATACTAATAAATCTGTGCCGAGTCATGGTCTCACGAAAACGCTATTGTCAATTCCATCTTTATGAGACAAGGTTTTCTCGGAGCCATTTTCTTCTAAATGGAACTTAGTAAGTGGTGGAGTGTCAGTAACAGTTTCTACTTTGGTTGTAGCAGGTTGATTCTTTCCTCCATGCCTTTTTTTACTGCCGCCTTCGATCATCTTCCATAAGTTTATGAAGGGAGATTCAACCAGAAGACTGAAAATATACGAGACACACATCGTCGTCACCAGATGAGCCAAAAAATAGTATATCTAAAGGAAAATAAACAAAAACAAGATTACTCTTAACATTTATCGTTTATAACAGTTTCCTTGTAAATGTATGATACTGTATAAACAACTTATTTATTCCTGCAATTGCAATTAAAAATGCAATACACAGTTTTAAGTCAGAAATTTATTTTATAATATTAATAATAATAATAAATTGGAATGCTTACACCAAAGAGTTGATGACTGTATATTCTTTCATGTAAGAATCCATACACCATAAATATAATCAAGGGATGTATTAGATAAGCCAGGTATGACAGTCGACTGATTGGAATCAATGCGCCCCAACTTAGGAAATTGTTTACGACTCCTGATAATAAAAAAATTAATTATAAGCAATGACTAAAAAGTATTTGAAACACTCAAAAATGTTTCCTTATTGCGAATGTATAAAGGTTATGATTTACGAAGCGAAGTGTCAAAGCAACGATGCCCCCACTGGCCAAAAATTTAGAAACTAGTATTCAGAATCTAGTATGGTCACCCTTTGTCTGGAGTAGAGCCCGTACGCGTCGTGGAATGGATTCTACTAGGTACTGGAGAGAATATAGCTCCACATTTGGCCATTCTTCCATCATGATATTTGTCAGCTTCTATATTGTGGTCGGTAGAGAACTTTAAGTCGAACTTTCATTTCCATCATATTGCAGACATTCTCAATTGGATTCAGATCTGGAGAATTAGGTGGCCAGAGTAGATGTTGGACTCCTTGGGAATGTTCATCGAAATCATTCAGATACAATTTTTGAACGGCAGGACCCATCGCAATCCGGGTCAAAAAGAACCATTGAAAGGCGAAGTTAGTTCAATACGACACAAGGATATTCATTGGAGGTAAAGCGACCTCCTAACAGTATGAGCAGACCAAGTCGGTGTGGCACAACATACTACATACCATCATATCATCTCCAGCCGCTTGAGTGGTGGACATGAGGTAGTGCTGATGTATGGCTTCACGTGGTTCACGCCACACGTTCATCTAACAATTGGTGGAGAAAAGTGTAAATTGACACTGGTTGAACCGTATGATTTTTTTTTCCAATGCACCACAGTTCAGTCTTAGCCTTGACGGCACCACTCCAGTCGAAGCCTTCGATTTTTCACAAAAAGAAGTGGTTTTCGTATAAGAAAGCGACTACCAAATCCTTGATTGTTCGAAGCTAGCGGTATAATTCGGTTGAAAATCATCTTGCCTTGCCTAAACTGAATTTTCGTCTTTGAATTTTTGAATTGAATTTTCTCCTTTCGTCTTCAAATCATTGCACACTTTTTGAGATGGTTACTTTCGACACACCAATGATTTCTTTTGTTTTTTCAATTGTGTCTCATGGTAAGTGTGCTACAGCAATAACACCGTTCTGAAAATCTGGAGGATCACCTGTCTACTTCTTAACCGACTAAGAAGCCCCAGGAAAGCGTACCGCATTTATCCGATAACGATGACCTTCGGTCATACCATGCTCCTATTTATATTTGCTTAACGTTCGTTTAATTATGTATTGACGCCAATTGCAAAAGGTTTCTAAATTTTTGTCTAGTAAGTGTATTAAATAATATCTTAGGGCTAATTTATATAATTTACATTCTTTCTTTCGGATTATAACTGCAACCTATGTCTCTAACTACAGGGTGGTTACACATATAATCAAACTGGGTCGCCTTGGCATCTTGTAGCAAACCATGGATCTCCCAGAGTTGAGATCTGGAATAAGCAGACTCTTGGACAGCTGCTTGGAATAAACAGATTCTTCGATAGATGATTAGAATAAAGACACTCTTGGATAGATACTTGTAATAAACAGTATGTTGACTATACGGAAACGAATCACAAATACAAAAAAAAGGTACAAAACGTGACACCAAGGTACATTTTAAGATGTATGCAGCACAATTCATTTCGTCAAGTTAAATACAGAATGAAGAATCTGCTGGTGGTGAAGGCAACATTTCTCGATTTGATGGCCATTTGTATTGCAAATATATCTGTCATGCTTTCCTTCAGGTCAGGCAGAGGCTGAATATTGCCGTTTCTGTCCCATGTGCTCTATCTCCATAACCAGAAGTCGCAAAGATTAAGATCCGGAGAGCTAGGTAGTCAAGCATTAACAGAATTGCAGAAAATGATGTGGTCATTTCCTGTTTTATCCAAGAGGTACGAGTGGTGAAGCTCCCTCCTGTATCAAAACATCTCTCTCTCTCTCTCTCTCTCTCTCTCTCTCTCTCTCTCTCTCTCTCTCTCTCTCTCTCTCTCTCTCTCTTCAAGAATAGGACTAACACGGTGTCAGATATCAGAGTACTTAGCCCGCAACGGTACACTTTTCGGAACTACGTGCTCCAGCCTCCTCGAAGAGGAATGGTCCAGTTATGAAGTTTGCTGAGAACCCACAGCAAGCAATAACGTGTTGGCATTGGCTTAAAAGTGATGTTTCCAATGCCAGAAAATTATTGATATTCACATTTCCCCTTAGCAGGCAATGAATCTCGTTGGTCCATAACCCGTTTCTAGTCCACATCTCATCCGCCTTCTTCCTTGTCAGTACGTTAAACTGGCAAGGAAGTCATTGTGGAAAAAAAAAAAAAAGCAATTCGCAGACTTGCCCACGGAATACCTAGTTGTAGCAACCCTCCTAGAGAAGAATGTGCATTTCAAGCAGCCATATGAAGGGCCAAACCGCATACCAGTGTCACGTTTTGAACCCATTAAATAAATATATACTGTATATATTATACATAATATTATTAAATACAGAAGAAAAAAAGTTATAATAGCTAACTCGAATGGCAAAGCATCAGTCAAGACAAATGCCACAGCCCGAACTTGCAGGGTTTCTTGTCATATTAGAGACCAGTTTCGTTGAATCTTTAGTCGATCATCAACATGTAATATTGGCATCAGCTCGAATATGCTGTACACAAAAATAATTTAGTTTGAGATGATATTTACAGTGAAAATTCTACATATGGTTATTTCTCCTCTCTATGAGAGACTTGCAAATGATAACAGGATTTTTTGGTCTTAGTATTAAAGTCAATATGCTTTTATTTGTGACTGTGGTTATGACGAGGAGGGGAAACAATTATGGACTCTTCTTATTGACCACAGGCAAGACAGATGGAACAATTGTACCAAGGGTTTAATAACCAAAAGAATTCTTCCAAGCATTAAACAGTTTTGGAAGGGTATGCCAAGTTGGTTTCAACAAAACCACTATTCAACGTTCCTAATTACAAGACAAAGGATCCTTCTTAGGAAAAGTAAATGAATTAGGAATTTCAACACGTTCATGGTGTGCTTGTGGAGAAAAAGAAGATTAGATACATCTACGTAGGAGCCACGAGTACCAGGATCTACGAGAGGAATTGATTGATGCAACCCCCAGCGTGCAAACTCTGACTTCTGGATGTGAGTCCTTTCTACTGAAGACACATTTTGGTGCTTTCCAAAATTTTGCAGTACAAATTTTCAAGGGACAACAAGTCCTGGTGCAAATGGAGCAAGAACAATGCTGATAAAACTACCTGTGTTTCTTTTAGCTGCGGCAAAGATAACGGAAGAAGAAAGGTGAAACGATTCAAGAGGGCTAGTGCAAGGACTTTTCCACTAGCTGTTTTTCTTGGCAGAGACTCAAACTTACATGACATGAACTGTAGGGCTCCTGTCCACTCCATTATAATGTATTGCAGCCCTACAGTGCGTGTCAATGTACAGAGATTCAATATATTGTAATTTAGCAATTTGTATTGATCTGTACAGTATGTAATAGTGTGGGGATGCCAGGAATCTAGGCTGGGACGGTCTAGGACAATAAATAACATAAATAAATTTAAAAAAAAATTACCTCCCCTTCCTGTGATGCAGGCAATGGTGATCCAGGTTACACACAATATCCAACCAATCTTGTACATTGAGGCGTATGCTGCAGATTCTGCTACGGTAGGTCTAACCCCCACGTTCCACTTGTAAATACTGAATATCGATGCCATGCCAATGGCAGCGGAAAGAAGCCACGCAAAGAACTGGGCCAGCTGGGGATGAAAAATCAAATCTTATTTAGAAGCAAATGCCTCAAAATATTCTTCGATAAAAATAAAAAATAAAAAACTATGAAAGAAAGAAACTCACTCGGTTTATCTTGATGTACCGACGGGTGGCCAGGAAATATCCAACGGCTATCCCAATGGCGTATGAAGACAAATGGGGGTACGGTCTGTTGTGCAATATCTCTTCAAAAAGGAACCGATCACTGAGGAATAAAAATTATTGTGGTAACTAAAACAACAATTACGAGTCATGCATAAAATCAACATTACTTTTATCTGTTTACGAATTAAATTTTTCTGTTTCTTTTCATTAGCTAATCTGAAGTCACTGGGAACCAGCCATTATCCGGATCCAGTACTGATGAAAAGCTTGGCTCAATAAACGCTATCCGTTATATCAGAAGTTCACAAAATTGAGGTCCTATAAGCAAGAGTTTACTGCGTTCATTAAAGATCACCTACTTGCCAAGTTGCAGTGGTTACACCCTTTTGTGCGAGGGGGCAAAACCTAAGAGTTAAATGACCTTCAAGGGAGCACCAACCAGCTCCCTTAACAAGTGCTAAATGAACACTGACCTTGATTTTTATTCCTCGGAAGTCGTGGGAGGAAAACGTGGTCTTTGAACGTTGCTTTGTCTCCGACAGCAGTTGAATTTTTACAGAGCGTGCAAACAAAATGACATATTATTCGGTGTTTGCAGTTATCGACAGCTGTAGAAGCAGCAAGCCATCTACGTAAAATTTTATAACAATCATGACAGTTCAGTGAACTCAATATATTAAAAAAACAAGCAAACTTACCGCTTATCCGGATAGAGTAGCAATCCAGTAGGAGGCAAATTGTAATAAACATTTAAGACTACTGTAACTATAGTAGCTGTTACCAGCAATGAGAAGTTGATGATCAGAGCAGTTACTGGCCATCTGGAAGATTTTTAAACACACGTCATAAAAGAAAGGATTACAGTATATCTAATTAAAGATAGACCAGAAAGCAAAACTAATGTTCTTCAAGAAATATTTCACGATCATCTCTGTGCATAACCTTAATATGACGATTGCATATATACTGCACTACCATTAATATCTGGACCACCACACATTGGGTTACGTCTTACCTAAGCACAATGTGTCAGCCCTAACTATAAATAGGTTCGGAGGCGTACAAAAAGACGGTGTTACGACTGAGAATGCAAGATGCCATCATCGATGGAGTTAACAGGCTTCCAGCGCGGAATTATAATAGGGTGACACATAAGCAGTCGGTCTGCATATGACATTTCAATGGCACTGAAGATCCCTAGACCGACGACTGGTGATGCGATCTGCAAATGGAAGCGGAATGATGCTGAAATCATCGGGAAACAATTTAGTAAATTTCTTAAGCTGACAGAAGAGCCTGCCTTCAGTGAGACGATGGGACATGTTAGAACCAATGCAGTGCGCAGGACTGTGCGTGATATCGGTCACCTCGGATGTGCAGCACTCCTCAAGACAATCACCCCGACTAATGCCAGATGCTGTCTGGCTTGATGAAAGGGCTGGCGTCCTTGGACTGAAGACCAATGAAATTTGAGCTTTGAAGTAACAACCACCTGCCAGACTGTATCGTCCCAATAATGATTTTTATCGTTATTGGGACGTTGTTTCGGCAAAACCATGAATGCTGAGGCTTATGTAGACGTCCTGGACAATAATGCTTTACCCACATTGTGAGAGCACATAGTGTGCATAGTGTTAGGACCAGACGCCACCTGTGCTTTCCCACGAGGCGCACTATAGCCTCAGCAGCTTGTGTACCTTTAAACACCCATACCACACACACACACACACACACACACACACACACACACACACACACACACACACACACACACACACACACACACACACACACACAATGGTTTCCCACATCTGCGCCATACGTATGCTGTGAAGTAATACAGTACTACTGTAAATGCCAGGAAAGTGTTATGTGTTGTACATAACATATTGCTTTAGGTTCTATTGTGTTCTGGCATTTGGATGCAGGGCCCCTGTTGGGACCCCACGTTGCCGGCACACGCCGCTAGGAAGTAGGCAGCAGTCCTTTATTCTCTGGCTGGCCTCTGCCAGGGTCGCCTGAGTTTCCTGGAAGAAGACCATGTTACAAAAAAGGTAAAGTGGACAGATAGACAACGCAGTCCACCCGAGTAAGGCGAAATAGGGGTAGGGGAGAGGGATCAAAATTCACAAGGGCAGATGCCAAAGGCCAAGTACTCTCTGGCAGTCGGCATTCCAAGGAGTGCCAACCATGATGATGCCAGCATAGTATTTTAATCTTCAGTACAATCTTTTGTCTTAATCTTTTATCGGCTGAGAAAATGCTATCCGACCCCAGTTTGTGTTTGCACTTGGGGGTGGTTTTTCTGAGCACATCTAAGTTCAGCAAGCTTTGCCCGTCTGATGGTAAAGACAGCTTGTGCGGAACTCGTTAGGGCTTTGTATGAGGTTTCATTCTGAAGCAGGCATGTTTCCTGGTTGCGAGGGTATTCCTGGATTTCAGTAAAAAATTTGAGCCTCCAATCATCATAAGCACGACATTCATACATGAGGTGCCCCCATGACTCCTTTTCAGCACACTGGCAGAACGGATATCTTTCAATTCCCATTGCTTTAATTTCTGTTGAAAAGGTCCATGTCCTGTGATCAGGAATGTAACTTGCAGACCAGGTGAAAACTAGAGAGGAGACTTTGGGAAAACCATGTCAATGGATGGGAGGAATCTTCTGGCAATTTCTCCTTGTGTCGTGGTTTCCCCTGAATGCTGCCAAAGTCCTTGAAGGCGTTTGAAAGTACGTTTTCTTTCTTGTTTCAGGTCATTGGTAAGCTCCAGTGGAAGATTTAACAACTGCTTCGGAATTCTCTTCGTTAATCGATGGTAAAGGCCCCTTTTAATCACATCAAGATAGAGCGACAGACATTCAGTGATAACCTGTAGGGCAGGGGTGCTGATAGTGCAGCACCCCTGCAGATAGACAACAGCAAGGATCTCAGTATTGAGTCAAGGTCACGCTTGTTCTTTTCCAGTGTAGCCTTTGTACACCAAACTGAGGCTCCATAACAAACAATTGGTATAAACACCGCTTTATAGAGGAGAGATGAAGCTTTATGCTTCAAACCCCAGTTCGCTCTGCTGACTCTTGTTATCATGGCCGCATACTTTCGGATTTTCGTGGATAAGTGTTTCAGATAAGAGTGAAAGGTAAGATCGGTGTCAATGTAGATTCCCAGTATTTGGATTCTGTGTAGAGACGGATGGGGATGTTATTTAACCTCATTGCTGGAGGCCTGGGTGTCTGTACCTTTTCCTTGAGGAGGATCGATTTTGTTTTCTCACCAGAAATTGAGAGATTGTGGAGTGCTGCCCAGTTTTGGACCTTTTTCAGGGCTGTATTTGCTTTTGCTTCCAGTGACGCTCTTGTGTCGGCTTGAACCACCAGGACAAGATCATCAACAAAGGCCAAGGGTCTGACCCCGCCAAGGTCAGGTCCAATCCCAGAAACTCGTACAGACAATGGGCCACAGGAATGGCCCTGAGGGCAATCCCGGTGAACACATTTTGTGATAGTCTGGTATTTCTTTACAACTTGTAATTTTCTATTGCTGAGATAGGATTTTAAACTATTGTATAGGTTCTTGGACGTGTTTGCCTGCCGAAGCCTCCAAAGGTCACTCGGCCAACATAGTTGATCGAAGGTCCCAGCAAAGTCCCCCATGAGGGCTAGGGTGTGAATTTGTCTGTGTAGCCTGGGTAATCATGTTGTGTATAGCGTATTCGGTGCTGGAGCCTATCTTGAATCCAAGCTGACATGGTGAGGTGAGCTGCTGATCGGTATAGTAGGTGAAGAGGGATAGCACATTGAAGACGGCCATGCCTGTATCAGCAGGCCAATGCTCCACATCGTACTGCTCGCGATGTGAGCAGTTAGTGCGAGGGCATGAACGCCGAAAAGTTGTACTGGCCAGTCCGGAACCCTAACCTAAGTCCTACAGGATATTTTTGATGGGTCGTCGGGCGCAGGTGAGGAATCACTGCCTCCCCCTACCAAAAAAAAAACTGATGGAAAGTGTCGAACAAGACTAATTAGAGGTTTCCATTAAAGGTTTCAGCATTGATGTCCGGTTATTAATGGTAGGGCAATGTATACTAATTACTGTTTATGTATACGGTTTATACTTATATATTTTACTGTTGTCACCGATTTTAAGTCCCGAATAATCATAATTATTCAATGACTGTTCATTGAATAACCATGACTCCTATATAATATGAGTCATGATTCATCGAAGTCATGACTGACATTTGAGTCATACATTATACGCGTCAGTGCTGTTCATTGAATAGAAAAATGTTACAGAAATCAAACTAGAAAAAAATTAAGTTTTGAATCTCCATTATCAATAACCTACTTTATACAAGGGGTAGTTACCTTCCGAGGGGAATCAGCACTATAAGGAAGAGGATGTACAACTGGGTGTCAACAGCCAAGTACCACGAATGTTCCATACACTGCAATAAAAGTAATAAATAACTTATCTTTGTAATAATTATAATAATAACGGCATATGGAAATAAGAATTTCTGTTTGAAAGCATCTCAAGACATTTATTTCAATAAAATGTTTCTGAAGTTAAAACCTTCCGTTAAAACTCATTTTTTACGAATATATTTAGAGAAAAGACGTCGATATGATATTTACCATTTCGCTATTATGAATGTAGTTGTTGATAAAAAGAAGATTTCCCCACCAATGATGTCGACATTCGTCAACAATTGGATCTATAGTCTCGTGCCAAAGGGGACCGGATCCGAACCAAGGGATAATCATTACGAATCCTATCACAAACATGTATGAAGGAAGAATTCTGGAAAAGAAATATTTCAGATGGTTATTCACATTTAAATTATAAACATATTTCCAAATTTTCGTTTCTGCTCATCCGCCACATTATCCATTCATTCCTCCAACTAGCCATGGCAAAAAACATAATATACGGTATATGGATAGCCAAAATAATAATAATAATAATTGTCGGATTTCTAATGGTCTGATTTTAATGAATTTTGGGATGGTTCGACAAATATTTCTAAAAAGCTAAAATTGCAGGATTTCTGTTGATCCAATTTAAATGTTATTTAGAATGGCCCGACCAATCTTTTGAAAAGGTTGAAATTAAAATTTAATGAAAATCCATCCATTGGGAGTCGAGATGTTTACATGCGGACGGACGGACTGACAAACAGACGAGCTTTAAAAATGCCAACTAGCCTTAAAAATGCTAAATTTCCTTGTTTGTTTGATCTGATATTCCATGTAAGAGTATGTTAAGTTAGAATCTTAACGCAATTTTAAAGTGCATTTTGTTCGAAATTTTCTTTGGTAAGTTGTCTTGATGTCTATCTCAATAATAAATCTTGAAAGTCCGTAGCAGATGTGAGCTGTTCAGCGATTTTAATCGCAAATTGGCGTTGATCGGAGAACTTCTGAACAACAATTATCAGTTTCTCAGTTTTTTTGGATACTACTAAAGGCATAATTTGCATTAGTTGTATTTGTTTATCCCTAAATGAACTAATAGTCTTCATAAATCTTTTAAATCTTTAAGTTTTTAAACATACTAACCTAATCCTTTTTACCGATGTCATCACTGATGTCGTGTCATTTGAATTCAATCTTGTATCATCGATCGCAACTTTTAATTCGCCCACATACAATGTATTATTAAACAGTGAGAGAAATACAATTCTAGGCATGCGTAATCCCCTTATCTTACCTCAATCCTTTCTTAACATTGTAAAAATTAAATCTCCTTCAATCCGAATTATAATTGGATTCCATAGCATTAAAATAGTCTTCGGGTTTTTATTATGCGATTATTATTACAGTAAATGTTAATTATCTATTTGAGACAACCACATTCCCCGCTTCAGGCCCTCGTGGATTGGACAGTTGGTAAAATCCCCGTCCACCCCCACACAGGGTGGAAAACACCTGAGTTCTAGTCCATCGATGAAATGAGGAATTTTTATGGGCTTTTTTCACAAAGTGGCTGAGTTAGTCAGTCTCAGACGGAGGAAGCTTGGTTTTTTCTCCTGGGAACTCGAGTTTTTAGTCCAGCAAACAGAAAATCGAACATAGAACAATTTATAGACAATATACACTGAGCAATATGGGCTTAGTTGCTGATGCTCCTGAAATCCTCCAACAACAACAACAACTAAAAAAATTTACATAAATATTAAAATAAAATTAAATTAATCTTACCTCCAGAATCTGGAGAATAAATATTGGCCTATATTAAAAGGTTTCTCTCTGTTAATTGTTCTTCTGTAAGCCGAAAGCAGCCCTCTAGCAAGAGAATTAAAACGTCAGTATATTGCAGTGATCCAAAGTAATGGACCTCAAATAATTTATTTCATTTTCTCTATTAAGTAATTCCACAAATAGTATGAATCGAAGAGTGCCATTTTGAGACACTCTGAAAATCATTTTCGAAAAAACTTATACATTCCAGTACATGAAGCAACCACATTGGTGTGTTAATTTTGCACCCAATACGGGATGGTGCAGGATTCCATCTTAAAATGACCCTGTTGCTGTGAATGGTTGGATTATCCATTAAGAAAGACAATCCGAGATTAGAGTATCAGTTACTGAAGTTAAAATAGAGTACTTATTTTAAAAGGATATTACTGTTGTTAATATTCGTTATTTTAAAAGTTAATATTTTATTATTTTCTAGTAGTTTGTTTACTTTTGTATTTTTATAACTATTATTTATAAGTTATATAAGTGTTTTATTAATACCGATATTTAACCTAACAAAAGTTATAAATAATTTTTTTGTTTATTCTTCGGGGCGACCACACAGACAGAGGAGTTCATAAGATAGAGAGAACACAATAAACAGCACCGTATTTAGCAGTCATTTATCATTACATGATTGCTAAATACAAGGCACGTGTACTTATTCACCCTTGTGTCTACTTTTCAAGTGTCAGCACTTGATAGTACAATTACATAAAAGTGTTCTTGAGGTACTTTAAACCCGCTCCTCTCGAGTGGATGCGTCTATGGTCTTAGATCTCACAAAGACCAGAGAAGCCTTATTTTATAAATTACAATTTACAACGTGCCTGTGAGTCTTATTTTGATAATTATTGTTATGTAGACTTCAGTTAATAAATACCTAATCGTGCGTAATATATTTTCAAGTGCAGTAAAACAAATATTATCATAAAGAAGTTAAATTGAATATAAACAATATCTGTATTCATTTATTTTGGAAAACAATGTCCTTTTTGAAACCTACCCCATGAAAAAGAAAGTTTCCACTGCGACAAATCCATTATTTATGAACTGAAAGCCAAAATTTGGTATGTGTTGAAGAGGAACACTCGCTAACTTTCCTGAAAATAAAATAATAATTGTGCTGGTGATACGAATAGGGAAATTTAATCATCAAAAGCAGTGGTATTCAAGTTTGGCTGAAAGTATCCAGTAAAATATTTTGAAAATGTTCATATCCTATTTTATATTTTTAAACTAAAACACTTCATATATACAAAAATTATAGTACGTGGTATGACGCGATGTTGATGTAAATATATTTGATGAGGATAATGTATTTTTGTATTTATTTGTGTATTTTTTCAGCTGTTGTTATTCCATATAATATATTAAATTATTTTGGTTAACATCAAGGAAACTCAGGCAATTTGGCATCGAGTTTATCGCCTGGGTAACCTGCAGATGTGTTCCAAGGACAGTTTGTTTCAACTTTTGTACAGAATGTTAAAACTGTTATCTAGATCATACGTTAATATATGAAGCATATGTGGGCCAGATTTACCAAACTAGAACATCAAATTTTCATTTTTTTTTTAATTTTTGAGAAAGATAGAATAGTCTCCTTATACTTCGGCACGATCACTAGGTCAGAGTTGTTTACAATTAGCTGTTTTCGATTAAGAATATAAATGAGACAATTTGCATATGAATGTAAAATTTTACGTTCACTTTTATTATAAGATAAGACATCAGTGCAACAGCTGACACTTCTCACAAAAGTGAGAGCTTGATAAGATTGTGAAAAAATGTACATTATGTACACAATATGAAATATCTGACCTAGTGTGCTGGTCATTTTGAATGTAACATTGATTTGAGCAATGTCCTTGAATAATATTGTTCATGGCCAGTTAGCCATCTATTCATGGAACAAATGGTTAACTGTCCACTTGTTCCATGAACAGAAATATTTGTTTCGTATTTCAAATTTTGTCTATTTGCAGCAATAATTTGGTCCTTGAGGTTGTCGTAGAAATTCTCTCAGATATGCCAGACAAGCTGTACTTGCTACCTGGGAGTCTAAAACGCTGATGGAATTGATATTCGGGTGAAACTCAAGCCAAGTGGACACAATTTTGTCCACTGGAGAATACTGCCATGGAATATTGTTCCTACATCTGGGACGGTACCCCCAAAATCTCTCTCAGGCTTCTAGATTCCATTCAGAAGAGGGCATTTAAGTTAAATAATGATTCATCTCTAACGGAGTCTCTCCACTCGCTGTCTCATAGACGCACTGTTTCTGCTGCATGCTTCTTCTACAGATACTTCCATGGGCACTGTTCTTCGAAGTCCGGACGGTCTGTGACAGCCAGATCCTCTGCTTGCGCCTTCACGATGGTAGAACTAATAAAATTTCCTAGATATAACCCCCATTCGCATGCAGACTGTGGGTGACCGTCCAGGTGTTTCCTGAGATTTCAGTGAACAAGGCCTAAAAAAAAAAAAAAAAACTCGGTAAGGGTAAGCGCTGGAATTAAAAAAGCCAATTGGGATTTATGCGGTTTAATTTTGACGAAATTAAGTTTATGCAGTTTGTGTCAGGTTATACATTGGCGTATTAGGCAGAGTAGGGTGCAGACTGCAGGCTGGAGGAAAAGACAGAAGTATGGGGACGATAGAGAAGGCGACCCCAAGATGTTCAGTAAAGCAGGCCCGTGCCCCACCAGGAGAAGAATAAGGAATGGCAGGGGAGGAGAGAAGACCAAACTGTCTCCTTCTCCCCGCCAGGGGAAAGGGAGTAAAAGTACCAGGCAAGGGAGCCCGGTACAGATGGTCATCAGGCATTGGTAGCAGAGAACAAGTGAATAGTCCAAGTGATCTGAACCAGATCTTCGTTGGTGATCATCTTTATGAAGGAGTCACTTTTCTTGTGTATTCCATTTTTCTCCAGTCCTGGTTTCGTGATTCATCGTCATCTTCCGGGTGCTGTACATGGTGGTTTGTTATGAGTGCTCTTCTTCTAGTGAACAGTTTCTGTGCAAAGATGGTAAGCGCATTGTATTCATGTTCAAAGTCGAGAAAGTGCTGTTACATGTTCTGCAGTAGTGATAGCAGTAGTGAGCATATGTCGCAGGTCCTCATAGTGGTCGCAATCATACATGAGATGTTGCCATGTCTCCTCTGGGCCACAGAGGAAACGAGGATCCTGAGTGATTCGGAAGCTAGACAGTTTTGCATTAAATGGCCCGTGCCCGGTGAGCAGAAAGGTGAAGTGGAGCCTCGGTTGGAACCAACTCGGGGGTTTTGGAAACACTATGTTTACGCTTGGGTGCAGTCCGCCAAACCCCATGTACGTTTTCTGACAGAATCTCAGTTATCGGTTGATTCAACTACTGCTCATCTCAGTTGCCCAAATTATTCGCTGTATGATTCCTTTCGCCTCAAAGGTAGTATTTGTGCATATCTCCGCTCCGATATTCCCTGCTTGGAAAATTTGGAATCTTCTCTTTTCGATCTTCTCCGGCTTAAAATCTCTCTACCTCATTCTGTCAAATTCATCTGGTGTCTATACCGTTCTCCCAACTCCACTAATCACATGGAGCTGTTTGACTTGCTCTCTTTGCAACTTGACTTTCTCTAGTCCAACTTTCCTAACAGAGAGGTAATTTTCCTTGGTGATTTTAATGTTCACATCTCCAGCTGGCTTCCATTTTCTAGTCACACCAACCCATCTGGTCGAGGTGCTGAGGCTTTTGCAATTACTAATGACCTCGCACAGATTGTTCATTTACCTACAAGAATACCGGACAATCCTAACCATACAGCCAACATGCATGATCTTTTTCTCACAAACGTCTCTTCTCCAATGGAGCCTTTATCCCATGCTATCCCCAACCTTGAGTTGTTTGGCATTACAAGAATGCAAAATGGGATGACCTGCTAGATTTCTTTTCTTCTTTTTCTTGGTCGGATTACTGTTTCAAAACTTCTGATGTCAATGTTTGCTCAGATCGTGTCAGTGAAATTATTTTTATTAATGGAATCCTTTATTCAACACTCCACTTCACAATCTCGTCCTTTACCTAAACCTTGGTTTTCCAATTAATGTGCTAAGGCTGTTCAAGAAAAGAATGTTGCATATCGTAATTGGCTTGTTTCCAATTCTTCAGTTTCATTTTCTGCCTAAACAAAAGCTCGCAACAATTGTAAAGCAGTTATTAATCAGTCCAAACTAGATTTTGAATAGGCTAAGAGTAGAAAACTTGCTTCTTGTCCTAATGGTAGCTGAGCATTCTGGTCTCTCGCGGAAGCTATTTCCCAAAACTTTTGCTTATCTCTGCTCCCATCTCTGTCCAAACCAGATGGTTCTGTTCTCACTTTAGCCAAGTATAAAGCTGACCTGCTAGCATTCCATTTTTCTTCAAAACTCATGTATTAATGATCTTGGTAAAACACTTCCCACCATTCCCAAAGCGATACATTCAATGCCTCCTGTGATCTTCCATCAAATGGATGTCAGAAGGATTTTGACGAAACTTGATGCTCAGAAAGCTCCAGGTCCTCATTGTATTTATCCACTTGTTCTCAAAACCTGTGCGCCTGTACTTACTCCTATTCTTTGCCGCCTTTTTTTCACTTTCTTATTCCAAAGATGTTTTTCCTTCTGCTTGGAAATTTGCTCATATCCAGCAAGTTCTTAAAAAGGGTGACAAATCCCTTCCATCCAATTATCGCCCCACTGCAATTACTTCACACTCTTTCTAAATTAATGGAGAAATCAATTAACCGCCAACTCTTAAACTACCTAGAAACCTTCCGTCTGATCAACGATCGCCAATATGGATTCCGTCAGTTTCAATCCACTGGTGATATTGTGGCTTATGTTACCCATTTATGGACTAATTCGATGGAAAAGTTGGGTGAAACACAAGCAGTTTCTCTTGACATCTCAAAGGCTTTCGATCGTGTTTGGCATAAAGATCTTCTAAACAAGCTTCCATCTTATGGTTTTCCAAATTTTTTTGTAATTGCTTATCCAGTTTTCTGTCTGATCGCTCACTGAGGATGATGGTAGATGGCTCTCTGTCTTCTAATTTCTCCACTAACGCTGGTGTCCCCCAAGGTTCAGTTCTTTCCCGACTCTTTTCCTCTTGTATATTAATGACCTTCTTCCATTGACTGGAAATCCTATCCATAGTTTTGCCGATGATAGCACATTGCATTCCACTTTCCATTTTGAGAAACCTTGTCCTGCTCAATCAGCTTCAACTTCTCGAATATCCGCTACCAGTTCCTTAAATGCCGATCTTCAGGTAATTCTCCAGTGGGGCAAAGACAACTTAGTTGATTTCAATCCTTCTAAAACACAGTCTTGTCTTATATCTTGCAAAAAGGATTCTTCTGCTCCTATGCTTATCTTTGGTGACACTCAGATATCTAGGCAAAATGATATATCTCTTTTGGGGATTATCCTGACTTCTAATCTCTCTCTGAGCACAAGCACATTAAAAATATTGCTTCTTCTACATCTAAAAAACTTGGTTTTCTCGGTGTTACTTTTCTTCTTACTTTGCTCACGGAGTTACTTTCTTCCAAACCGCTGTTCTCTCTGTACAAATCGCAAATCCGCCCTGCCATGGAATATTGTTCCTACATCTGAGACGGTACCCCTAAAACCTCTCTCAGGCTTCTAGATTCCATTCAGAAGAGGGCATTTAAGTTAAATAATGATTCATCTCTATCGGAGTCTCTCCACTCGCTGTCTCATAGACGTACTGTTTCTGCTGCATGCCTCTTCTACAGATACTTCCATGGGCACTGTTCTTCTGAATTGGCTTCTATAATTCCCGCTCTCTCTTTCAAAACAGTCCGAACACGTGCCGCCACCAGCCAACATCCATTTACTGTCCAACTTCAAACCCGCAGAACCAACTTTTCATCTTCCTCATTTATTCATTCAACTGCCGTTTTCTGGAACAACCTTCTTTCCTACGTATTTTCTGAAAATTACAGTCTACAGAAGTTGAAGTCTAATGTCAACAAATATCTTCTTTCGTCTTCGCAAACTCCAACCCAAGCACGGTACTAAGTACTATAGGTTCGGTTCTAATACCTCTCGTGTTTGGGGTTTTCATAAAAGAAATAATAATAATTTTAAAAATTCTTACATAAAAAAGACTTACGAAAAGTACTTGGATTCAAATATAAATATGTATGACTCAGAATTATCCATGTTATAGACAGAGACCTCAGTCCATGAAGAGGGGTCAACGTTTTTGTTGAAACTTGAGTCGTAAACAGTTCTACTGTGTTTCTGTAAGCAGAAAATGCTAGCAGTAGTTTACTGGAAACACCTGAAATGATTCAGAAATAATAAGAATTTCATATGATCAGTTGAAAAGTGCGTTAGATTTTTTGTACATCTTTAATAAGCATAAATAATTAATATCTTTAATAACACTAAATAATTAATATCTTTAATAACACTATTTTTGTACATTTTTAATATCACCACAGATTTAAATTCTCCTAGCTTATCTCATTAAATTCGGGATTCTCATAGCTGAACATAACAAGTTGCCCTGGTATTGCACTACTTTCAACTAGACGGCCTCTCCAAATGTTTAATTGGCCAATTGCTTGAAAGATGAGACTGCTATAACAGCCTGTTTTAGAAGTCACTGGTCCCTCATTATAAAGTAGTCGGTTTCTAGTGACAACACCCAAAAATAGCAGTGTTTTTCTTTCTCTCTCTGTTTTTTTTTAATTTAAAAGGAAAGATAAATATAACAAAAGAATGGGGGCTAAAACTACCATATACCCGACCCCTGGGTACCACTGCTTTGTCCTGGATATACGAAATCAGTTTTCAAAGTTGTAATGTAGCTGAAGCTATTTGTTGAAGGTTGTGCAGCAGTTCTAGGGTTACAAAGGCAAATTAATTCTTCCTTGAGAAATAAAACCATTTCATTATCCATGCTGTTTAAATACTGCTCGCAAAAACAAATGAAAGAACAGGGTAAAAATTATAAATGTTTAAAGATGTGAATAAATTGGATTGTTAGTGCCTAGTATTTATTTAAATGTACTCCTCTTAAAGAGCTCGAGGTTCCACTCTAAAAGGCGCCTCTAATCTCCGAGAGTGCTGTAGAATTTACTGTATATTCTTTTTACAGTTCTAAAAAAATTCAGTTTTTTTTAAAGATACACTCACGTTCTGGCGATAAAATTGAGAATCCATGTCTGATAAAAATGTCGAGCGTTGTTCCCAGGAGAACTAAAGAGACCAAGACAGCCACAACACATCTGTAAAACACAATGTATTAATTACGTAAAAGCTATCAAAGCTTCTGTAATTATATTTACTTTCCATGTATGCATAGATAAATATTGTTTTTGGAAGAAAACGTCATTGATAAAGCCTTATAAATTGAATCGAATATTTATTTAAATATTCGATTCAATTATTATTATCAACTCCCTTATTGAATTCCCCTAGTGTACATAATAAAAAAATAATAATAATAAATAGGCTATAAAAATTATGCAAAATGTTAAATCACAGCCAGAATATCTAAAGTAGATTTAATTTTAACCATAAATTTGATAATTTTGAAATTATTACAGACAACACCGGTTAGACAGAAAATGTGTTTTAATTTTTTTTTTAAAAAGCAAAATAAAGTTTTCTTATATAGAAATCAAATAACAAAAATAAATACAATCTATTTAAAGAAATTTATTTGTATTTTGACGAAGTCCCATAAATCTCGCTTCACAGCCCTTGTGAGCTCACATGACGTCATGTGAGCTCACAAGAGCTCACATGAGGGGGACTTGGAGGTCACCACCACATAGATGTATGACGTTCCAACAGATATACCCCACGGTGTTTGATAGAGTCGCAATCCTCAGAAGGAGGTTAGAAAGTTGCCTCGCAAGCTGAATTCTATCTCCAAGGAAGCTGCCCTAAAAATAACCAGAATGCTAAAGATATTGAAAAAAAAACTAATGGCTGAACGCCTACCAGCTAATGTTAATCATACGCCACCAGATGCGTCACCCTGGAACAGCCATCTCAACCTCCGTTTGCAGCCTTTGCTTAAAAGGCCAAAGCACTGTCATGTGTGTTAATTTTGAAAGTGCAAGAGGATAATAAGTTAAACGCCAGTGAAGAGGTGAAGGCTGAAGTACTCGAAACTACCAAACCACAATTAAGCAACATAAAAGTCAGGTGGGTGAGAAAATCAAAAATAAAGGAATTGTCATCAATGTGGTCTCCAGTCAGACATTTAAAAAATCAAGTCTTATCCAATCATTCAGTCTCTGGACCTCAATGCAGAGCCCTCTGGAACAAGAGGCCCCAGCATTACTATCTTCTAAGTATGCACAGCTACAATAGGTTATCAATAGGATTTTTTTTTTTTTTGTTTTGTCCTCGCCTTTTTTCCCAATATTATATGGGGTCAGCGTTTTTTATTGTTTTGGCATGCAATTTTTACGGCCGGATGCCCTTCCTGATGCCAACCTTCACCCTTAATAATATTATTATTATTATTATTATTAAGTTATTAATTTTTAATATTATTAAGTTAATATTATTATTAAGTTAATGTTATTTTATTTTTATTTATTTTTTTATTATTTTTATTATTATTTTATATATAGATATACACTGTGCCGCCACTTTATTAGGTACACCTACTTAATAGAGTGTTGAGCCTCCTTTAGCTTTCACAACAGCCTTAATTCGTCCAGGCATGGATTGAACAAGATGCTGAAAACGTTGTGCAGGAATGGAGTACCATGCAGACATAAGTGTGTCACGCAGTTCCTTGAGATTCTACGGTGGTGTAGGCTTGCAGCGAACAGCCCTTTCCAGCTCATTTCAATAGGATTGTGATCCAGGTACTGAGCGGGAGGCGCCTACGTAGCAACGTGGCCAGGAGCAGCAGCGCTTGGCCAGCTTCTTAATTAGACCAGGGTTCGAACCCGTGACCACCAAATACGGAGGATGCAGAAAGGTAAGGGAATGATCACCTCATATCCCCGGAGCAATATGGCCTTAGTTGCTAATGCTCCTAAACAAACCAAATAACAACAATAACAACTGAGCGGGCCACTGCAGCAAAGAAAAATCATTGTCATGTTCCTGAACCTGTTCCATTCCATAGTGATTCGGACTTTGTGCATCGGCACATTATCCTGCTGTAAGTAACCATCTGACTGATATAAACTGTTAACATGAACGGATACACTTGGTCAGCAACGATGTTTAGGTATGATGCGGCATTCAGACGTGAATCTATGGGTATCAATGGACCCAACGTGTGCCAAGAAAACATTCCCCCACACCATAACACTGCCCCACCACATTGCACAGTAGTCATCAGACATAACGGGTTCCATGTATTCATGTTGTTTTCGCCAAATTCCGAGCCTTCTATCAACATGATGCACCAGGAACTTCGACTCGTCAGAGAAAGCAACTGTTTTCCAATCCGTCCTCGATAGTCCAGTGCTGGCGTTGCTGTGCCCACAGGAGGCGTGCTCTCTTGTTCTTCATTGATAACAGAGGTAAGCGATGTGGCCGTCGGCTTTTGTAGCCCATTCACAGCAAAGTGCGACTAGTGGTCCGTGCGATATTTTGTTCTGCGCACCAAGGTTGTATTCTGACATGATGTGTGACATTGTGGCCCGTCTGTTAGCTTGCACAATTCTAGCCATCCTTCTCTGACCTCTCTCATCAACAAGCGTAGTGCCGTTGAAAGGATGTTTTCTGTTCGTTGCACCATTCTCGATACACCCTTGAAACTGTGGTGCGTGAAACGTTCAGGAGAACTGCCGTTTCAGAGATCCTTTGTCCAGCACGTCTTGAACCTATTACCATGCCACGTTCGAAGTTCGTTAGATCACTCCTTTCCCTCATTCATGCTACGGTTTCTACGCTTAACTGATACTAGAAAGGTTGTTCTGCTATATTTATATCCACAACTGTGGTCATGTGACTTGCGACGTTGTGGGACAAACAATTTGTGTGCATAGCAGGGGTGTACCTAATAAAGGTGGCAGCACAGTGTATATATATATATTATTTTATATATATATATATATATATTTATTTATTTTGTTTTGTTGGTCTCCTCTGAGATCAAAAGAGTGTTCCATCTATTGGACTTGGCCCATCTTCCCGTTGTGTGGACGAATATCCAGAAGCAGCTTTCCTAGTGATATCTGCTTCTGGGTAGTCAACATTACACACACACACATTACACAAATATGACATTAATACACGGCTGGCCTATTTTATAGAGTCAGTTCAACTAACATGGACACGAGGATGATTTGAACGGACGTTCTAAGTGCCGTCCTTACATTTAAACTGAACTTGCTGCAGTCGCTAAGTATCACGAAATTTCAACCGGAATAACAGTTTATCACATCCAAACAAGCCTTCCAAGCGTTGATCTCTGAACGCCCACTTGTACTACATCAAGCTCAGAATCTGTGGTATCTCTTACCACAGGCGTTCATGGTCTCCCACAGTCTTCAGTCTTAATATACCATGCTGGCTGGGCCCTCTACACGAGACAGATTCCTCCTGATCGTATCCTAACCTTAGAATCTCTGTTGCTTCGCCCTGTCGGTGGGTGCTCTAGTCTTGCTTCTCTGTTACCCTGGAATCCCCTGCTCCAGCTGGAATCTGAAAAGCCACGAAGCGAAAGACAGCCTTTTGTGGCCTGTCTTTCGCTTCGTGTATACTGCATATCATGTGAATAATTACTTCAACTCTGGATACCATCAACTTTCATTATATTCGGAAAAATGACCTGAACTTCCTGTTACCGGATGGGATCATTCTTAGGCACTCCTCATGGAACTTTTGCCTTGTACCCTCTCTTCCAGCAGAAATGGAATTCGTTTTTCTAGGTGGAACATTATGCCAATAAAGCCTGACCTTCCAGACTGTATATAATGTATATTGTGTAAGTAGTATTTCCTTATGAAGACAAGCATCGAAACTGTTGCTGACCTAGGGTCTGTCCTAGGTGGGATGGCCGGTTGTGGACTTGACCCACCATACTACAGACTCTCTTCTATCATGGTTTCCTCCACTCCATTATGCTGACTGAATACAACTTTTCTGGTGATTTCCCTTCCTGTTTGGAGATCCTGGATGATGCCGGAGTCCTTCAAGAGTAGGATGTTCATTGAACGCTCTGTTGACCAACCTTTGCTTTTTTGACACACTATCCCACCCTTCTTCAGAGCCCCTACATGCTTGAAATTAAAACTGCGCATTCGCCAGGGAAACCCTTATCTGTCATTATCATCACCCTGCCTAATCTCGTCTTCTCTATGCTGTGTTTTATTTTTCTCATTAACCAGTCCACCGACCGGGCTAGCCGGGTGGGTAAAGTGCCTGACTGGAAACCTAAATGTCGCGGGGCATGGATCAGAGTAGAAAATACTAAAACTTTGGGAGGTGCGTTATGGCCATAGAAGCCGATGCGCCAACAACTAACAAAAAAAAAAAAAAAAAAAAAAGACAGTCCCTGTCTGACTGCAGCAGGATATCCTTGTAAAAGTCCCTTTACTGTCCTGGCTCAATCTGGTTATCGGGATCTTATACTCGGAGGTTGCTTTCCTTGGTGATGGAATCTCGCAGTGGCTAAGTGGTCAGATGAACAACACAAACAACAGACCAACATATTACTCGCGGTGCCTAACACACCTCACACTCTTCTGGCTTTGCATATTACATCTTCTCAGTGTCATTTTGTGGGAAAGCTCTGGTGCCGAGTAAACAACCACGCTATGTCCATTATGTGCACTATGCCCTGAGCTCCAGATAAGGACCATTATAGTTTAAAATTATAAAATATTGGACAAATGGAATAAAGTAACCGGACAAGATAAAGATCGGCTTTTAATTTCTTATCACAACAGGTTCATTGATAATTAAGTTATAAAATTACGTTAATTGCATTTAATAAAGATATTTAGTTTATTATGACTCATAAACTTCACCAATAAGAAAATCAACAAAATTTTGAGTAATTAACACAGGAATACGAAATAACTCTTTTTTTTTAACTTGCCACGTTTATTTTTTAAAATTCTATTTTTGGAAAGGATTTTTTTAAAAAATAATCTATAAGAATTTGGTTTTTGAAACAATACCGCTCATTCTGTCCAAATAACGAAATTGTTAACTATTCTTTCTTATTTTAAAAAAATTAATAACTTTATAAAAGTTTATTTTTATTTTTAAAATTAAATATAATTAAAAATAAAATATTTAAGACACCACGTCTTATCTTGTGGCTAAGTGCTTAATGGGAACTACGCAAGTGCAAAAAAATTGAGTTGTGCGGTTTGTTGAAATTCATATCTAGAAAAGCAAACTGTGCCGTGTGGTAACATAAGAAAATTGAAGAAAAATGACGCATGCCCAATGACCGTTCTCCAGAAATTGACGCATGCGCAATTATCCTTTACTGTTAATTTGGTTTATTGACAATCTTTGCAGTTGTAATGTAATGGCGTTGATTACGCTTTTAGCCATGGAAAATGTCTAAATAGGCAAGCCAGAGAAATTATTATCTGAAATTATTATACAACAGTTTCATTATAGACTGGAGCGTTTTGTTCACTCTTATTTTTATGGCAAATAATGAAGGAAATTGAAATTCCCAGACTGTTATCGATATTTAGTATCTGATATATTCCAGGCTAACTTTTTTTAAACTTTATTACATATCAATTTATATATATATATTTTTTCGATATTGATATATCAAATTTGTCACTTGCATGAAAATAAATGCTGAAACTGTGGAGGTAAAAAAGTGTAAATTATATTTAAAATTTATGAATACTTATATTAATTATTTTTGCATTGAAAATTCTAATTTGTTTTATATATGAAATTTCCGTTAAAGCAAAATTTTACATGTCTATGTGAAAGCCCAAACATCCGAGTTATACATTTATAAAATGTACAACACTTGCTGTGCAAGAACCAGTTTGAAATGAGTTTATATTTCTACACGTTTCTAAATATTTATCAGTGCATTTTTAAATATCGAAGTACAGTAATTATTGCTATAGATACAGACTACATAAAATACATATTTATGTAGTCTGTATCTATTTAGATTCAGGTGTATTATTTTTTTAACAAAAAAAAATAATACTATTTTTTTAACAAAAAAAAATAATACACCCGAACAAAAAATTATCAGAACATTTTTTTTAATGTATCTATTGTATAAAGTAACTTAAGTATACTTACAGAAAGGCAATTTGTTCACCATTAACGCTCAGGAATTGTTTGGTTTCGCAAAATGGTACTGATATACGAGTTTTCAATCCAATCATGTTGATAGCTAAATAAAAAAATATGCTCTAATATGTTTCCTTTAAAATATCTTTTAATCCATCCTTTAAAATATAATTCTGTATGTCAAATATATCTAGTTTAAAAAGGGGCAAAAGTGCTCCACCTCCACTGTGCAAGCTAAAGAGGAGGTGGGTGTACTTCTACCTCCCCTGCAGCTTGCACGATGAATAAAAAAATCGCACGTTATTTTTAAATAAAAATAAATATTTCGAAATAAAAATTTATAACTGTTAATGTGACTTAATTTGGAGTATTTCTTAATGTAACAGTAGATGGTCAAAACTCCTCTAGTTGTTACGAGGATTCAAAAGGTTTTAAACACAGTTATAAAATTTGTGAATAACCCCTAAGTCAGTAACCCCCCTAAAGTTGCTTAGTCGAATTGAGGTCGGATCTGTGCTGACCTCCACAATGTTTCGAAGTTATTCTGTTCAAACCTCACAGTCCCAATCCATACTTTGTAATATGGACCGTTATCGTACTGAAAAGGCTACCCATTGCATTTGGTAAGACAGTGTATAATTAAGGCTAATATTGTTTGGTGTTTATTAGGTTGAAGAAATCTAACTGTAGTTGGTTTAAGGAAGTGTTTTATATTTATTTTTATGGCCATAACTTGCAAGTTCTCTAGAGTTTCTATAAATAATTCAGTCTGAAAAATGTAATATTAAATAAACTTCATACAAGACCTTACCTGATTGTCCAATCCTTTGAACATCCTTTTTACTACACGTTGAAGGAAAGCACGTTCCAAAGCGGATGGACGAAAAGTGGAAGATTTGGGCAAAACTTACAACCTCATTCATCACCTAGAAGTAGTAAATAAAACAGAATATATTTTTTTATTAGAGAAAATACGGTAAATTTTCTGACACAGAAGTAAATAAGTATTATTACTAAATTAATAGCATTTATTAATTTCTGTGTCATGGAAAATATGGAAATAATGCCAATAGTAATTTCTCGTCATCAGATTATTGCAGAAAGAATATTTACGGAGTCAGGGGCCGAAATATTGCGAAGCTCTGGAAGAACTTCGCTTATGGTATACCATCGTTTCTTTGGAGGCAAACTAGGGTGGATATCTAAGGCGCAATACTCCCCTCGAAATGCTTCCTTTTCATTTCTGTCATTCACCACAATATCTACGCATTCATCATACGAACCAAAGCTTGTAATTATTCCATACAAGAGACCACCAGCAGGTTTTCCCCAAGCATCAACCACTGAAAAAGAAAATAAATACAGTTGTCATATTGAAGATTACTTGTTTGAAAATAAATATTACTATAATTTGCATTCTGTGCTAGAAAGTTTTGTAGATTTTTCTAACTTAATGTTTATATACACCATTAATATTTGGACACCCCTCCATGGATGGGGAAACAGGTCCTATGCATGCAACACGTCACAGAACCTGCTATAAACATGTATGCACACTGAGCTTCGAACAGACAATTGCAAAAGTGGGCATGCAAGATGACACATTCAACAGAATTGATAACCTCAACAAATGCTAGACGCCTATTACCATGGTGTAAGGAGCTCGAATCCTGAACTATAAGCAGTGGAAAACAGCCCAAAGCACAGACTAGTCGAAGTTCGCACTCTACCAGTCTGATGGCCGTTCTTCGGTGCGGCTAATACCAGGGGAACAGTTCCTTCCTGATTGTATTCTCACCACAATGAAGTTTGGTGGAGGCAGTGTCATGGTATGAGGCTCCTTTCATGGTTTGGCTTAGGCCCATTAGTCGTTATCTATAAAACCATGAATTCTGTGCAATACCAGGTGAATTTGGACAATTATGCACTTCCAGCATTATAGCAATACTTCGGGGAAGGTCCATACCTGTGTCAGCAAGAAAACGCGCCATGCCATACTGTTCGAGTCGTAACAGAGTGGTTTTAGGACATGGATGTGGAAAAGTTGGATTGGCTAGCCCAGAGTATTGATCTGAACCCTATCGAGCATCTTTCGGATGTAATGGATCGTCGGGTACGTGCACGTCGAGAACAAGGCCGAGTGGAGGAACATATAACGTGACATTTATAAAAAGCTGGTTGAGAGTATGCCGCGAAGATTGAAGGCCGTCATAAAAGCAAAAGATTTAAACACAAAATATTAAATGACACAATAAAAGCTCATTTTTTTGTCTAAAGATAGATTGTTTTACTAAAGAGGGCAGAAATGCTAAAGAAATCAATGGTAGAATGACTAGTTTATGGGGAAATATCACCGACCGAGTTATGCTACTGTTGTATGATGGTTATTAGAGTTCCAAAGATGAAGGAAGTCAGTTAAGCATGATCCAAGCATTGATTAGCCATTGAAGTAATTAGTTCTAAAATTGATTGTTATTCTTGAATTAAAAAGTTTAGAAAATAGAGGAATATCTGAACTTGAAATGTTCTTAACATTTCCCATAGGAGAATTTTAACAATAATATATGATATTTGGGAATGTCCAAAGTTTGGGCAAAATAAAATGGGTTCCCTGAAACCTTTCCATTCATGACCAACATCAGAGAGTGGGGTCATCAAAATAGAATTTAAAATTAATTCTTGTACTTCAGATAGATTGTTACTCCATTTCGTATTTGGCGATGAAACATATTTCGATCCTGAATCCAAATTAGAAAGCATGCAATGGAAGCACAAGGGATCTGCAACCACAAAAAGTTTCCAACCCAACGATCAGTTGGAAGAGTGTTGGCTTAGTTTTCTGGGATACAAAAGGATTGTTATTAATCAATTACCTTGCAAGTGGGAAAAAATACCAGTAAATATTTTGCTTCTCCATCAGAATGCATCATTGCTCAAAGCCCTGGTTGCACAGGTTAAATTCATGAATGTGGATTTAACAATTAAATCATCTTTTCCCCTTATAACGCATATATGGCTCCAACTGATTATTTATTTGTTCAAAAACATGAAGTTTCATCTTCGCCCGTATTCACTGAAAAGTAGGAGCATCTACACCTTGCAATATACCAGTGATAACATGAATAAATGGAATGGTGTTATTTATAAATAATAGATAATTATTTACAGTGATTCGATAAAATCTCATTAATTTTATTACTGTGCTGAAAAATTAAATTCCAATAATTTTTAGTATTTATCACACAGTAAGTCATGCGGTGATTTCCTGTAAAGTATTAACTGAATTATCAGGCCACTGCTTCCTTGAAACTAAGATAGTTTCAGTAGATAAGGATTTTGTACGTATGCTCCTGAACGAAAACAATATTTGCAGTAATCAGTTGAATAATAATAAGGCCATTTAGAGTTCATTCCAAGAAGATTTCAAAATGCAAAGGCAACATGTTTCTATTCTTGTAACTTGTTTCAAAATGCAAAAGGAAACATTAAGTACTTGTTTCTGTAAAAAAATAATAACGGTAAACTGCAGCCACTATCAATCCAATGCAGGATCGAAGCCTCCTAAACAATTCATGTTGAGCGAAATGGACCGTAATCTGCCACGCTGGTCCAGTGTGGTTTGGCGGATCGACCGCATTTATCAGTCAGGGGTTTGAACTCCAGTCTACTCAAAGAGCGTGTGTTTCTGCACTCTTACTCCTGACTAATCGTCTACGGAGTCCATTTGTTTCAACGACGATTTTTAAATAAATATATAACGAGGTGGACAATTTAAAACCAAAATGGTACATCAAATCTTAAAAGACTCACTGGTATCATCTTCACCGCACATAAATGAAATCATCCCGCAAGGATTTCTATAATATCCCTTCTCTGGTGCGAAATCTTAATTACTTTAGACAATTCCATTTCTGTGGATATCATGTTTGTAAATTGTGTTTTCTGTGGTCGATCTGCCGTTTTCTGGACGAAAAACACGAGTTTCAGGGAGAAAAATCACGCTACCCTCGCATGAAGCCTACTAACTCAGCCACGTTGTGAAAAAGGCCCATAACGTTTATTGCGTCATTGATGGGGATTCAAACTCAGGTCTTTTTCATCAGCTGTAGGAAGGATGGTGATTACACCAAATGTGCTACTCAGGGCTGCACAGTCTCTAGCCTCCGTGCAACACACTCCACCATTTTTTGTGAATATCCTTCGATTTATTCCGCATTTGGCCTTCATGCTTTTGCTCTCACCGATAATGCTTTTGCTCACAAACCTACTACATGTCTCGGGTGAACCGAAATTGGTCCAATAACCAAATAGATCTAGCCAGCAGCGATCTTGTGGTCGGAAACAGCTCACTGATGCGAAAAGCAAAGGAAGGCTAACAAGGCTTGTGAAGCATAGCAGAAAAGCTACAGTCAGTAATATAACAACCCAGAAAACAATGTTAACCAAGGAAGAATTTCAGAATGCACGATGCACTTCTAGCCTCACCTTGTAATCGGGGATATCGCAGCCCAACTGCCGGACCGGGTTACACTCCTACCAGCCAAAAACTAGAAGGTGCATTTGCAATAGGCTCAGAAACAACATCAGAGGGTAGAGTAGTAGAAAAACTTTGCCTTGTCTGACGAATCCAGGTTCGACTATTTCACAATGGGAGGATCAGACTGGGAAAAACATATCATGAATCCTCGGATCCATCCAGGCAGGCATTAATAATTCCGGCTGGTGATGGCGATGTAATGGCGTGTGGATTGTTTCATGGTGAACATTGGACCCCTTAATTCCAGTTGTAGAACCACGTGGATGCCACAGGTTATCTGGAAACTGTTTCCGATGAAGCGGATCCCTTCAAGAAATGTGATTATATCCACTGTGCACCCTCAAGCACCTTGTATGCGATGGGGCGTTGACGTTTGTTTCTTTAATTCACCAGACTGGCATTACTTTTTTTTGGAAAGTTTCTTTTGACAATAATTTACACAGCAGAACGCGCATCAACGTACAATCTTAAGGTCTCTTCCCAAAGCCAAGCTAGCTTTCAATACCTAATTCAAGATTCAGTCCCGTTGTACACGACGAAAGGAATGCTGGTAAGAGATCTATTTATTTTAAGCAAGAGATCACCGTTGTACAGAGGTACTACAGCTGTCTGGTTCTAACAATCTATCGTGTTTCAGATTATCATGAAAAATAAACTAAAAATAGAATATTATTCAAGATAAAAATAAATAAATAAAATAAAATCTAATTTTAAAACTTGAATGTCACTAAAATACCAGAGAAAAGAACTTGAACACGGCTAATGTGGCGACTATGTCCCATTTCCGTGTAAACAGAAACTGTTCTGTTTCCATTATTTTGTCACCTACTTGTATATTAGGAGTTCTTACGTGGATGTCATCTCGCTCTTAGATTAATTTGTATTAGTATTTGTAAATACTAGCCGTTAGTATCAGTAAATGTTAGTTAATGATTATTATATAATTCTTTAATTAAAGCCAATGAAATCCGACTCACTTTTAAACGCCCACGATTTTAATTTCAGTAGGTCGAACACAAGCTTTTGAATGCTGCCCATACAGGGTTTTGTTATATCAAGAGAAGAATCGGCTTTGACAAGCAAAGGAAGTAAAATCTTCACAATTTTTTTCACAGCTGTCCTTATAAACTCTTCAAACGCTATCCAGTCATCCCGATAACCGTATGTGCTCACAGTTTCGCTCGTGGTAACATTCTCCACTTCGCTGCTATTCGAAATACTACAATTGCATCCGAGAGCAAATATCAGCAATACGCTTACAAAAGTCCAAATAACTTGCTTTGTAGCAATCCCCATCTCCAAAACAGAGATTTAAACATAAACAAAAGAAAGTTCAGTGTACGAAGCCTGCGCGTATTGCTCCTGTTTCATCGAAATGATCCTGAAACTCACGTGTTTCCAATGAAAGGATTTCATCTTTTGTACGTTTATATAGAGAAAGAGTGATGGAAAAAAAAAAAGAGTACATGCGCGCAGACTCAGGTGACGTCGTGCGCTATCGCGTCCTACACGGGCGGTTATCCGTGCATGTCTTATTTTTTTATATTTTCACTGTCGTTTTTTGATAGGATAAAATAGCAATTTTTGTTGGTAAAGGAACTGTTTTTTGCTGCAGATCGAATAACCACTGTGTTTTGTATCTTCAAAATTAAATGAAGTAATATAAAAATCGTAATAAGCACACGTGATATCAGCCCCTGCATCCGAGTAAGATCTGCAGCTGAGATGGACAGCTGATACAAACGTATAGGTGGTTTTAAATAGAACGGTCTGCCCGTGCTGGACTTAAATGTAAAACTATTCACATTATTCTGTAAAATTTTATATGCCAAGATGTGAGTTATCAAAGGGTGTTGCAACTTCAGTTATACAAATATGCGAGGGGTGCGAAACATGGTTGATGTTTCCCACCCTGCTGTTCTTGTATTATAAATTTCTTGTATTATACATTTCATTGCCTTGTTTTTACATGACAGGCAGATAGAAAGAGAGCGTAAGCATAATATGCAATTTTACAAGGAATTAGAAAATGTTCACATCTACACCACTATTTACAGCGAGATAACAGAAAGATAAGTTGTAAAACGTAAACAAATATTTCAAATGCTAAAGATAGTGAATCTCATTCCAGGTGTATAAGGAATACTTATAATTAAGATGTGCAAAACATGACAGTAACATAAAATATGATGAGCATATTTCAACCATCTCTTGTAGACTGAAATAGCACAAAAGTAAGGATAATCATGTATAAAGCTGATCATTCCAAAGGAAACTAACTGAAATTTAATAGTTTCCTTTCTTCTTCCTCCTCACTACAAATTTAACAAAAACTATATTTGCACAATGTGCAAAATACTATAAAAGAATAAACTACCTACAGTAATGTTTTAATTTTATACTTCAAATATGCCAATAAAAATACTGTAACAGCAATAAAATAGACTGCTTAAATGCATTGTGTTTTCTTTTCATCTGTGGTCTTCATTCAACATTTATTGTTGGAGTAATGGATTCTGAAACATTTCATTCATGTACCTCTTCTCTGTGTAAATCTCTTCTGGGTCTGCTTGAAGATCGTTGTACATCTTAAGGTATTCTTGCAACTAGGCGATTTTGGAGTTTACTTCGTGATTGCGTTCTAAAGATGTGTTTTGTTCATTCGAGGTGATGAAAAATTTCACGTTGTCTGCATATACCACAAATTTGTTTTTGATTTTGGGCCAGGAAAGGATGCAGTGCTGTTGCAAAGAGAGTAACAGAGAGCACACCACCCTGTGGGACTTCCCTGTTGAGTTGGACGGTCTTTTGGAAATTCCATTTATGGCAGTGATGTGTCTCTCCCTCAAAGAACTCGTTATTATTGCTAATACGTGCCCAATTATATGGAAATATTCCTCCAAGGTGATAGTAACAGACGAGATGGATATACTGTCGAAAGAGGATTCAACGTCTAAGAAGACAATATCTAATTGCTGTCTGAAGTTAAGGGCGCGTTGAATTCGAAATAGAGTCTCAATAAGATTCGTGGTAGTCGATCTTTGTGGGATCACTGAATGAAGGTACTCCGGTCTATGCCCGAAGCAGTGATGGTTGATGGTACTTAAAATGGATTTCTCAAATAGGTTTTGAAGCGAACATCCAATTCCACTAGGCCTGTAGTCTTTGGCAGAATTAGGATTGCTATTTTTGAGAACAGGTTTAACGAAGTACGAATTCCATATAATGGGAAAGTGGTTTTCACTTAAAATTTTGTGGAAGATGTAAAGGAGCAGATCTATGATGTATACACTGCTGATCTTAATCATGAAGAGGGGGAATTTTTCAAAAACAATTGTAGCTTTATTCCTGAGGCTATTCACAGTGGCTTTAACGTCATCTCCAGCGATATTGATTTCAGACAGTTCAGCATAGACCTCTATCTTCAGTTTGCTGATTGCTTCACGGATTTTCTCTGTGTTGGCTTCACTGTCAACTATATTTTCTGCCAGAAGTGTTTCAAAGGTGGCTTGGGTCCATTCTGAGAAGCTGTGCTCGGGCATTATATCAGTACGCCTTTTCTTATTATACATCCTGCTTCCTTTCTGTGAATGTGATCGCACCATGTCATAGTGAGCTTGGCGTTTCAATCGAATGAACCGTGTCTAGCTTCTTTATATGGAATATAATCAGGTGGGTGTTCAGTTTTTTCATTTTCTAAAGAGATTTTGCTTGTTCTTGAAAGCATATTTTACTTGTGGACTAAACCAGGAATTTGCCCAGTCGGAAATTTTAATGCGTTTTGATGGCCCCTCAAGAGCAATAAAGTGTAGTGTATCCGAAAGTGCTTCTAAGACATCGTTTACGGGAAGTTGGAAGAGATTTTGCCAGTTGAAATTCATGAGCCGTTTCTAAATTACGTATTTAATCTGCTTTATACTTTTTATTTAGTACTCAAAGTTATTATTAAACTGAAGTTTTTGGAAGATATCTTGGGGGGTGGGTGTGGTAAATTAAGTCGTTAAGTCATTACTTTGCCCTGTAATTTTAAAACAAAGGATAGGGCGGGATTAGCGCTATAACAATTACTCCAGTTGCTCCAAGCGCTCTTTGAGTTGAATAACTCAGTTATTTCGCACGCCACACTTCTGATTAATTAAATAAAAAAACCCGCTGACTTTTCAAGGAAGGTTAGATCTGATGGCATACTACACTTGTTGGAAAAACTTAAGGACCAACACTATTTCTAAAGGTTACAACCACAAAATGAAACGAAACAGCCTGTGGCAATTGCATAACTGTGGCCGTTCAGTAGAAAGCTGGTGTACATTCAAAAATTTGAATCGTGATGAGAGGGCTCACATAAACAGATCAAAGCAGTAGTTCAGCAGTTATGTGCAAATTACCGAATGGTGAGCGCAATTGTTACAAACGTTCGATTGGTTTCATAGAGTGCTACAGACAACGAAATGGCCACTTGACAACATCTGGATTAATTTACCCGAGGTCGAATAATTGGGAAACTCGAGGAAGGTCGAAGTGCGAGGAGTGTGGCTGCAAGTTCGGTATCCCCCATAGCATCGTCTCACGTGCATGGTTGGCCTTCAGAACGACAGGTACAGCTGTTCGAAGGACCAGTGGTGGTCGTCCACGAAAAACAACGCCCAATGATGACCACTATATACTCCTACATGCCAAGAGGGACCGACACCAGACAGCGGATCCATTGCAAACCAGCTGCACAGGAGCACATGCCGCAGGATATCGCGGTTTACTGTGGCCAGGCGACTCCACAAGTGTGGACTGTTTGCCCGACGGTCACCCCGCAGAGCACCATAATCCTCACATGGGAAGAGTCAGTAAACAACATCTTGGACACCCTGTTCCCGCTAAACACAGATCCTCAATCCAGCCAGCAACAAGAAATCTGTACTGAAAACGCATCCTACAGCACCACTTCTATAGAACAGCCTTTCAACTTAGATGAATTAAAACTTTCCATTGGAAAAACAAAAAAAGCCCAGGGTTAGACTTCATTGAAGCAGAAGTAATTAAGAAGCTTGCAGAGACGCAATCAAATCTCCTTCTCAGCCTGTACAACCATTGTCTGGAAGTTGGACTCTTCCCAGATGACTGGAAAGAGGCCAATCTACGCCTCATTTTGAAGAACCCAAGTAAACCACCAGAGCAGCCAAGGTCATACAGACCCATAGCACTCCTTCCCGTTTTAAGCAAAATATTTGAACGTCTTCTCTTATCCAGATTGGAAAAACACTATAAAAATGCAAATCTCCAGTTCCCAAACCAGTTCGGTTTTCGGGCAGGCCATTCAGCAGAAGATGCTCTTCGACAGCTCACAGATTCAGTCAAAAATTCAGCCACCAAATACTTCTTAATAATATCATTGGATTTCGCCGGGGCCTTTGACTTGCTCTGGTGGCCAAGTATACTACGAAGACTCAGAGACGCTAGCGTTCCAGCAAATCTTTACAGCTGCATACAGGACTATCTTCACAATAGAAGCGTTACAGTCAGAAATGCCTATCGACAAGTCTCCAGAAATGTCTACAGAGGATGCCCCCAGGGCTCTGTCCTTGGTTCTTTCCTATGGAATGTGGTCATGGACGAGTTCCTGAACCTAGACGTGGGGGATGTTTCTACCCAATTGATACTGACAGTCACTGGAAACTCCAGAGCTTCCCTGGAAACAACAGCCAACGGAGCCCTTACAAAGCAACAACAATGGGCCAGCCTCCATAAACTACATATATCCCCTGAGAAAACTACTTCAATTCTACTCAGAGGAACCCTTCAAATAAGCAGGCCGCCGCAGGTTAAAATTGCTGGTAGAACTATCAAACTGACAACTGAGATGAAGTACCTTGGGGTAATTCTCGACCCCAAGCTCACGTTTTACCCGCATATAGACTACCTTCATTGCAAAGTCAGGAACTACACGGCAATGGTAGTGAGGATCAGCAGGTCTGACTGGGGCCTAAATCGCCGCTCACTGCATATGCTATACAAAGCTGTATTTATTCCCACTATAACCTACTGTGCAGGTGTCTGGTATCATCGTGCATTCATTGTTCGTAACCAAAGGAAGCTCACCTCCATCCAGCGTAATATCCTTCTCACGCTCCAAGTCTTGGCAGGAGTTCTCCCTCTGGACCTGCAGATAATTCGCAAAGGCGTGCACTACCGGCTCGCAAAGGGACTCCCTACCACCATCCTGGATTTCACTACAAACCCAGCAAACACCATCAAAGAAGAAAAAAAGCGCCTTGCAGTCTACCTTCTTAACGTCTGGCAAAACAGATGGAATACCACCCTCAAAGGTTCCATCCCTAAAAAATTCTTACCTGAAATAGCATTAGCATTAGCATTAGCATTAGTAGAGGCATTTGATGCAAGAAAGCAAGCCTATGCAGCATCAGCCAAAAAAAAAAAGAAAGTAACATAAATAAAAATAACCACTTCCACTTCACCCCTCTGTTCGTTCGAAATACCTGTCCAGCTGAGCCTTAAACTTATTTAGGCTATCAACTTCCACGACAAGGGATGGAAGTCTGTTCCACCTACCAACCACCCGCTGGCTAAAGGCAAATTTCCGCACATCTATCCTACATCTGTCTTTCCTCAATTTGAATTTATGCCCTCTCAGGCAGATCTACCTGATATATAATAGCCCAGATCTACCCTGAAGCTCCAGCATGGTATAGCCCAGGGTTATATACCACTTTCCTGATTACAGGCCATGGATCCATAAATCACAAACTTGCCTCTATGAACATCGTGGATGACCCTCGCTGTCTTTGTGGTGAAAACGAAGAATGGGATCACCTATTCTATGTTTGTCCGCTCTACGAGGACCTGCGAACGTTGCTCATATCAAAAATACATGCCTTGCCTCGAGGAAATGAACATTTTCTGATCAATGAGGAAGACCAGTACTACGCTTTCTCTGCCTTCGCCCATGATCTCTTCACCAGAAGAAGATCACTGGTACAACGTCCTGGAACTGATACACATTGATCAACACCCTTTTCTCATATACTGAACATCTTCACCTAGATTGTGACACCTTCTAGCTACTGGACTTGACACTCAGATCGCTTGAATTGTTTCATCCGTGTCCCTCTTGATACGTGATTGTCTTCCCACCCTCTCGAGAGGCTTCTTCTTCCACTTCCGCTTAAGTGAGAGAATTCCCACCCAACCTGTGGAGGATGCCTTCCCTTACATCCTCCGTCGCTCTGTCTATACCTCCTTTCCTTTACCCTCTCCAGTATATATCCTGTACTCCCTGTACCCTATTATTTTATTTTATTTTATTATTATTTTTATTATTTTTTTTTACTTGGTCTCTTTCCAGGAAACTCAGGTGACCTGGAGGAGACTAGCCACAGAGTTATGGGCAGCCTGGCTACCTCCTAGTGGTGTGTGCGGGCAACGTGGGGTCCCATCAGGGGCCCTGCGGCCAAAAGCCAGGACACCCAACAGAACCCAGCATAATACTTCATTTACAACACGAAAATTTTTTCTGGCTTTCACAGAGATACTGTTTGTCTCCACAGAGTATATATGGCGCAGATGTGGGAAACCACCGGAGGCGCCTTTCCCCCAACACTATGCACACTATGTTTGTCCGACGGCCAGTACGCTGTGTCCCTTTAACACGTGCCTATTGGAGACACCATTCACAGTGGTGCATCGAACACAAGGACTGGACAGCAGCGCAGTGGCGTAAGGTACTCGTTACTGATGAGAGTTGATTCAGTCTCGGCAGCAATTCTGGACGTCAGCTATTCTGGCGAGAGGTTGGCACATGATACCACCCCGCAAACATCACTGAAAGCGATCGATATGGCGGTCGAGGTGTTCTCGTCTGGGAAGGCGTTATCTTGGATGAACGTACACAACTTCAGATACTGGAAGGTGGTAATGTAACCGGTGCACGCTACTGTACTGAAGTAATCCTTTCCCCATGTGCGTCTGTTCCGAGGTGCCATTGGCCCCGTGTTCATTTTTTTGGACAATAACTCCACACTCCATCACACTGCAGTTGCTGATATGCTTTTGAAAAGCGAGGACATTATTCGGATGGATTGGCCTGCCCGTTCAATAGATCTGAATCCGCTCTGGGGAGACGCCAAGCGGCACGTCCACACCCACCAGAAAATGTTCATCAGCTGAAGATGGCACTGACAGATGAATGGACGATGTTACCGCAAGAACTTATCAACAACATTGTTCTAAGTATGGACAGGCGGTGCAAAGCCTGCATCGACATTAGGGGTGGCCATATCTCCTACTGAGGACCACCTCTTCCCTTTGTTCCATCTTTAGCAGTGATGCATCTGTATCATGGCAGCCAGTGCTATGTTGCCATTTTTGAATAAAGTCCCTCTATATCGTTTTGTTTCCGTTGTTGTGTTGGTTTGCTTCCGTCATCATTTCTGTACCTCACGAGGTTCGTTTGGTATGATTTTCCTATATCCGGCCACTCCTATGAGAAGCTACAAGGGAAAACCCAACTGGTCCTTAAATTTTGCACACCAATGTTGTTTCGCCACTGTCTAGAATTTTGCGATTTTTAATAATTTCTCTCTGAAGTTTCACAAAACACTTCTATTTTCAAAGCCTTTAGATCTGTTCCGAATGTCAGCAATACGTGAAATAACCCGATGATGTTCCTTTTTTAGAAATCATTGGGACACACGTCGCATTTAGTTAATTGAAAAAACCTTTCCCTGTCATTGAATTAAAAATAAACAGCAGGCTGGTGAATGATTGCGATGCTGCCGTTTGAATTCATTGCAAAGAAATTCAGGTCACGCGTAGTTAGTTTACTACGATTAACAGTTTTTAAACGGCAAAATGAAAAGATCAACGGTTTCATATTTATATTTAAAATCTATAACTATTTTTTATACAATTTTAAGTAGAATTGTTTTGGGTTTTTCGATATTAAGGAAGGTAGAGAAACCACAGGTTTTTATTATCAAACAACGAATAACGCGAGATTATTTTTTTTTGAAATGGACCTCAAGGTTTTGCACCACAGCTGCAAGTTTTAGTTTTCGTTACAAGAATGATTTATATACTCTCCTGTGTTCATTTAATCGTTAATTTAATAGTTTTAGTACGCAGTGAGAAGAGAAGTGACCTTGAACCGCCTGTGGCTCCCTGCATTTTAGTAGAAGTAACGCCTCAAGTACAAGGCTTACATTGACTTAATTTTACGCCAACTATACGCATATATTTCTGAATTATTGTTGACAGTGGGTTTGAACTTAATCAAATATCACTATTCTGAGAAAACTGTCAAACGTTTACTGATGCGTATACAAAATAAGGATTTCCTTGTGATGTTCACAAAATAAAATTCTGAAAACGTTTCAGGCATGGCGTGACAATTATCATTATTTATAATAGAAAGGACGAAGTTAGCAAGCAGTGGAACGAATTAATTGTAAGTTTACTATTGTGTTTGCGCACGATCCTAAAATACTCTACCCTTCAACTTTTTTGTCCCTAAATTACAATTTCCAACAACTATCAGGTGTAATACCTTCAATTCTTATAACTCTACTGATATATGGGGCAAATGTGATATGTTTGGCTGCACTTGAGAACTTTCCTTGAAGGATGCATTGTTCTTTACGACGAGTGGAGTGAAAATATGGCATTGGTTGGTTTATGTTTAAATTAATCTATTCAGCAATTTTCAGTTCTTTTTCGCAGTAAAGTAAACTGTAGCAATGCAGTAACACAGTCTTTCACAATCTGCAGAAAGATGTCAGTATTTTAGTTATGAGAGAGAAATAGTGAAAACTTGGCTCCATTTAGCTTTCTAATAGGAAGATGCCGCATTACAATGGAACTATGGAACTAACTCTACAGAAATTCATCAGCAAAAGAGAGCTGTGTATGGTGAAAACGCTGATGACCATACAAGTTTCTTCATAGTGCCTTCAGTTCAATAGCCCTCTTGGGCAGCATATTGGTAGAATCGCTGTCCTCCCCCACACTAGGTGGAAAAGACCTAAGTTCGAGTCTCGTCGATGACGAGACAAATTTTCATCGGCCTTTTTCAAAACGTTTTCAAAGGGTTGGTTCCTTGTTGTTGATATGTTGATAAACTTGAGAAGAGTTGCTTTCTTTTGGTGAAAACAGCGGAGCAGAATTGTTGTAGAGCTGAGAACGACTGAACGATCAGCGCCACTTCATTTCCTTCATAGAAGTTGCTGACAGCAGCTTGTAGTGTAGATCTGCCGTCGTGGTGCAGGTTGCAGCGATACAGAATGTGCGTCCAGGTTTCCTCAACACCACACAAGCAGAGATTGGTGTCAGACAAGCCAAATTGAAATACTTTGGAGTTGATAGAGCCGTGCCCAGTAAGTATATACGATGTTGTTAGGCTGGGAGAAAACCATTTGCGGACGTTCTTGTTGAGAGGGAAGGTAACTGCAGGAACAAAAGAGCGGGTGACTTGACCAGTAGTACTGGAATCCCATCGTGATTGCCACACACTGATAAGTTCATTCCAGTTCCAGATTCTCCGTTTCTCGTCTTTGATGTTAGCAGTTAAGTTGCACGAGATGCCGAGAATCTCGCCGGGAACTCCCTGCTTTAGACGATAGCATAGTCCTTTGAAGATGACATGCAGGTCTAGTGGTAAGACTCCAGTAAGGACCTGCAGAGCAGCCGAGGACACTGTCCGGCAGGCCCGGAGCATGGCAAGCAGCATAATCCGTTGAATGGAAATGAGTTTGGAACGGAGTTTAACATTGACAGCTCTATGAAACCAGACTCCCGAAGCATATGTTGTTATTGGTACGAATACTGCTGTATAATATAGTAAGAGAGTCTTCCTATTTAGTCCCCAATCCGATTTGGAAATTCGGATAACTGCTGCAGTGAACTTCTTAATCTTCGAGGCGAGGCGATTAATATGAGAGGAGAAGTTTAACCTGTCATCTAAAATTACGCCAAGATGTTTTAATTCAGGAACAAAAGGGACTTGCTTTCCGTCTATCTTTATATTTGGAGGTCTTCTGTAATCTAACTTGCCCTTAAAAACCATCACTTTTGTTTCTGTGGCAGATATTCGCAGTTTATGTATGCTTGACCACTTGATTAGCTCAGAAAGAGTTATATTGGCTGATTGTTGAAGGCGCGATCGACCTGGAATTAGAAGAACCAAATCATCGGCATAGGCGAAGGCAGAGATATTGTCAGGTTTTTGCGTGAGTCAGCTCTCCAAAACTGTTCCAGAAGAGGGGTCCCAGTACTGATCCCTGGGGGCATCCTCTTGAGATGGTCCTTGAGAGAGACTGCTGTTTCGACATTACTTGGATGAGTCTATTTTGGAAGTAGCTTCTAATAACTTGCAACAGTTGCTGAGAGCACTTGGCTTTGGTAAGACGACTGAGAGCGTTCTACCACCAAAGGGAATCGAAAGCTCTCTCGAATTCAACGAATATGGCCATTTCATATTTAGCCCGCGAAGCTGACATGTGGTTAACTAAAGAGACCTAGGCGTCTTCACAGGATTTTCCCTTCTTGAAGCCAAATTGCGATGGAGACATTAAGTTTTGGCCTTCAATTAAATCTGCTACTCTGGGTGCTAACAATCTTTCGAATAGTTTGCCAAGGTTTGCCAAAAGAGAGATGGGTCTGTATGCTTTGGGATCTGATTTATTTTTGTCCGGCTTGTGGATAATTTTGATCAGAGCTACCTTCCACAGATTAGGAAATATTCCCTCAATAAGACATTTGTTGTACATAGTTAGAAGTATTTCTGGAAAGATTTCGGAAAATTTGATAATTACAGCATTTTCCACAAAATCTAAATCCGGACATTTATGGATATTTATTTTGCTTAGGGCCAGCTTTAGCTCGGGAAGAGTGAAGAGATCCGTTTCATATGAGGAGTGGTAAGTTGAGTTGCTATTCCTGATAGATATTTGTTCTGGAGTTTCTGTGGTGAGATCGTCCAGGGGAAGCAAGCGATCCAGGATGGCGTTAACTGAGTCATTCCAGTTAGTGGTTTCTGTATTGTTGTACAGTGTTGTACACTTCATGAGAGTGATACTTGTTTTTGCTAATTTTATATAATAGACCCCAGGGATCAGAATTTCCTGTGGAGTGAACTAAGTGTTGCCAGGAGGCAAGTTTTTGTTTTGCAATTGTATTTATGTATTCATTCTGCTGGCCTTTATACATATTTTTTAGTCTGGTGCCTTCTAGCTCAGGCCAGTACCTTCTCCGTTGAAAGTCTCTGCGTGCTTTGTGTACTTTTTTACGCAAAGTGGAAAGTTCAGCTGTCCTCCATGGAACTGCAGTATGCTTGCTAATTTTCTTCTTAGCGGAGCGTTCTGTAGCACGAAGTAAGGCAGCCTGTACATAGAATGCATATTCTGAGGCATTGAACTGGTTCAAAGACCGGCGAGTGTCAACGTTAAAATCCTGGTAAATTGAAGACATAAATAAAGGCCATTTGATGGTTTTGATAGAAAATCTTCTAAGGTCTTTTGGAGGAGGAGAAGGAGGGGGACCTGTAGTATTTGAAAGGAGAGATACCTTAAAAGTGATTGCTCGGTGGTCACTCTTTGTGTAGTCAGTATGTATGGTCCAATCAGAGATCCTCGAGGACATGGCGGACGTTGAAATGGTTAAATCAATGTTTGATTCTTCGCGGACGTTTGAAAAGGTGTGCGGTTGGTTGGGTAAGTTGTGCAGATTTAAATTGTAGGTGAATTAAAATTGCTCGAAAATCCTACCTCTGTTGTCCAAGGCACTGCTGAACCATAAGAAAGAGTTTGAGTTTGAATCAGTTGTAATTATTAAATATGTGGGATTTCAAATAGCAAACACCTGTTCTAGATATCTTTGTGATAAATTAATATCTGCTGATGGTGGACAATATAGTGACAGCAAGTAGAATGAGACAGTTGATGTAGAGACTAAAATACAGGTGGATTTTGATTACACAAGCCAGAGCTAACGGTGATATCTAGCTTGTTGTTGAATATGATGATGGCAGATTTAGGATCTGTTGCAGAGGACTGGATGATTCTTGTAGTCATGGGATATCCCATAACTTTGGAAGATTGCCCATAAATGTGCTTAGAGACATAAGGTTCCTGAATGCATATAATACCAAGTAAATATTCTGTTGCAATGAGCCTGATCTCATCAGCAACGCATCTAGAGTGTTGTGCATTGATCTGCATGATTGTAAGTTGGAAGGGACAGAGTGGTTCGCTGCCTAGCTATGCAGAGATAGGCACACTGCCCGTCTTTGGTCTCGAGATCGCTTGTACCGCTGGTTGTTCATTATGATTGCCAAACGATGGCATTACCAAGAGACCTGCGGGCCAGATATCTGTGTTTAGATATCTTTCTAAACACAGATATCTGGATATTTTTCTATATTGGGACTTTTGATCTTAATCCGGAAAGAGGAAGAGGATCGATTCCTGGTATGGACTTTTATGGGGGTTCCGGGTATGTTGAGCTGCTTCAGAAGAGTTTCAGTTTGTTCTACTGTTGTTTCCGGGCATAGTCGAATTATAAAAATGCTGGAGAGGCTTGCCCTCCTTTCTCTACGCTGCACCGTTTTAATACCCAGTGTGTTAGGGTTAGAGCCAATAACTGCATCACGATTCTGAGTTGCTTGGGTGAAGAAGATCTTGTCTTGCTTGGAAGTAACGTTACTGTTGATAGGTGCTGACGTTACTGTTGATAGGTGCTGACGTTACTGTTGATAGGTGCTGACGTTACTGTTGATAGGTGCTGATTTCATTCTCCATGCTCTTGGTTCAACTGTCTTCTTGGAGCTACTTTCAAACGGCATGTTGTGACCATCAGTTGTGTTTGTTGCATTACTGTTCGTTGTTGGTCGGAAGTAATGCTGTTGTATGTTTTTCTGCAAATAGCTCGATTTGGGCTGTTCGGATTTTTTGTAGTTCAGTTCTGAACCTCTGACGGCCGCTTTAGTTGGTCTTCTGGTGTTCTGATGCATTATTTCTCCTTGTGTAGCTGGTAACTGGTGTGTAGTCTAGTTCGGTCTATTTAGCTGAGAGGATCTATCACCTCTTAATAAGGAATCTGGAGTTTTTCTTTGTGTGATTTTTTGATAAATTCTAAATAGTCAGAATTCCTTAGCATTTCTTCAAGAGGACTAGAGACCTCAAGAGCAGGTTTATTATTATTACTCTGCACCTTAGATTGCTGTGGTACAGTCTCACTAGGCGAGGAAGAGACAGGATCTGATGTTTGAGTACCCACTTTCCTTTTGAGTATGGCTTCCTCTTCTTTAGTTGGGCTTTTCGGGGTTCTTAGGTATGTTTCAAGTGTATCGGCTATTTTGTTAATGCCTTCAAGTATCATCTCAAAGCCCTTTGTTCCATGCCCTTCTCTGTGCAATATTAAATCCTCAGTTTTCTCGAGACGTTGTACCCAGTTTTCTAGTTTTTTTCCATTGGCCGAGATATTTTTTTCAAAATTATTTATCTCGCTAATACAAGTGGCATGCAATTCTGAATTTTTTCTTTTTATATCTCTGTTTTTGGTACCGGGTTCAAAGATCGCAGCGGATTGTGGTTTATGGTCTTCAGTGTGGGTTACTGCTCAGGGCGTCCTCGGTTCAGGTATGCCGTCCGAATCAGGCGCTCCAATAATTGTAATGTTATTTCGCGTATTCTTTGCTTTTCTAAGTGTTTTCTTCATTGTGGTTTTTCTGTTCGGAAATCTGAAAGCGCCAGTGGTGCAGGTCGGGGAGTTATTCATAGAAACGCTAGAGCTACATTTAGTTGGCTGGACACCAGAGGCACATATTGGCCTGTCACTTAACCGTTTTAGTTGTGCACATTCCTTTCGTGGGCAGGTAGAAGATTTAGATTTCTTCATTGTTGGCCAAATGGAGATTTCCAGACAATTGTTTTGTAAGGACCAATCCTTACAATAATTTAATAAAGTTTTGTTAAATATTGGGAGAATTAATTGTAGTGTAAATAGTTAGTTTTCAGATCAAATATCATGGGTTAGGAAACACTGGAATTTGAAGGTTATTCCAGACACTCCCAGTTAGTTATATCTCGGTTGTAAAGGATTCCTTAAGCGAGTCAGTAAAAGTATAATAGACCGAAACAAATCCCACTTAAGACAGGAGCATATACTCTATAGAAAGGGCACTGAGTGCGGGAGTGGCCCTCTTAAAGATTTCACGGTGCGACTCTAGCAGGTGTGGGCGAGGTAGTAATGGATGTGAATGTGAGGTCACAAAGAAGGCCTGAAACTTGCTTAGTTGACCGGAACTTACGTTTATTTTTCTGGAATTTGCCAGAAATTTCCAGACCAACGGAAGTTCGGACACAAAAAGGATGAAAAAACACGCCCACGGAAATGAAAGGAGACGAATAAGAATCACGAAGGAAAGGATGTGGAAGTCAACGATTGGCCAGGAAGAAAGCGGAGGGATTTTTGAGAGAACGTAGAGAAGGGTCTGAAAAAAATTGATACTGGGGAGGTTCGAGGAAGTTTTCTGAGGAAGGAAAGTCGTGGTCTAAGTTGGAGTCGTGGTCTAAGTCCTGGGGTAGATGGAAGTTGTGATAAGAACTCTGCGTACGACTACAATAGGAAGGAATGTTCACCTGTAGACATTGAAGCAGTATGGAAGGAAAAAAGAGAAACACACTCTGAGAATTCTTTAGGCAAAGAATAATCAAATGAGCAGTCGAACGACTGGCCTACTAGGAAAGCACCTCAGTCCACGGAAGAAAAAAATGCCGACTAGAAAGGAATATAGGATCCAGATTTAAATCCAGCCGCGCAGTACCCTGTAGGAAAACATCAGAAAGATTACCGTGATCCCGGATGGGCGCCTTCCGCATTCCAGTACACGAAGGGCAGATAGGAAAGGAATCCGAGCAGGGAGAAAAGTCCAGACAATCACGTAAGTGTTAGGAAGTTTACTGAGAATAAATGTACCTATATTAATAAGGGAAGGACTATAGGAGAATGCTATATAGTTAAGGAGGGATGTCTAAGTGATGAATATATGTATATAAGTGTAATATAATTAAGGCGTAAGTAATCTGTAATTGGAAGTGAAGTCCTATATATTAAAGTTTGATAGAAAGAAAAGAGGTAATAATTAACTAAGAATTGTTACGATTGAGTAAAGGTTTTCTAACTAGTGTGAAGTTAAAGGTTGAACTTTAATTTATTATGAAAGTTGAATTATTGTGAGTATATCTGATTGGAGTAGGAGTTGATTAACAGGTGAACTATTAAGGAGTTGTGGACTAATTGATCAGAAGGGTACTATTTAATTGAGTTGATTAATGTTTACTGTTAACCTGGCTACAAGAAAATGTTTGATTGAATAAATGTACTTTCCTTACAAGTTTGAGAAACGAACTCTTAAGGATTTTGTTAGCCAGTTCATTGACTGGTAGTTTGTTGTTCCATTATACAGGCTGTTTAGGAGTAGAGTGAGACGGATTGTATGAGGTGAATACTACGCCCTATCGAAGCCCATGTAAAAACATGAAGAGACACCATGATATAATGTATAAGAATATGTATTAGAATTGGATAATTGTTGGTGAAATAATTGGTTTGAGATCAAGATATATACACATTTAAAAGTTAGAAAGATAACAAGTTTCCAACCAAATATTATAATCAGTTAGATATTATTGCAAGTTTTTATGTATGACATGTTAATAAACATTGTATATTCTACATTCATGTGTGTGTGCCTGTTATTCCGAAACTCAGCCAGTCCAGTGGAAGAATACCTAATATAATTGGGGTCCCCGTGAGTCTGGGATTTTCTGAGATCAATCAAGTCAGGTGTTAAAGTGGGAGGGGTTTATAACGGGATATATAAATAAAATAAATATAATAAATAAATAAATATAAATTAATACAAAAAAAGAAGAGACAAGTAAAATAACACTCTTTTACCCCCCCCACAGTTTACAAGCCCTAAGGATACTTGTAGATCAATACTTGGACTGAGTAGGAATTGGAATTGGGGGAAAATTCCTAAGGGAATTGATTGGAATATTCCAACAGCAGGATCGATACTAGCACTTTTGACCATGGAAGCCTATTGTTCCAGAATTCTGGCAATCAGCAGTAACATTATCGGTCGTCTAATATTAATTTTAAAATTGAAAATTGCACTGTACCTGTTACTTGTGGAATTAAATGGAAAGGATTGGCGTAGAGCGTACTCTTCCTGGATTCCGTAGATGTCAAATATGGATCAGTTTGGTGAAGCTAATACTAGAACATAGTAATTAAACTGGGAGCACACAAACATGCGACTTGACCGTTGAAAAATGGATGACCTTGTCCATTCACTACACATTCCCGCCGACCGGACTAGCCGGGTGGGTAAAGTGCCTACCCGGCAACCCAAAGGTCGCGGGTTCGAATCCCGCCTCGGGCTTTGATCAAAGTACTGCAAAAACTTGGGAGGTGCATTATGGCCACAGAAGCCGATGCGCCAACAACTACCAGAAAAAAAAAAAAACTACACATTCCCAAGGTTTTTTGTTTTGTCTTCCATTTGTTGGGGGTCTTTGTAAAACACGTAGCGTAGAAATCGGCGATGACGAACCTTACAGCCTTGTTTTCACAGCGCGTTGGGCTTTCCGGTAAAAAAGTGACTCAGACCAGTATAGAAGGAAGGCTTTTGAGCCACTTAAAGTTAGTGTTTCTGATGTTGGCATGTAGGGCTGAGCTCGCTGATTTTGAAAATGGCGTTATTGTTGGATGTCACATTACTGACTTGTCCATTCGTGCAATTACACATAGCCTACAACATCCAAATTGGACTGTCGATGGAATGACACAGAAGCCTTACAGTACCACCACACTCTAGTAACGCGTATGAAGTCAATGGAAACCAATTCCACGTGATCACTGCGCACTCAGGTGGTTGTAGGACAATATCGCCAGACATCCTTGCCAAACATCACTCAGGAGTTTAAGACGCCAACAGCAGTTGGGATCTGAACAGAGCTGCAAAGTTTCATTCTTAATGGCAAAGCAATGGCGAAGCATAAGCCAAACATTAACTAGCTCAATCAACGCTCACTAACCTTGAATAGTGCTTTTGTTGTTTTAGGTTTTTAGGCACATATTAGACTATATTGCCCGCATTTATTATGTATCTGCAAATTGCGTGCGTTCTGTGGTTGATCTGCCTGTTTGTTGGACTAAAAATGGGATTTTCAGGGACAAAACACACTCAAACTACGCGTGAGACCCACTAACTCAACAAGGCAGTGCATAAAGCCGATACAAATTCCTCGCTTCATTGAGAAGATGAGAACCTGTCCCTCTCCAATCCGGTGTAGTGAAGAGAAGGTGACTGTATACACTGCTACCCGCGACGGTTGAACAGTGCAACGATGGCCGCATTTTGTGCATAGAAGAGTATACTGGTGCATATAACAATTAGGTGAGGTGCATATTAATCTGTTGAGAATATTAACAAGAGCCCCATTAAACACCAGAAAAATTCCGATGGACTGACAGAGTGCAAATTCTCCCAAATCCACAAAGATAGTGCAAGGTGAGCTGCACTGCTCTACCATTAATATTCGCGCTCCCCTCCATGGGGAAAGGGGAAACAGGTCCCATGCATGCAACACGTCACAGAAACTACTATAAATATGCACACTGGACTTCGAACAGACAATTGCAAATTGGGCATGCAAGATGACACGTTCAACAGAATTAACACATAAGCAAGCGTTCTTTACGAGACATTGCAGTCACTCTGGGGATGTCTAGGTCAACGGTTAGTGACGTCATATGCAAATGGCAGAGGAATCGGACTGAGCCTGCCAAAAATCGGCCTGGTAAACCCCGAAAACTAATAGAACGGGACAAGAGAATTCTGCGAAGTGCTGTGCGCCAAATCGTGATTTGCCATTGTCGCAAGTCACACAAACGCCAACACCCATGTCATTGAGACTAAAAAAAAAAATATATATATATATTATTTTTGGGTTGCCCGTAATTAAATACCTTAACGCGTATTTGTGTCTGTAAATTGCGTATGTTCTATGGTCGATTTGCCTGTTTTACCGGACGAAAAAACCTCAGTTACTGGGGAGAAAAACTTTGCTATCTACGCCTGAGACCGACAAACTCAGCCACGGAGTGAAAAAAGCCCATTAAAGTTCCTCGCGTCATCGACGGGATTCGAACCCAGGCCTTTTCCACCCGGTGTGGGGAGGACGGTGACGATACCATTGTGCTACCCACGCAGACATGTCATTGGGACTAATATCGAAGGACACTCCATGATATGGGTTACAATGGCCATTCAGCTGTTCACAAGCCATTGATCACCTCAATAAATGCCAGACGCCAATTAACATGGTGTAAGGAGGGCGAATCCTGGACTGAAGAGCAGTGGAAAGCAGTGCTATGGACAGACGAGTTGAGCTTCGCACGCTACCAGTCTGATGGCCGTTCCTGGGTGTAGCTAATGCCAGGGGAACAGTTTTTTCCTGATTGTATTCTCACAACAGTGCAGTTTGGGGGAAGCAGTGTCAGGGTATGGGGCTGCTTTCATCGTTTGGCTTAGGCCCATTAGTCGTTATCGAAAAAACCATGAATGCTGTGCAATACCAGGACAGCCTGAACAATTATGCGCTTCCAACGTTATAGCAATACTTCGGGGAATTCCCGTACCTGTATCAGCAAGACAATGCGCCATGCCATACTGCTCGGGTCGTAGCAGAGGGGTTTGAGGACATGGGTGTGGAAAAGTTGAATTGGCCAGCCCAGAGTGTTGATCTGAACCCTATCGAGTATCTTTGGGATGTACTGGATCGTAGTGTACGTGCACGTCGAGATCGTCCAAAGAACAAGGCCGAACTGGTGGTTGCGTTAAAGGCCGAGTGGAGGAACATATCACGTGACATTTATAAAAAGCTGGTTGAGAGTATGCCGCGAAGATTGAAGGCTGTTATAAAAGATAAAGATTTCAGCACAAAATATTAAATTACACAATAAAAGCTCTTTTTTTGTCAAAAGGCAGGTGTTCGGATATTAATGGAAGGGCCAGTGGCGGATTCAGGGTAGGGCCATCGGGGCAAGTGCCCCCAGTCGTTTTTCGGTGTCCCTCCTATCATAATTTTCTCGATCTGCCACATGAGTAGGGCCGTGCATAGGCCAATGAATTTGACGTTTGTGGTAGTGAAGATCACTGAGGCTGTAGTTAAGGATGCTGTTCAATAACATCTCAACAAGAATGGTATCTTGAAGAAATTCCGGCACGCGTTCGTTAAGTGGTGGTCATGACTGACCGCCAAATGAATGCAGGTAATAATTAGACTATAGTATCACTTTTGATATTTTTCCTCGTAGAAGTCTGCAATATGACCTACAACAACTGGGATTTTAAGGTAAGAGCCAATGGTAGGCCCCTGGACAGAGGATGATCACAAACAAACAGTCTTCAGAGTAAACCAGTGTAACAAGTAAGAACCCTCAGAGCTCGATGTTGGGTCTCCCCTTAGTTTTAATTTACAGGGTGTCTATAAATTATTCACCCCGTTATGAAGCTCGATTAAACTTTTGTTGTATTCTGTATTGTAAAATGGTTTGCTGCACTTAATAAAGCAACTCAAAGAATTTCTTATCCCACAACCGCACTTCAGTGAAACTTCACATGGGCACCTTTGGTAGTTCGTAGAATGTCAAGACGGTAGCCGATTTCATTACAAGCATTTTAAAGCGTCTCTTGAGAAACGTTAGTCTGCCTCTTCAATCAGCTCTTTTAACTCTGTGACGTTGTTAACTTTTTTTTTTTTTTTTGCATAGACCTTTTCCTTTTCGTAGCCCCATGCAAAGAAATCCACAGACGTTATATCCAGGGAACGAAGAGGCCGTGGAATGGGACCATCAAGGCTAATCCATAGGTTAGCAAATTATTTATTGAGAAAATCGTGCACATGCTAGCTCCAGAGTGGTGGTGCCACATTTGCTGACGCACCACATGTGGCTGCGTATCTTCCAGCTAAGGTGTAGCATAGAATTCGAGCTTCTCTAGGGAATTTTCGGAATTCACAGTTGCTAGTGGTATTTTCAGTTGCAGGCTTGCCAGCGGATAGATTTTGTACGACATGGGGAAAAAGCTACGTGAATTTCCAAAACTTTATATGCAGATACACTAGGCTTAGCTGCTCCTTTCTGCTGCAGCACACTGCCGGTTTCTTGAAACAGTTTCAACCTTCGCCTCATTGATTGTTCCGTAGGTGGATCTTTTCTGCAATCACCGTTGAAAACGTCTCTTTAGAGTCGCTGGAGATTTGGTATCCCGCAACCACAGCACTCACATTGCTTTCTTCTGCACTGCCATTTTCATGCTTTGCTGTAGCAGTTCTTGCTGCGATCCAGGCTGCCACCGCATGAGAAAAACTCATTGAGTTACTTTGATAACTTCCGCAAAGCATTTTAAGTTACATATTAAAATAAAATTTTAATCGAGCTTCATTATCAGCTCAATAACTTAAAGACACCCTGTATTTTCATTAATGATATTGACGAGGGCATCCAAGGGCCGCTGTCACAGGTTCGGTGGTGATCTGAACGGTGGAAAGGGTTGATTAACAATTCGAGCCAACCTACGTTGCTTCAGAAAGAATTTGATTGGTTGCGAACATTGTCCGAAAAATTTCAACGGGAGTTTAATGGTTCTAAATAAATGGTTAGGCATTTGGAGAACAGAAATCCTGGAGGCATGAATAAATTAGGGGAGTGAAGCTAAAAGTGTTTCACAACGAAAACGTGTTAAGAGTCACGATTTAGACCGACAAGAAATTTTCCATTCAGTGTAAACAGGTGGCTAGGAAGGTATACGGTACTCTCTGTGATTTATTCTGTTGTTTAGAACGCATAGTGTTACGATGAGTGATGAAAGTACTCCTCTAAATCAAAAGACCTGTTGCTTATAGATAAAAAGACTAGAACTAATTGGTTAAAAGACCGCAATATCCATATTAAAACAACGTATTGAAGAATATTTATTTCGGAATTATGTATTTGAATTCAATTCTGTATATGGCTGAAATAAATTTCATAAAGGGCATCGTTAATATCTTCTATTGTGAAGTCCTTCACAACAACGAGTTGCCTCTATCTTGTACTTCGAATGAGAGACAACTCTCATATTGTATAAATAGGTCACAACTTGATTGTCAGCTCCTTCACCTTGGGTACCTACCCATCCACCATTGAGAGGCCATCCAACCAACACCGAAACGGCCGTTTTGGTGGTAGTGCACTCGACTAAGAATAAGTAACAGTAGAGAACTGTTGGAGAGGCATTATTTATTCGAAGTATAAGAGAAAGAAACTCGTTCTGCAGGATTTCACAATATGAAATATTCTCTGAATCTGCTGTTAATACAAACTTTGTTTGTCCCATCTACGGACAGAACTGTTGCAGTTGCAATAATTTATAGTTTGAGGCTTTACAGCCCTAGAAGCTACGCATTAGAATGAAAGATAAAGTGAGAGAGAGACGAAGATCAAGGAAGCATCCTTGACAAAAAGAGTCCTTTCTGTATTTGTCATCATTATATCAGGCCTTGAATTGATATGATACTGATATGATCTGGTAATGAATACGGTCAGATAATATCAATATGGGTCAGTGCTCATTAAGTGACAATAGCACGTGCACTCTACCTCTAATTGTCGTGCCTTCGTGGGTAACACAGTCGGTACAATCCCCACCCTTCCCACACCAGATGGAAAAGACCCGAATTCGAATAACGTCAATGAAGCAGGAATTTTTATGTGCCTTTTGCACAACGTGGTTGAGTTATTCGTTCTCAGGCGACGACAGCATGGTTTTTTCTCCCTGAAACTCGTGTTTTTCGTCAAGCAAAAAGAAATTCGATCACAGAAGATACGCAATTTACAGACATATTACATGCGGCACAATATGGCCGAAGTTGCTGACGTGCCGAAAACCCAACGACGACAACAACTAACGAGCGTCACAATACTCAATTGGTCCAAGGCCTTCTATTGCTATGATCATAGACCTTAACAGCTTAAATCAGATGTCCCGAGGACATGGCTATTCTCATAAAATATTGTCATTAAGAGATTATGATTGATCGTTTAGCTGCCTATGTACCTTCTTGGATTACTGGCCTCCTCCATTTGGCCTTGGTGACAAATGCGCGTAGACCTAACACTTGAATTTTAGTCTGAAGTTGGGCAGGTAGGAATCGGTCGAAAAGCATCAGTCCGCTGTTTCGCGCCAAAAGCTTAATGAGGACTGAAGCCGTGTTAGAGGGACATGCCAAGTGCGGAGATCCAAGGCCGCTAAGGGAATTCTGCAGCTTCATGAGCATAAATAACCATATCTATTGTACTTTTGTTGTGGTTGTTTTCTGTGATAGTAGATTCAATCAGCTTTTTCCCATGAGATCAACCAATATTTCGCAAAGCTGATCCTCCTTATGGTAGTTGGGCTGATATCGTCCATATTTCTACTCCGTAGCTTGTATATTTGTATAAATGTTGATGCGTTTGCAGTTTCGTACAAGTTTGCAGCTGGTTCTTGGCGTTGAAGTTGCACCCGTTAATTTTTTGTTAATTTGTTGATACCATAGGTGAAGATGCCCAGGTCAAACTGACTGTTAACATTCTTGATGGATCACCATTCAAAAAACAGAAGTTATGATGGTTGGGCACTGCTTCAAAGATAACGTGCTTTGAAAGGATTTTCCCGATTTGATTTAGCCAGAAGTGTTATAGTTATTTATTGAGATCTTGGAGCTTGTTGATTACTACAAGAAATCGGCCTGTAGTTCTGCTTGTCCTGAGTAGTTTTCTTGGGAAGAGATTTGACCGCATTGTGATTCCAATTCGACCAGAAACAGTTCACTTTTAAAACTCTGGTGTAGATTAGATCGACATAAAAACGTGATTTTCTGGTTATGTTGAGGGGCTGTGGTTAATAGATGTGCTGAGTAGGGACAGGATATGGTAATCCGAAAACCTGCTTCCTCACTTTATGTAACATCTTACTTTTCTGGAATGCCTTAGTGGTCTTCGGAGAACACAAAATGTCTACCAACCTCAAGATAACAACCTACAATCGTTGAATCGCCACAGGCGTGTTAATACAGAAAAGATAGCAGACAAACATTATCCGGAAAGCCTAACTGATTTGCTGACAAATCCCAAATCCTTGAAGTAGAGAACAGAGCGCATATTGCCTTGTCATGACATAAAAACTAAGTGCATAGAAGAACACAAAGCCAATAGAAGTAAAAGTGCAAATCACACACTCAGCCCAATCCCGTTTGAATTACGAAATCCAAAGGTACGGCTCTTTAAGGTGTGAAACACCTCTTGAGGGTCTTCGATTTTGCAGGGGTAGGTAGAATATCAGGATAGAGAGCTCCGAAAACCTACCCCTTCCCTTTATATAAGGTCCTATTTCTTCTGGAATACCAGAGTGATCATTGAAGAGTACAAATGTCTACCAAACTCAAGATAACATGTCTTCAATTTTGCTGATTAAAGCATGGTAACTAATCATTTAGAAATTTTCCTGTTAATCTAATTATTATTCTAATTATTATCCCCTTACTCCTAAATGATAACAAGCAGTCACAACAAAAACGGAATTATTAAAATGTTACCATCTTCACACTTTAGAACATCAAATGTCCGCAAACTACTGATATTCGTAATGATGCGTAAGGAACTAGCGTTGATGAAAGAACGTGTGATGAAGAATGAAAAGGAATTTACAGCACAGATTAAGAAGATGCAGCAGGTAAGTAAGAAAAGAAACACAGCGTCACTAGGGAAAGTAAGAAGAAAGCTGTGTACTTGGGACTGTTGCTAGCATATTGTAGGAAACCAATAGAGAGCACTGTGCCAACCGTCATGGCTGTAGTATAGTTTAAAAGCGAGATGAAGACACCGTCTGGGAAGCGTCAAACGACCATACACACCAATGAGAACGTGAATGATCCTACCAAGAAATTTACGGCAAACGGAAGTGCCCTGGAAGCATTCCTCAAGGAAATGGACTATTGCCAGTTCCTAAAATCGATAGGGATCGGGACCTGATCGAAAGCAGTAAATTGAAACGGGCTGATAAACAGTAGTATGAAGCGATCCAACCTGAACGCGTCCTCAGTAATGAGCATATTTTGTCGCATATTAATTGAAGACTCCTTGATGGTGGTCACAATGTGATAGCCAATAGTCAGTTTCATTTGTCTAGCCGTGCGATCCCTTATAGCAATTCTGGGTCAAATCTTACCGCAGGTAGTCCTGATACTGTTTCCATATCACTTGAGTACGTGGACGACTGTTTGGCCACTGGGATGGAAACTGAGAAAACTGCATCTACAGGTTTAGCTTGTCCTCAAAATTCTATTCTGGATTTCAAGAGTTTTACAAGAGTGAATGCGAATTATAATCATCAACACGTGATTGATATGGGCCGAAGACCCAATGGATCTAATAGGCGTCCTCATCCAAGGCGTTCCCCTGATACGCTTCAACCCTCCAAGATTGATTTTCTTAGGCATGAAGTACCTCGCAACTTGGCAGTTGAGAGGTTCTTCTTGCCTAAGCGAACGAATTTTTGATGCCTTCCCCTCAGCTTACGTCCGCTTTAAACTCGGGGAGGAGACGAAGGACTTCCTCTGCTCCTGACGGGTTTTTCCATGGGGTCAATAATCAGTCCAAGATTAAGGCAACTCCTGGATTGTCAGTTGTCTTTATTACACGGATGGTCTCACACACATACACCAATGAGATTAGAAGTCTAATATAACACACTACTTGTGTCCGAGTCAAAGCGTACAAGATACGTACCAAACATCTTTCATATGCATCTTTCGACGTCTCCTGCAGACTTGTAGATCTTGGTGTGATTCTTGAACCACGTCTTTGGACACTAGGGTTCGTCATCCGCGAATTTGGAGAAAGCCCAGGATTATTAACTAACGTGGGAAGCACATAGCTAAGACCTGGAGATCGAGCAACTGGGTGTTCAACCTTTCTTACTACGTTTTGGCCAGAACGTCAGAATCATATATAAGAACTAGAATATAAGTTCTTTATAACCCACAGTCAGCCATTTCAAACAGTAATAACTAACAGGCCGGAAATATCAAGCCCCCACAGGCGAAGAAATGGTATCCAGTTACTGATCAGATTCCCCTATCGAACACCTTTGAAAGTTTTCTACCAAAACATCCGTAGTCTCCGTAACAAGTTGGGCACCCTGGAACATCTCTTTTTTCGTCCAGTATGCGATATATTGTTTACCTGAAACATGGCTCGGGCTGGACCAACAGTCAATTAGCAGCGACAATTTAGCCGATTACTCAGCGTTTTTCACATCAAGAGCCCATTCTAGGGGCCGGGAGATGTTGCTTTCCTAATAAAAGACTAAACCACAGCTCGTCCGTGCTGTCTCTTGTAACTCTCCACGGTTTAAAGCCCTGGTCGTCACTGTAAAATATAATACTCGTCTAATTGACATCGGAGTAGTCTATTCCCCTCCATCACCTGATCTCATAACAATCAATGAAGCCTCGGGTTGGACTCAGGAGATTTCAACTTACCTCCGGATTTGGATAATCTGTTGATTCCTTGTTGATTCCAAGATTCATTCCTTGAATGCTTTCCATTTAGAACTGGCTGATGGTAACATCATCAGTTGGGCCCAATATACAGAAATTAAAAACTGTCTGAGGCCATTGTAGTAACCTTTACTTTAACAAAAACTCTTCCTTTGTTCTTGATGGTAGTTACATCTTTAAGTAAATCCCACATCAATGCACTGTGATCACTGCTACCTCCACCTAGTGATTCCTTTATCTTCAGATTCTTAATGCATGAATAATCACACTCCCTGTGGTTGCCTCTCGAGCATACTGCTGGTGAAAACAGTAATCTAATTAATCAATAAACGTCTTGCTAATGTGCGACTGACCAACCCACACATTCCAGTCAACAGATGGAATGTTAAAATCCCACATTATCAGACATACTGACTAACAGGCTACTCTATTTCTCTGTACGGTCGTACTTTGTACTCATCGGAATCATTAGACCTCTAACACTCTCTTACTCTCATTTTTCCTCCCTCTCCCAGTGCTTATGTCACACTAATCTGACTCATCATTGCATTGTCGGCCAACATCAATTGGATGTACTGCCTTAGATTTTTCGTGCTTCTTAAGAGAGAGAGTATAACCTCCCTTCCCCTCTTTCCCTCATTGGTAGCACAGTTGGTAGGATCACCGTCCTCCCCACACGGGGCGGAAAAATGGACGTCAGAACACACGCAGTTTAAAGACAATATATACGGATCGATATGGCCTTATTCACTGATGCTTCTAAAACCCAGCAACAACAACCCCTCCATTCTGTCTGTTCTTTTGTGCCTTTAAAAATATCTGCACAACGTCCTCTACTTCTGTTCCTCGCAAACACACCCCCATCCATTTTCACCCACCCTTTTTGGGCAATATATTTGCCGTGTGCCTGAAAATAAATTTATTTTTATCTGTGTTCGTGTTTCGCGTTTGGTTCTTACCTTTTGAGTGCAACTGTGGTTGCAAACGTGACCAAGCAATCTTCTCACAACAAGACATCCGACAGTCACTGCAGATCAAATTCCAGTAGGATTCGATGAGGGTGTTCCCGATGAAGGTAAAAGGAATAGAAAAGCGATAATCTTATATTCATAATCACGTGATTTTTCTAACCACAAGTTTTTCAGTGTTTCGTTTACAAGAACTGTAGAACGGCTCCTAATACTGAAGATGACACTTACAATTGCCTTTGAAATTTGCGTCACAGACAAAGAAGCAGCAATAACGCAAGCGGAAAAATCGAAAACAATATTGACAAGGTTTCTCTGGCAGCCAAATCTGATAAGAAACGAGGAAAAATTGAATGAAATCCATGAGTTGTTGTTGTTATTGGGTTTTAGGAGCATCGGCAAATAAGGCCATAAGCCTCCATGTATATTGTCTTTAAATTGCGTGCGTTCTGAGGCCAACTGTCACGAATCCGTGGGACTTAAAAGTGTAAACAACAGCTACATTTTCTGAGGAAGGAAAAAACAAAAAAATTTTAAAGTTGATGTGATTTCAGAGTCGATTCGCGTGATTTCCTTGTTGCGATGGTAGCCGACTCATTCCACGGGAAAAAAAAATATTTCAAACGAAACTAATTGCATTTAAATTCACTTGATAAAAGTAAAGGTACAATAGAGTTTGCACACGTACATTTTCTACATCAAAATGTACTAAGAGTTAGTGTACAAAGAACGAGGAAAAAATGCGTGCAAAAATTCGGAAAAGTGGGTCGTCGAAATGTTTAATGTACTTGCAAATTCTTTGTCACCCGGAGGAAGTTCTTGGGATATTAAATTTACTAATATCGTTAAAATTCTGATGGTACATTATAATTGAAGGCATTTAAGATTCATTCACGTGTCCAATGATGAATTGCTTCATAGCTGGTGTGTTACTTCATTAGCATTGACAAGACTAAATTGATTTGAAGATGACCTAGAAATATTCAACCATTTAAAATCTTATTTCAATGACTAAGGATCTTTAATTGATATCCAGAAGTTGTTCGAAAGTTTTTTTATCCTCATGTAAAAAAAAAATAGCGAAGTGATGTAACCAAAGACATCTCAGACAACTTGTTTTCAACTGTGTTACGGCCACTTCTGTTTTAATGGGTCAACATCGCCCAGTGTCACATGATGACAGATCAGGGCTGCTGGGACCTTGTCTGAAGACACTCGATTGATGATTTCCGCTTACTGGTGGTAAAATGAACCACGCACTGTCTTCTCGAATACGCGGCGACTGCCAATACCCGATTTCTTCAATACTCTGCTCATGGTACGGGTTGGAATAGGACAGTTCTCGGTTTGATTGAATTCCGATGTTCTTTACTGCACACTCGATGTCCTATTTTTCCGTAGAGTCCTCCTTAGACTACGACTGCTTAACTGTCGACGTATTCTTTGTCTGCCACATTTACGCCTTTGAGATGTGGGAGATTCTCTTGCTTTCCAATCATTAAAAACCTTTGAGATGGATGTTTTTGAGAAACCAGTCATGTCTTTCGTTTCTTGAATTTTATCTCCTACTGAACGTGAACCCACCATATGACCTTTATCAAAGTCTGATAGATCACGCGTTTGCCCCATTCAAAGTCTGATAGATCACGCGTTTCCCCCAATCGAACAGTCTATGCAGTCTTTATACTCGTCGAGGCAACACGTCATCACCCCTATGTCACAGTTTCTTTTGTATGTGACTGTCTTGATACAAAGGTTCGTATGTTTTTAGGCCAATGTGTCTATTTAGTAATCGCATGTGGACGCACATTTTACCGTGTAGCACTCATGAAACCATGCGAGTCCCAGTGGACTGATTTTAATGAAATTTTATATTTGAGCCTTTAAAAAATATTTGTCGCGCCACAATTCAAATTTCATTGAAATTGTATAAATTCAATTCCAGCAATTATTGTTTTTTCTTTCCATACAATTTCTTTTAAGAAAGGTAGTTAATGTGTGCAGTGAGTCACATTTCAGGCGCATTCGATTTTTTTTCTTAAACTAAATTATTTAAGAAAAAAATCAAGAAGAAAATTTATGAAAAAATAATTAAAGAAGAAAAATTATAGAATTACCTTGAGCAGCTCAAAGTTCATCTATATAAAGAGGCATACCTGAACGTTATCTTGTATCTTGACTCGAACTCTTTTAGCTATGATATAATCTTCATGTTTATTTTTCCATTATTATACGTTTATTTTGGATGGTTGTTGTTGTTGTAATAGGGTTCTTGGAGCATAAGAGACTAAGGCTATATCGCGTCATGTATATTGTCTGTAAAATGCATGTGTTCTGTGGTCGATTTTCTGTTTGCTAGACGAAAAACCCCAGTTTCTGGGAGAAAAAGCCGTGCTACACTCACCTGAGACCGACTAAATCAACCACGTTGTTAAAAAGGCCCATAAAAATTCCTCACGTCATTGATGGAATGGAACTCAAGCCTTTTCTACCCTGTGTGGGGAGGATGGTGATTCTACCAACTGTGCTACCCACAAGGCCATTGTGGATGGAGGAGAAACTATTTCTAAGAATGCTACTCTATCTTCGCCTTTATGGGATGAGGTTCTTTCATTCCTGCTACTACAGCCATTTTCACCACTTCACTATCATTAAGTTTCATTATGGCTGAACTTATTATATCATATACTGAGCTATTTTTTTTTTGGAAGAAAAGTACCGCTGAGAGCATAAGAGAAAGACTCAGTTTTTTAGATGCAGAGGAAGCAATATTTGTCATGTGCTTCTACCAAGAGAGATTTGGGTAATCCCCAGTGGAGATATATGATCTTGCCTAGAAATAGGAGTGTCATTAAAGGTAAGCATAGGAGCCAAATATTCCTTTTTGCAAGATTTAAGACAAACTGAGTTTTAGAAGGTTTGAAATCAACTAAGTTGTATTTGCCCCACTGGAGATCAGCATTTAAGGAATTGGTAGTGGATATTTGAGAAGTTAAAGCTGTTTTTACAGGGCAATGTTTCTCAAACTAGAATGTGGAATGCAATGTGCTGTCATCAGCAAAGCTATGGATGGGATTTCCAATCAATAGAAGAAGTAGTAGGAGTAACGGCAGATGATTTAAGGAAGCAAGCTTATATCGCATCAGCTAAAAAAAGAAAAGGTCTCTAATACACAAAACGAAAAGAGGGTGAATGAACCGGAATTTGGGGAACACCAACATTTGCGGAGAAGTTAGAAGACAGAGAGAGCCATCTACCATCTCCTGCAGTGAGACGTCAGAGAGAAAATTGGATACTCAATTACAGGACACAGTTGGCAAAACATAAGATGGAAGCTTATTTAGAAGACATTTATGCCAAACACGATCAACAGCCCTTGAAATGTCAAAAGCAACCGCTTGAGTCTCACCAAACGTTTCCACTGAATTTGTCAATAAACGGGTAACGTAAGCCAGAACATCACCAGTGGATCGACACTGACGGAATCAGTACTTGCAATCATTGATCAGATGGAAGGTTTCTAGTTAATTTAAGAATTGGCAGTTAATTGATTTCTCCGTTACTTTAGAAATAGTAGAAGTGAGTGCAATGGGACGATCATTGGATGGGAAGAATTTGTCGCTTTCTGTAGGAACTGGCTGCGTATGAGCAAATTTCCAAGCAGAGATTAAAACACCTTTGGAACAAGAAAGTGAATAAAGGCCACCGCGTTAGCAGGGACCGATCATTACTCATCAGAAAGACATACTCAGACACTCAATGGCTCATGAGCAACCACAGCTGTACGCTATTGAAGAAGTATCCCAGCCAGAGAACAGATCAGGAAATAACAAAGACTCCCTACAGGTCAAAGAACTAAACAATAATTTAACTAACGCCCATCATGTTCTGCCACCTGATATGCTGGTGTGTTTACCAACACACCTTCTAGCGATACGTACGTCTCATCTGGAGATATACAAAATTCCCCCATTGCAGTAGCCAACCCCGCTTCAAATTCCTCAGGATGCCGCCGATCTACCAATACTGATCGCCCTCCCCATCACACTGTTATTTCTAACCAGACCACTTTGTCCCGCCAAGTAACAGCCTCCAAATCTCGTCTGACACTGGCCAAGAAATATAGTATCCCCGTCTTTCCCAACAGAGCCAAGATATTTGCCTCAGATTTGGACCTAGACCCTCTCCTGAATCTATTAGGAAAATGTTTATTAAGGAGCATAACCTCTCAGTTCAGGTTAAACGGCTTAAAAGTCGGCAAACATGCTATGCCTCCTTCCTTACAATGTATTCACCCGCTGTCTACCAAAAGGTTGTAGATCCTGTCTCCTGGCCCCAAGAAATATATATCGGACCCTTTTCTGAGGAAAACAGACCCCATCAGCAATCTCAACTAATCCACCCTCCTCGATAGCAATGAAGGCTTCAAGGAGACAAGTATAAATGCTCCACGCTCCAGGTATTGTCTCAAAATGTACGCAGAATATGTCGCAATTATACAATTATACCACATCGGCATCATCAACCTGATTCCACCAGCCTGCAATCACCAGTGATAAACAGTAGTAATCTCAACTGAGAACCTGCGGGCGAATTATAGTTATGTTGTGTTTGTATGAGCTCCTCAAAAGTTCGTTCAAATTCTGGATTACTTTTGGAACTAGCGATTTTAATGTAGCGCCGTCGACTCCATATTAGTTGGTGAGTTGGTAATGTATTTTCGTGGCTATATTTTAAGGGAGTGAGAAGTTATTAACGTAACAAGCTGCTGGTTTTCGACATTGCTTCAGTTCATCGCTGCACTCCCTCCACCTGACATGAGCGGGAGGGAAAGTTCCAGTTCTGATAGTGAGGAGGAGCCTGAAACAGTTCCGGAGAATCTCCTTCCAACTAGTACCCCGCCGAAGACCCAGCTCAAGAGCGGATAACCCTCGATTAAAAAAAGAAAAGAAAAATAAAAAGGCCAACAAGAAAACTAAGGAGACCATGGAGGCATGGGCTGCCCTCCTCTGCTCAGAGTTAGTGACCCAAGATGAGGGGGCCACTGGCATTGGCCCCTGACCAAAGCTCTGTTGTTGAACCCGCTGATGCTGCTCTTACTACTGGGACAATGGCCTCCACCTATACAGAGGTTAAAAGCGTCGCCCAAGCTATCACACCGACAGCCCTTGCAACGCTATCGCAGATGGATTAAAATCCTTTCCTAGACTGGGGATATCTCCTCCACCTAGTGTCCCAGAAGGTGGACCCACTTCAGAGCCAGCTACGCTTCACCAAACAATCTCTCAACTTCGTAAGCAGTTGATCCCATTCCTAAACCACGACTCCAGTCGCTTCACCAGAAGTGCCGTGTGCAGGAGTTGTGGTCCACCCTTGAGTCAATTACAAGTGAGCTCCTTATTGACAATGAGAGGCTCAAAGCTGTGAATGAAGAACTTCGGTCCAAAACTCTACTCCTGGAAGGATCATTGATGCTATTGGCAGGCCCCAAAATTGTACTAACGCTGACCCTGACTATATTGAGACTCCGTGCCCCCTGGACCTGCTACGGGTGTCACTTCCTATGCTTCCGCTGTTAAGTCTGACAAGAGTGCCTTGCCCATGGCTTGATACAAATTCTCCATGTGTACCACCCAGAGAAGAAGCCACAGCATCTACTACTGTTGAGAGCAAGTGATACCTCGGAGCTCAAGACTAGCAATGACGTTAAAGAACTGGTGCAAAGCACTATTAGGGCTGATTATAAGAATATAAAAGTGAAATACCTGAGACCCATTAGGAACAAAGGAGTACTATTGGAGACCGTAACAAAAGAAGACCTAACAAGTATTGCCATATGTGGTACTCTCACAAATGCAGGAGTGGTTATAGCTCCCCCTAAAAAGTCAAATCTGTCAATCGTAGTGTAGGATGTTCCAAAGCAGAGTTCCAACGATGAATTACCTGAGGATCTGTTCCACAGAAACCTACTGGACCGTGGATTCTCCTGGGAGGAAGTTAAGGCTGAGACCACTTTTAGGTTTGCAACAAAATCAAAATCCAGCTCTACAGAACACAAAGGAATTAGCTTCTCCCCACAGATTTATAGAACTGTCCTCTCTACAGAAAGATTATTCTTTGGTTGCAGCGCACATAGATTTCGTCCGTTTACAATTGTCACAAGGTGTTTCCTATGTCTGTGCTATGGGCATACCTCACAACGCTGCTTCCACAAATTCCCATCCTGCGGGCATTGTGCCAGGAGTGGTCATGTCCAAGCAGAATGACCCCACTGTGATAAAGAGCCCTCTTGTGTGAATTTTTTCAGAACTCTGGGGAAAACAAAAATAGTTAAAATATTAAATCAGAAACCCCTTTACAGCATTCTTATATCATCCCTTTATCTCTCTGAGGATTTAGTTTCTAAACTTACCATAACGCGTCATCATGTCTAATCCATGTGGACCACAGGAATGTGCCCAGTGAGCACGGAATATATTTCAGTTTGAACGTCACCAAAATGAGATTTTTTGTTTTGCATATTTTTATTCTTTATTATAGCAACAACATTCTCAAGAGGATAATAGAACGGTTGCATTCAGCACTGTATGAGACAAGACTGGAAGTTATTTGTCTTCCACAGTACGCTCTAAACACCATTAATGGTTGTATATTTGACAAGCTGTAGATTATTGATTAAAATTACTAATGGGTTTTAAATATTTTATCTTTTATACACATAATACGCAACGTCTTTTAATGATAGATTTTCTGACAAGAAATGCATGCATTCCTAGAACAGACATGGCAAAACTTTCAAATATCTGCTCACGGGTACAATTATTTGCAGGCAAAATAGTCTTGGAAAACTTAATTCTCTCTCTTGTAAGATATCCAGAAGGATTATTGATGAGGTGGCTTTGGCAATTTTTCATGAACTAGGATTGTCGCAATGATAGCAGCCATCAGTTATTTTTAAAATCGTCTTCTCTTATTGGCTGTCTCTAGTTGGAGACTATCAATAATACTCATGCTGAAATTCACTTGGCAGTATAAAGAGATCATCTTGGGATGCTGCTAATGCATCCCAAGGTGATCTTTTTATCTTATCTTTTGAATCCTGGACTCCAGTTCTTATAGGGAATCCTTCAAGTGCGAAGAGTTCTGTCAATGTACCGATGAATTCAGACTTCAAACAGTTGAACACAGCCAGTGACTTGCAGTGAGCAATTCTGTTATTCACATCTGGGGACAGCTTCCGGAACTTGTGGAGGTGTTCCTTTTGATTGAAACTCTCCGTTAAACTCTGGCATCCATCATAGCCTTGACAACATAAATATGGTGATTTTTCCAGAAGTAGCATAAGATGCCACAGTATTTAGCAATTTTGTGATTAAACATAATAGAGAGCTCCACTTCACATTGTTCTAACAAAGACAATGGGATGGTGGAGGCTACCACAGCACATTTAGAGATATTGAGAAATTTTTGGCTGGCTAATATGACAGTATTGTTTATGTCAAAGTTTGGTGGCAGAAAACGAATAAGGATAGGGAAATGGTCTGAGTGGAAAGAAAGGTGAAAACTGATATCCATGAAACATGAATGGAAGTCAGAAAGAGATAAAGCTGTTATGATTCCACGTGGAAGAAACTATTTGACCCGACTTCCTCGTGATTAACTTAGTGTTGTTTTAAAGAAGATGGCCGCTCCACTCTTCTCCGACACTTGATTTAAAATGGGAAAAGTATCTAGCTGGGACAGCGAAATAGAAAAATTCCTGTTAGCTCACAGTGAAGCATAGAACATCAATGCTGCCAGGAAAGAGTAATTCTTTGACAGTATCGAGTTATTGCACAGGCGACTTCCATTCTACTACTCGTATATCAAAAACAATGGTATTACAGATAGCTGGAACATCATTTGTCATTACTAGCTGGCATGGGTTTTCATAGCATGAAGTAGAAGAGACCGGATCCCATGCGAGCATAGAATCATGAAGCATGTCTACCTTTATTATCAACTGTCTCATGTGTTCTAATGATTCTTTTGTTTCTGGGTATATGATTGGAGTGTCTGCATCTGGAGGTGAACACTCTGTTGGTGTTCCTGAAATCAGAGATCCTATATACGTTTCGTAATGCAGTTCTGGTCAGAGTGAACCTGATACAGGTGTCGCTGACGCACAGCAAATATCAAACAACTTATCTTCATTCTGTCGGAAGGATAGCAATGGCATATCCAAGGAGAGAACACCAACAGGAAATGCAGTTAATGGTGAGATAAGGACTACATTTTAATGATGTGTCGAGCATTTGTTGTGGTCAGGGCTATTTCAGCTTCAGTTACGATGGACTGATTCAAGTGACTTACGTTTTGAAGTAGATCTAATGTCTGAAGATTTTGATACTACCAAAGGCAATACTGAATACTCATTAAAACTACTACAGTATATCTGTTTAAATGTTTAAACTAAATATTTGTGAAATTTTAACAGTGGCACAGGACAAGGTGAGTACTAAGACAACGCAGTACCTTTGGTAAATATTGTACGACCTTACGAACACTTGAATGAATTTGAGCAGGGATGTATTACTAGGTTATTTGAGGGTGGACAGTCAATAAGCAGATTACTGACAGCGTTAGGCATAATGTGGCGCGTATTGTTGAGGATGGGACAATCAACTCCTTACTTTTCCGATGGAAAAATAGTCTTCAACTGGAGAGATTTTCGCTGTCAGCTGAGTATTATGACCTGGTCCATGCGTCTCTTGTTCCACACAGCCAGCTATTAATCAAAGGGGAATATCTCCCCTTCGTTGCCAAGAAAACCTGCAGCATAATGGACAATGGTCACGTATACCAGAAGGGCTCCGAGCTTTCAATTTTCAGCAGAATTAATAAAAGTTTTGATTTTGAAAATAAAGGGTGTAAAACTTTTAATTTTCGAAACAATATTGAAATACATTATCATATTTTAAATACTTAATTTTTTTATTAAAAAATAAGTATTGCGATTCACTAAAACCCAAAAATGTTTCCAGATATTAAAGGAGAGTTGGTCCACTGTAGCTGTGCATGCAGTCTCCTTATTTCATAACCACACCTTGAATGTATTATTTCTGTCTATTTGCTTGCGTCGTGTAGTCGATTTGCCTCTCTGCTGGACAAAACCTGAGTTTCCGGGAGAGAAAAATATGCTGCTCTCGCCCGAGACCGACTAACTCAGCCACGTTGTTAAAAGGCTCATACAAATTCTTTGTGTCATTAACGGGATTTGAACTCGGATCTTTTCCACTCGCTGTGGGGCGCACGGTACCTATATCAGCTGTGCTATTTGTGAGGGCCTCTCTGTATTAAATAGACACGAGTGGTGCCCCAATTTTTAGTTCTTTTCCACCCGCTCATTTGAAAATTATTAAGGAAGAGATATTCATGAATTTTGAACATTGATGAATTTTCCAATGAATACTCCAATGCTAGCAGTATGGTAAATAAATTGGATGAATTTGAGGTGCTGGTCAAGACATCGAAGGTGGATTAGTTGGGACATGAAAAACGTGGTGTCACACAGATATAAACAAGGCAGAATTGGAATTTGGGGAGTACAATGTGTACAAAAAGGAGAGACAGGACGGGGAGGAGGAGGGGTTATGCTCTTAGTTAAGAAATATAACATCAAAGGAAGCGCATCCAATTGAAACAAGTGGACAGTGCAATGTTGAGTCAGTTTAGTATGACATAAGCACTGGGAAAGAAAAACTAAGAGTAGGAGTGGGTTACAGGCCTGATTACTCTGATGAGTACAACGAACAAGTATACTGAGAAATAGAGTGGGTCAAAAATTCAGAATGTCTTATAATGGGGGATTTCAACTTCCCAGATATAGACTGGAACTTGTGGATTGGTCACTCGCACACTAGCAAGATTTTTCATATTTATTGGATGGTTGTTTTCTACAGTAGCATGTTCGAAAGGCAACCAGAGAAAGGGTAACACTCTTCATCTGGTTATCAGCAGTGATTCATTATGCATTAAGAATCTGCAGATAAAGGAACCACCACTAGGTGGCAGTGATCATAGTGTACTGATGTAGGATTTACTTAAAGATTTAACTACCATCAGGGGTTAAGGGAAGGGTTTTTGCTTTCGCAAAGGTGACTACGGTGGTCTGAGACAGTTTCTAAATTCTATACAACAGGAATAACTGATCATGTTGCCAATAGAAGTTCTAAATGGCCTTGTAAGCTACTAGGCTTTGTGTTCCAACTAAGAAATATTCTTCAAGATTTAGGCATAAATGGATATCAGATCAACTAACGAGATTCGTGGCAGAGAGGAAAAATGCATAGGATGCATATCAGCAACAAAAGACTATGGTCTTTTGTGTTTCTTAGATATAAGCTACACTGGTATGCAAAATTTAGGGACCGGTCAGGTTTTCACATGTGGCTTCTCATAGAAGTGGCCTGGATATGTGAAAAGCACACCAAAGGTACTTGTGAGGTACAGAAATGATGAAGGAAACAACACCGGCACAACAACGGAAACAAAAGGGTACAGAGGGACTTTATTCAAAAATGGCAACACAGCACTGGCTGCCATGATACAGATGCATCTCTGCCAAAGATGGAACAAAGGGAAGAGGTGGTCCTCAGTAGTAGATATGGCCGCCCTTAATGTCTATGCGGGCTTTGCACCGCGCTGTCCATAGTTAGAACAATGTTGTTGATAAGTTCTTGTGGTAACATCGTCCATTCCGCTGTCAGCGCCATCTTCAGCTGCTGAACATTTTCTGATGGGGGTGGTGGATGTGCCTCTAGGCGTCTCCCCAGACCGTCTCATATGTGTTCGATGGGATTTCGTGAGGAACACAGGGTTGCCCTTACCACGAATGGCTTAAGTTTGAAAAATTTCAGCATCTTTGAGGCTTACAAGGTCTTGTATGGTTTGAGCAGGCTCAATGCTGATGGGATTCTTCTTCTTTTCTCAGATTACGGATCCGAGGTGCCATAAAGTTGAATTGAGGAAAGACAGTTGTAGAATAGATGAGCGGAAATTTGCCTTTAGCCAGCTGGTGGTTGATTGCTGGAACGAACTTATATCAGTTGTTGTAAGTTGATAGCTTAAATCAATTCAAGGAAGAATTAGACAAACGTTTGGAGCGAATGGATGGGTGAAATGGGAAAACTTTCTTCTTATTATTATTTTTGGCTTATGCTGTACATATGCAAATGCTAAAACACAGAAATGATTATGTATATACATCTCGTATATAGAATGGAGCACAGTTGGTAGACTCGTCGTCTTCCCTGCACCAGGGAAATGACGTGAGGGATTTTTACCGGGCCTTTTTTACAACGTGGCTGGGTTAATCGGTGCTGGCGTGGGACAGCACGGTTTTTTCCTCACGGAAACTCGGGTTATTTTTCTTTTCAGCAATCATAAAACCGAAATCGGAACGCACGCAATTTACAGACAATATACACAGACCAATATGGCCACACTCGTACTGTATTTCATAACAATCCTTGTTCCAACCCTGCTTCTTCATGGCAGGGATGGGAACTAGGAAATAGCTTTTGTGATCGGTGTTTCCTGGTTACTAAGTAGTATCTGTCGAATAACACGCACACAGTTATCTGATTACAGACAGAGCAGTAGGGATTCCCTCATTGCACTCTAGAATACCGTAATTTCACAGGACGCATGGGCAGGTTGTTTGGAGAAAGGTCAACAATTTAACCTTTACAATGGGTATCTTTCAATAATTAAAACAGATTAATTTCCGTCCTGCTAATTGATTTTTTAATAAATAGCAGTCATTGTGACGTGTCAAATTATGTCATAATTCGGACGTTATATAAAGGGTGCACTCGTGGTATTTGGCATTCGGTTTAGACTATCTGAACTGAACAGGCTGCAAGAGATGTCTGAGAAAGAACAAGTGTAGCATGGACGTTTCGGGGATTTCAGCAATCCGGTCTTTGCTATTCTACCTCCTCGCATTCAAAACAGGAAGTTTTATGTGAAGGTACCTTCTTCTTGATATGATATTAATAATTCAGGAGTTGAGTCATAGCGAAGTTACGAGGAAGACGAGGAGCATGTTGAGGGCGTCGAGGTTGGACAACACACCACTGATTATGGTTACTGTGTTCATATTTTGATGCACTGTACTCTTCTATTGCTTGAATTCCAGGGCCTTGCAGGCCAGGCTTTTGAAACTCAGAATGAAGAGACAGAGAAGAAGCATGTGAAGAATTTAGGTGGCGTGGTGTGGTCGGATGGACGAAGCGTACGGTTGTAATTTACGATGTCCAATGTGTTGGGCAATGCAAAGAATGATCGTGTGGCCGACCACGGTGGGCTTGCACACTGTGAGAAGGTTGCTTCTTTCTGAGTGATATCTGTGTACCGCAAATTGCTGCGATGTTTGCTGCCACGTGAGCCGTGCACGTAACTTTTTTTTTGAAATCGAAAGCATTAACATTTCAAAAAAAAAACCCGAAATACACGGGGGTGGTGGGTGGGTTGAAGCGATGTGTTAGGGGTTTACTGTTTGTGAATGCCAATGATATATCGCCTGAAATAGGTTGAACTTTATGCAGTTAACGGTGAAATAACTTTATAAACTGGCCATAAAATACGTGTGATTTACAAACAAAAAATGTATTGTCTTAGTTCTCTTGTTGCAATTCAGAGCAAAGTACGATCAATTCTTTAAGTCGACTGCTTAGCAGGCTACGTTTATGAACCTTACAGATTTTATCATCAGGTGCCGAAAGATGCAAATTTGATCCATACATTCATACCCTTAGAATCAGCCATGAAGATGGGAAAAACTGTGGTTTTGTGTGAGGCCCCTTGTGCCTAGCACAGTGTGTTCAATCATCGTTCTCCCCACACGGGACGGAAAGGACCTGAATTTGAATTCAGTCGATGACCCTAAGGATTTTTATGTAGCTTTTTCACAGAGTTAGTTGGTCTCCGGCGAGAGCGATATGGTTGTTTTTTTTTTTCGGAAACTCCAGTTTTTGTCCAAAACTCTTGAAAACCGATAAAAGAACACACACAATTTAAATTGTATTGCATTCTATGGTCGGCTGATGTTCCTAAAACAACAAGAACAACCTACACTGGGTGGACAAGACCTGATTTTGAATCCCGTCAATGGCGCGAAGAATTTTATGGGTATTTTTCACAACGTGGCTGTGTTTGTCTCAGGCGAGGATGGTTTTTCTTCCAGCAAGCCAACCACAGAACTCGCAATTTACAGACATTATATACTGTGCAATAGGGCGAAAACTTGTTTTCGCCCTAAAAATGCTTTATGCCATTGAAACATGTGACATATACTGCACGACAAAATTAACAGAACACGCAAAAAACGTGGTAATAACTCGTGCAGCTTGTGATGGAGTGATAGTACTACATTCTTCGTTGTCTGGAAATGAAATAACGTATGGAATCTGTAAGCTAGAACGAGACTCATCAGCGAAAAGAAGTGAACCCAATTTTTCAGGGCTCCAAGGCACATGTTGATGGCACTACTTCGACAAGCTCTGCGGTGGTTTGGGATTAATGGGAAGCAAACCACTAGCTTCCTTGCGTAGAGTCGACTTGAGATGAGCCTTCTAAATACAGTCCGGTTTGATATGCGTTCACCTGTGGCTACAGAAATCTCAAGTGATAGTTGATGACAGGACACCGTAGTGTTGTTAGAGCTATACAGCGGTCTGTTCTTGTTATAGCCCTCGGACGATCACAACCTTGGCCAGTTCATCTTATAATGGTTCCGTTCTCCCGAAACTTCTTCCGTAAACTATTATATTAGGGCCAACCGGTAATTTCCTTGGAAAATCCTTGCTTTCTACGCCTGAGACCGACTAACTCAGCCACGGAGTGAACAAAGCCCATTAAGGATCCTCACGTCATCGACGGGATTCAAACCCTGGCCTTTTCCACCCGTTGTGGGGAGGACGGTGGCGATACCACTGTGCTACACGCTTAAACTTCTTAAACTTCTTAAACATTGCCAAGACAACGCTGTTTCACATTAAGCCAAAGGGCTCAGGTCGTCCCATGGCCTGCCATCTCAAAGAATCATTTAAACGACGATGAGTGCCATACTGAGTACTGGAGATGTGGCTGTCCCACGGAGCAGGTCAAAATATGGGAATGAAGTGACGTGGTTGCAACCTGTATTTTCATATGCAAGAACAATTTGCATAATGTACGGCTGTGTAAAGTGGTAGATCGATTTCTATTGGATAATCAGAATTTGTATAACAAATAATCACCTTCGGCGACAGTGTTCAGAATAAAATATTCACGAGAAACGTTTAGTTCTGATAATTTTGTAGAGAAGTGTAGTATATTCCCCATAAATTTGACATAACTCAGCTTTTAGTCGGTGTTTTCTTTAGTTTTTTCCAAAAAATTGACGTTGATTACTTGTTCAATTCTTTTGTGGGTCATTTTCCCGTATAACTTCAAAAACAAAAAAAGGTAATGAAAACCTGTCTCACTGCAAAGCGAATGAGATTGTTGGAAGGTGACTTGGCAGATAACCAGGGAAAGGTTGAAGGGCAACTGCTTTTTGAAGGGCAACTGCTATGCCTTTGTTTCATAGGTGGCGCTTGGTGTGTAGTGACTACACACGCAGTCTCCTTATTTAATAACCACGCCAGTAAATTGTTAATTTTTTGTAGTCCATTTGCCGGTCTGCTGGACGAAAACCCGAATTTCCGAGAGTGGAAAAAACTCTGCTCTTCCTTGAGACCGACTAACTCACCCATGTCGTGTTGCTTCATTTTTTCCAAGTCCCAAGGGCATCCACATACTTTTGTCAACATGGTGCATTTAATCAATAAATAAATTCCAGTATTCGCTTTCTCAGAGAACTAAAGTAATCATCTCTGGCCTTATTACATTTTGCATTATTTAGTAGACTGTTAACCAATTTTTAATAACAGAAAAGTAGTATTTTGATAAATTTTTCCTTCAGCACAACGAACTCGACTGCTTATTGCTAGCGATTGGCTAGGTCCCAAGTCGACGCCCCAGAAACCGTAACGCCAGTGGCGTTAAAATCGGGAATCTGGCAGAAAATTGAAATTGAAGCTTTTGTCCGTCGGTGTCTTCAAACCAAATCAACCCAGGCTGCGAAGTATGACGTGGTGCACTGTTATGTGTTGAAACACAAAGGAGCATGCCATACCACTGCCACACTGTTCTGAGTGGCAGTGGTATGGCATGCTCCACCAGCATGGTTCAAGACCAGCCCACGAGAAACCTCAGATGTTGAGGGAAGCTCCGCCAAACTTTGAATCTAGAAAAATAAAATGCTGCAAGACGGAAGCCATCTCAACAATTCATGTTGAGGGAAATGGACCGTAATCTGCCACGCTGGTCAAGTACGGGTTGGCAGATCGACCACATTTAGCAGTCAAGGGCTTGAATCCCGGTCTACTCAAAGAGTGTGTGTGCTACTGCACTTCCGCTCGTGACTACTCAGCGATGAAGGCTACGCTGGTAAATAGCGTTCATCAGAAATCCATTTTATGGAATGATTCGGCATTCCCATAACACAGCTTTCCAACTTTTTAGGGACCAATTACCATCGGTATTCTCATACGTGTACTGGAACTTGTACTAATAGTTCTTGTGTCCTTATTCCTGGTTGATAGTATTTGACGAAACTGCAGGAGTTGAACGGACCACTCTTCTAAGCGCCTTCTAGTCACTTTCCTTCAACTTCTGCAGTATACTAGGCTGTATTAGCACGTGGCGTTTCCATCTGGTGGTCATGCCAACCATCCATTCTGAGTGTTGCAGTTTTCCTGTAATGGCACGTAAAATTGATTGCTAATATGACATCATTTGATGGCTTCGTTGGAAGTCGTTATGCTCATTATCTTCACCCATCTATTGCATTTCGCTGATCTTCTTCTAGCATGAAAAGATGTTCCATACAATTCCTGACACGTGTATTGTGTTAGTTACCGTTTCCTAAGTCCCCGGGTGTCCGCACACTTTTGGAAACACAGTGGATATATTAAACAAATAAATTTCAGCAGTCATTGACTCGAGGATTAAAGTTACCAACAAATGATTCCAGCTAAGTGGAAGCCAACTTTCATGTGTTGGCTTCCACTTAGATGGAATCATTCCGTAACGCACACAATTAAAGACAGTCCGAATCATTTTAAACGTAAATCATCATCATAAAAAGCAAACAGAAATTTATAAAACCCTTTATCAGGCATTAAAAGACCGAGAAAGAGATTTTCTCTAGTCCGATGGATATCAGCCTGACTGTAATCATTTATTTTGTGTAATTAAGACATCGTTGCAACCTGTTTCGTTAGGAATAAAAATCTTTTTGCGTACTAAGTTACTTTTTTTTGTACTCATAATTATCTTCTCTTTACATGTCAGATTTTATCGGACCCGTTCATTATTTCAACTGGCCCCGGGTGCGAAGTGATACTTTGTGAGAAAAACAAAATAGGTCTTTCTCAAAGCGGCAGTTCTTGTTTGGTTTTTTAATATTTTTTTTTTCGCTTTCATTGAAAAAAAAAGTAGATTGTTCTCTAAGAAATAAAACAAAAGAAGATGAATGGAGAGAAATTCGACAGTGAGAATGCTGTGTTGGATGCAGTTATTAACTGGTTTGAGTCAAAATCTTCTGAATTTTAATTGAGATGGGTTACGAAAGATAGTGGATCGTGCCCCAATATCAGGCCATTATCCAATATTCTATTAGTCTATAAACTTTTTTTCTAAAGCATGTGACTTACGGGAATTATAAAATAAAATACAGAAATATAAGACAAAGGAAGTTAAGCTAACTTTAGATAGAGGTGTGATTGCCCCGGATATATCGATAGTCAAAGCGGTTCGATCGGTGCTTTCGACCAGCCATCTAAGCCAAATCAATAACCAAGTATTAGACATTTGTCCATCTCCATCCGCTCTAACAATTTGTGTAAATTTATTCAAACTACCAGATGGAACTTTATTCGAATAGTAGTTTAAGCAAGACGAAGATTCCATCAGCATGCATTCCAAGACCTAAATCAGATCTCCTCACAGGCACCTGTGAAGATCTTATTGCAACCCCTAGTTTCCAGTGGTTGTAATTTTCAGAACTGAAGTTTTTCTTGGTAAGCGTTATACCTTTGTTCGCTGGTTTTTCGACCAGTAACCAGAAAATCGACCTCAGAGCACACGCGATTTACGGGCGGTATCCACGGAGCAATGTGGCCTTAGTCGCTGATGCTCCTGAAATCCAACTACAACAAATATATTGGCTCGAATTGGTACTGAAGTCTGCTATGTGCAACAGTGTCAAAAGCTTTTCTGAAATCTAAATTTATGGTGTTAAATTTATTTATTTTTCTTCTGTTTAATTGCATCATTCTATTCAATAAGATTTGTCAGACAAGATTGCCCATTAAAAAATCCATGCAGTGACTGCATTATAATTGCATTGCTTTCTAGATTGTTCCGCATTATTTCTTTAACCAATGTCAAACTTCTGACAGGGAAAATCGTGGAAACTTTTGTTCATGTCTGTAATCATGCTCACTTTTGCTGCACCTCTCGAAAGATAAAAATATAAAATAATAATAAACATATACACTGGTGTGCAAAATTTGAGAAACAGTCAGGTTTTCATCGGCAGCTCTCGTAGCAGTGGCCTGGATATGGGAAAAGCATACCAAAGAAACCTCGTGAGGTACAGAAATGAAGGAAACAACATCGACACAATAACGGAAACAAAACGGTACAGAGTGATTTTATTCAAAATGACAACATAGCACTGGCTGCCATGATACAGATGCATCACTGCCAAAGATGGAACAAAGGGAAGAGGTGGTCCTCAGTAGGAGATATGGCCACCCCTAATGTCGATTCAGGCTTTACACCGCCTGTCCATACTTAGAACAATGTTGTTGATAAGTTCTTGCGGTAACATCGTCCATTGCTCTGTCAGCGGCATCTTCAGCTGATGAACATTTTCTGGTGGGTGTGGACCTGCCGTTAGGCGTCTCCCCAGAGCATCTCATATGTGTGCGATGGGATTTAGATCGGTTTAACGCCAATCCATACGAACAATGCCCTCGCTTTCCAAAAGCATATCAACAGCGAAAGTGCAATGGGATGTGGCGTTATCATCCATAAACACGAATTCGGGGCCAATGACACCTCGAAACAGACGTACATGGGGAAGGACTACCTCAGTACAGTAGCGTGCAACAGTTACAGTACCGCCTTCCAGTATCTGGAGTTGTGTACGTCCATCGAAGACAACGCCTCCCCAGACGAGAAGAACACTTCGACCGCCAAATCGATCCTTTCAGTGATGTTTGCGGGGTGATACCGTGTGCTAACCTCTCGCCAGATTATCTGACGTCCAGAATCGCTGCTGAGACTGAATCTACTCTCATCAGTAAAGAGTACCTTACCCCATTGCTCTGCTGTCCAGTCCTTGTGCTCGATGCACCACTGTAAACGGTGTGTCTGATGGTCAGGTGTTAAAGGGACATAGCCTACTGGCCGTCGGGCAAACAGTCCACTTTTTTTGGAGTCGCCTCACCACAGTAAACCGCGATATCCTACGTCCTGTGCTCCTGTGCAGCTGGTTTTCAATGGATCCGCTGTCTGGTGTCTGTCCCTCTTGACCTGTAGGAGTAAATAGCGGTTATCATTGGGCGTTGTTTTTCGTGGACGACCACCACTGGTCCTTCGAACAGCTGTACCTGTCGTTCTGAAGGGCGACCACGCATGTGAAACGATGCTATGGGTGATACCGAACCTGCGGCCACACTCCTCGCACTTCGACCTTCCTAGAGCTTTCCAGTTATTTGAACCCGGGTAAAGTCATCCAGATGTTGTCTACTGGCCATTTCGTTGTCTGTAGCACTCTATGAAACCAATGGAACGTCTTTAACAATCGCGCTCACCATTCGGTAATTTGCACATAACTGCTGACCTGCTTCTTTTATCTGTTTATGTGAGCTCTCCCATCACGATTGAAAGTTTTGCACGTGCACCAGCTTTCTACTGAACAGCCAGAGTTATGCAAATTGCAACAGGCTGTTTTGTATGATTTTGTGGGTTTTGCACACCAGTGTGTGTGTGTATATATATATATATATATATATATATATTTTTTTTTTTTTTATGTGAACCCCAAACACGAGAGGTATTAGAACCTATAGTACTTAGTACCGTGCTTGGGTTGGAGGTTGAGAAGACGAAAGAAGATATTTGTTGACATTGGACTTGAACTTCTGTAGACTGTAATTTTCTGGAAATACGTATGAAGGAAGGTTGTTCCAGAAAACGGCAGTTGAATGAATAAATGAGGAAGATGAAAAGTTGGTTCTGTGGGTTTGAAGTTGGACAGTAAATGGATGTTGGCTGGTGGCGGCACGTGTTCGGACTGTTTTGAAAGAGAGAGCAGGAATTATAGAAGCCAATTCAGAAGAACAGTGCCCATGGAAGTATCTGTAAAAGAGGCAAGCAGCAGAAACAGTACGTCTATGAGACAGCGAGTGGAGAGACTCTGTTAAAGAGGAGATATTATTTAACCTAACTGCCCTCTTCTGAATGGAATCAAGAAGCCTGACAGAGGTTTTGGGGGCATCACCCCAGATGTGGGAACAATATTCCATGGCAGGACGGATTTGCGATTTATACAGAGTGAGCAGCTGTTTGGAAGAAAAGTAACACCGAGAGCGAAAGAGAAAACCAAGTTTTTTAGATGCAGAAGAAGCAATATTTGTAACGTGCTTGTGCCAAGAGAGATCACCGTGATCACCAAGAGAGATCAAGAGAGATCAGAGAGATCACCAAGAGAGATCAAGTCACCGTAATCGCCAAAAGAGATCAAGTCACCGTAACCGCCAAAAGAGATATATCATTTTGCCTAGAAATTGAAGTGTCACTAAAGATAAGCGTAGGAGCAGAAGAATCCTCTTTGCGAGATATAAGACAAGACTGAGTTTTAGAAGGGTTAAAGTCAACTAAGTTGTCTTTGCCCCACTGGAGAATTACATGAGAATCGGAATTTAACGAACTGTTAGCGGATATTCGAGAACTTGGAGCTGATTGAGCAGGGCAAGGTTTTTCAAAATAGAAAGTGGAATTCAATGTGCTCTCATCGACAAAACTATGAATAGGATTTCCAGTCAATGGAAGAAGGTCATTAATATACAAGAGAAAAAGAGTGGGGGAAAGAACTGATCCTTGGGGGACATCAGCATTAGTGGAGAAGTCAGATGAAAAAGAGCCATCTACCATCACCCTCATTGAGCGGGTCAGAGAGAAAACTGGATAAGCAATTACTAAAATCAGTTGGCAAACCATAAGATGGAAGCTTGTTTAGAAGACCTTTATGCCAAACACCATCAAAAGCCTTTGAGATGTCAAGAGCAACTACTTGTGTTTCACCGAACCTTTCCATTGAATTAGTCCATAAATGGGTAAAATAAGTCAAAATATCACCAGTGGATCGAAACATACGGAATCCATACTGGCGATCGTTGATCAGGCGGAAGGTTTCTAGGTAGTTTAAGAGTCGGCGGTTAATTGGTTTCTCCATTACTTTAGAAAGAGTGTGAAGTAATTGCAGTGGAACGATAATTGGATGGGAGGGATTTGTCACCCTTTTTAGGAACTGGCTGGATATGAGCAAATTTCCAAGCAAAAGGAAAAAACACCTTTGGAATAAGAAAGTGAAAAACGGCAGCAAAGAATAGGAGTAAGTTCAGGAGCTCAAGTTTTGAGAACAAGTGGAGAAATACCACCAGGTCCTGGAGCTTTCTTAGCATCAAGATTCGTCAAAATCCTTCTGACATCCTTTTGATGGAAGATCACAGGAGGCATTGAATGTATCGCGTTGGGAATGGTGGGAAGTGTTTTACCAAGATCATTAATACATGAGTTTTGAATAAAAATGGAATGCTAGCAGGTCAGCGTTTTCCTTGGCTGAAGTGAAAACAGAACCATCTGGTTTGGACAGAGGTGAGAGCAGAGATGGGCAAAAGTTGCGGCCAATAGCTTTGGCAAGGGACCAGAATGCTCGGCTACCATTAGGGCAGGAAGCAAGTTTTCTACTCTTAGCGTGTTCAAACTCTAGTTTGGACTGATTCATAACTGCTTTACAATTGTTGCGAGCTTTGGTGTAGGCAGAAAATGAAACTGAAGAATTAGAAACAAGCCAATTACGATATGCAACATTCTTCTCTTGAACAGCCTTAGCATATTTATTGGAAAACCAAGGTTTAGATAAAGGACGAGATTTTAAATTGGAGTGTGGGACAAAGGATTCTATTTCTGCAAGAATAATTTCACTAACACGATCTGAGTAAACGTTGACATCAGAAGTTTTGAAACAGTAATCCGACCAAAGAAAAGAAGAAAAGAAATCTCGCAGGTCATCCCATTTTGCATTCTTGTAATGCCAAACAACACGAGGTTGGGAATAGTCATGAGATAAAGTTTCCATTGGAGAAGAGACAATCACCAAGTTGTGATCTGAAGTGGCTAAAGGACCTCCTCTCACTTCGACCGTGTACTTAGAAGGGTTGTTTGTCAGAAAAAGATCAAGCGTCTTGGCTGTATAATTAGGATTGTCCGATATTCTTGTAGGTAAATGAACAATCTGTGCTAGGTCATTAGTAATTGCAAAAGCCTCAGCATCTCGACCTGCTGGGTCGGTGTGACTAGAAAACGGAAGCCAGCTGGAGTTGTGAATATTAAAATCACCAAGGAAAATTATCTCATTGTTAGGAAAGTTGGACTGGAGAAAGTAAAGTTGCAAAGAGAGGAAGTCAAAAAGCTCCAAGTGATTAGGTGGGAGAACGGTAGAGACAACGGATGAATTTTACACAATGAGGTAGAGAGATTTTAAGCCAGAGAAGATCAAAGAGAGGAGATTCCAAATTACCAAGTCTCTGACAGGGAATATCAGAACGGACATATGCACAAGTACCACCTTTGAGGCGAAAGGAATCATACAGCGAATAATTTGGGCCTCTGAGATGAGCAGTAGTTGAATCAACCGATAACTGAGATTCTGTCAGAAAATGCACATGGGGTTTGGCAGACTGCAAGTGGAAATTGACATCGTTGAGATTAGAATTGAGACCACGTGTATTTGTGAAATGAATAGGGAAGTGCTGGGGAGGTTTAGATCTTTTCACAGATAAGCTTGCTCTATTATTTTGACAATTCATGGCGTATTCAATAGTAAGAAAATGTAGGTGGGACATGCTGTATGAAGTTATGAAATTTTTGGATTTGGCGTACACATGGTAAGAATATACCCAGATTCTTGACATAATGTGGCCTCGACAATGTCTCCCCCCCCCATATATACACTACTCGGACACCCTTCAGTCACTATCCGGCCGAGTAGAGGTAGCAAGATTATACACTAGCTGATCCGGAAGCCTCCTGGAGAGTTACCAATAGGTTCGGTCCGGTGTACTAACTAGCGGCCGGCCTGTGAACACCGTTTTAGAGCTGTACCCTCGAAATGTAAGGAATATTGGCTCTTGCCACGACGATCATCAGAACCTCAAAAGTCATCAGTCATACTGCATGATGGAAGAGATGGGGAAGGGTTGACCGTAACTTAGCTTTGGAGACTAAACATGGGTTCCACCACTTCAAGCTTCAATAAGCAAAGTGGTGGTATTGCACCGGTTGATGAGAATCATCTACCACCTAGTACTGCCTGGTAACATAGAGGGGCGGCGTTCCTCCATGTGCTGTGGGCGCCACACATCGACCCCTGCTTACGTTGGTTCACACCTGGTGGTCACCCACCATGTACTTGTGCATGGAGGTTATACCCAGGATTACTAACAGTCCCACCATCGTGAAGGTGCAAGCAGAAGATTTGGCTGTCACAGACCGTCCGGACCTCGCCGAAATTGGGTGCACTTGACTTGAGTGTCACCCGAATATTAGTTCCATCAGCGTTTTAGACTCCCGGTAGCAAGTGCAGCTTGTCTGGCATATCTGAGAGAACGTCTGTGACAACCTATATATATATCTTATATGCATATATTCCATATGTTATATAAGAATAGATGTAAAATGTATATCAGATAAGACTAATGCCATCAATTGTAAATTATACATTATATCAGTCTGTAATTTAATTACTACTGTAGGAGTGTAATTGGTACTATATAGGTACTCAAAGAGTATTAATACACTGGCATAAAAGCATGCCACTAATAAAACAACAGTACATATATACTGTATTTCGTAACAATCCTTGTTCCATCCCTGCTTCTTCATGGCACGGATGGGAACTAGGAAATAGTTTTCCTGGTTACTAAGAAGTATCTGTCGAATAACACACACACAGTTATCTGATTACAGACAGAGGCAGTAGGGATCCCAGTTAGTTTTGCTGGTTGAGTTTTTCTTCAGCACTGCCAACAAATCTGCTGGTGAAATCCTCTTCTGAAGACAAAATACGCACACGGATGTTACATTACCTGCATATTAAGGTGTCACACCACCGATTAGGAAAACAATCTTCATATTTTACTTGATTGAATACAACTCATTGCTCTCGAGAATAACTTTATTTCACAGGACGTATGGGCAGGTCGTTTTGAGAAAGGTCAACAATTTAACCTTTACAACGAGTATCTTTCAATAATTAAAACAGATTAATTTCCATCCTGCTAATTGATTTTTCAATAATTATCAGTCATTGTGACGTGTCAAGTTATGTCATAATTTGGACGTTATATAATGGGTGCACTCGTGGTATTTGGCATTCGGTACAGACTATCTGAACTGAACAGGCTGCAAGAGATGTCTGAGAAAGAACAAGTGTAGCATGGACGTTTCGGGGATTTCAGCAATCCGGTCTTTGCTATTCTACCTCCTCGCATTCAAAACAGGAAGTTTTATGTGAAGGTACCTTCTTCTTGATATGATATTAATAATTCAGGAGTTGAGTCATAGCAAAGTTACGAGGAAGACGAGGAGCATGTTGAGGGCGTCGAGGTTGGATAACACACCACTGATAATGGTTACTGTGTTCATATTTTGATGCACTGTACTCTTCTATTGCTAGAATTCCAGGGCCTTGCAGGCCAGGCTTTTGAAACTCAGAATGAAGAGACAGAGAAGAAGCATGTGAAGAATTTAGGTGGCGTGGTGTGGTCGGATGGACGAAGCGTACGGTTGAAATTTACGATGTCCAATGTGTTGGGCAATGCAAAGAATGATCGTGTGGCCGACCACAGTGGGCTTGCACACTGTGAGAAGGTTGCTTCTTTCTGAGTGACATCTGTGTACCGCAAATTGCTGCGATGTTTGCTGCCACGTGAGCCGTGCACGTAACTTTTTTTCTGAAATTTAAAGCATTAATATTTCAAAAAAAAAACCCGAAATACACGGGGGTGGTGGGTGGGTTGAAGAGATGTGTTTTTTTGGTTTATTGTTTGTGAATGCTTATGATATATCGCCTGAAACGGGATGGACGTTTATGGAAACTTTTATAAACTGGCCATAAAATACGTGTGATTTACAAACAAAAAATGTATTGTCTTAGTTCTCTTGTTGCAATTCAGAGCAAAGTATGATCAATTCTTTAATTCGACTGCTTAGCAGGCTACTTTTCTGACCCTTACAGATTTTATCAGGCGCTGAAAGATGCCAATTTGACCCACACATTCATACCACTGGAAGTCAGACACGAAGCCAAAATGTAATACAAGGGATATTTTAAATACTGGTTAAATAACTACTGCAAATACCTAATACAAATGTGTGAAAGGAGATTAAGAAAGTATATATACTCGTAGATGGTTCATTTTAAAAGTAAATCCAATTAAAACACCACAAAGTAGTGGTAGTTGGTGTAATTGCTTGTGTATTTCCTTCGTGCGTAGCAAACTTTGTAGAATCAATTTTCTATCCGCACTGGGTGGCAATAGCCTTCAATTCCAATTCCATAGAAGACCCAAGGAATTCGAATTTTCAGACATATTAATAGGGCACAATATGTCTTTGAGATTTGCAATTCTTTTTTATCCCAAAATTAAAACAGCTGTCCTAGTTGTGCCTCAAATTTTTAAATGTAAAGCAGAATTATTCTGGTGATGTTATTAAAATTTAAAAAGATATTTGCAACTTAGAACTATGTATAACAATATTTCTCTTTATGTTGGACATATGCCCAAGCATTGATTCGGATCTTCAGTGGAGTAGAAAGTCTGTGATTGAAATCGAACCCAGATAATGCGTATGGACTTTCATTTAACTTCAACTACTCTGTTGAAATCTTATATTATTGTATTTCATTAAGCTATTATGAACTTGCATTATTTTATTTCCTCTTTTTATTCTTGCACATTCTTCATGAACTAATGTGAGTTGGAACATGCTCTGAGGCATATTCTCTGTGTTCTGGTCGATTTGACTGTTTTTCTAGAAGAAAAGAAAACAGTTTCTGGGAGGAAGATCCTTGATATCTACGCCTGTAATTTGCACTAAGCCACTGAGTGCAAAATGCCCAATAAAGTTCTTCATTTCATCGACGGGATTCGAACCTGGGCTTTTTCCATCCGTTGTGAAGAGGATGGTGACGATACCACTGTGCCACCGCGCAGCATGGTGCACTGTCATGTGTTGAAACACAAAGGAGTCCACCATACCACTGCCACATTGCAAGAAGAGCTGAACTGTTCAGAATCCTAATTTACTGCATGACATTCATTGCTCCAGGAACGACGAACAATGGTTCAAGTCCAGCCCACGAGAAACAGATGTTGACAGCAGCTCTGCCAAACTTTGCAGCTTGTAAAATAAAAATCAGCAGTCATTATCAATCCACTGCAAGATGGAAGCCACCTCAACAATGATGTTTCAATGATGTTTCCATATAGTGGTTATGCCAACCATTGATCCTGAGTGTTGCACTTTTCCTCTCATGGAACTTAAAATTGATTGTTAATAAGACTTCATTTGATGACTTCGTTGGACGTCATTGTGCTCATTGTCTTCACCCATCTGCTCTATTTCGTTGCTCTCCTTCTAGCATGAATAGGTGTTCTATACCGATTCCTGACACGTGTATTATGCCGGTTACTTTTTCCTAAGGCTCTGGGTGTCAGCACACTTTTGACAAGATAATGGATATATTAAACAAATATATTTCAGCAGTCATTAGCTCAGAAGATTAAAGTTACCATCAACTAATTCCAGATAAGTGGAAGTCAATTTTGTACTACTCATAGCCAGTTAACCTTGGTCCTGGGGACGTCCACAATTAAAGACAGTACGAATCATTTGAAATGTAAGTTACCATCATAAAAAAGCAAACAGAGATTAATAAAACCACTTTATTACGCATTAAAAGACCGAGAAATTGTTTTTTTCTGAAGCCCAATGGATATACGTCTGACTGTGATCAACGTTTCGACTTTGTACTCTACAATACTTAGGAATAAAAACCTTTTTGTATACTCAGTTACTTTTTTTTTGTACTCATAATTATCTGCTCTTTATATGTCAGATTTTCTCGGACTCGTTCATTATTTATTTCAAATGGCCCCAGTGCTAAGCGATTCTTTGTGAGAATTATAAATCGGTCTTTCTCAAAGCAGCAAGTGAATTAAGATGGCGACTGTTGAGAGAATCAAGCAGCATGGTGTTACTGCTAAGTACTTTCATTTAAAGGGAATGTCTCCGAAAGAAATTCAAGAACACATTGCAGCAAACACTAGTGGAATCTTTGCCTTCATACATCACGGTCAACTGGTTTGCAGAATTTAAGCATGGACGTAACAGTGAAGATACACCTGCAGTGGGAGGCTTGTTACAGTATGGATACCTGCTAATGTGGATGCCTTTCATGACCTGTTGATGCAATACCGTAGAAAAACATTGAAGCACATTGAGACAACATTCAACATCTCCTATGAGGGAATTCATGAAATTGTGGTGATTTTTTCTGGAATGAATAAAGAAGGTTCCTTTGAGGTGGGTCCCTAAAGCACTGAATAGATCAGAATAGAAAGTAGATCAGAAGCGGGAAAAGAGACGTCTTGTCATGAGATTGTGGATCATTTTTAAGCAACTGAAGATCGGTTTTGGGAGTAGTATGTCACTATGGAAGAAACGTGGGTGCGCTACTTCCACCTTGAAAGAAAAGAGAAATCGAAACACTGGAAGCATCCCTCTTCCCCCATCCTAAAATATATAGAGTGCAGAAGTCGGCTGTGAAAGTCATGGCATCCATCTTCTGGGATGCAGGAGTGATTGATTTCCTGGAACGAGGTGCCACTATCAATGCTGAGTGTTATTCTAACCTACTCGAGACGTTTCAGAAAGAAACTGAAGCTCAAGAGGCGCGGGAAATTGGCGAAGGAGTAATCCTGTATCAAGTCGATTCACTGGCGTTCACAGCGTTTATGACTCAGGCAATACGGCGTGACTGTGGGTTGTTATTTCAGAATCCGGTCTACGCACCGAATTTGTCTCTATCGGACTATTTGTTATTTATTTCAAAATCACAAAAATGAGTGGAATGGAGAGAAATTCGACAGCGAGAATGTTGTGTTGGATGAAGTTAATAACTGGTTTGAATCAAAATCTTCTGAATTTTATTTGAGATGATTTACGAAAGATAGTGGATCGTGCCCCAATATCATGCCATAATCCAACATTCATTGTTGAGAAACGTCAATCACATTACACCAACATCAAGAGTAGCAAAATGGGAATGTAGCCATTGAAATATTGTCAAAAATTTGCGTATTTAGCTAATTCCGAAAAAACATATTCTGAAATCTTTATGAGTAAACAAATTCAAACTGCAGTAAAATGGTGCTGGTCCTTGAGTCACTGTAGCTGAGTTCAACACTAGGATGATAATCACTATTTGTTTAAGTATTAGCCATATATTATAAGGAAACGTTTAATATTAGTGAGTACTGGAAAATGAAGAAAGGAAGCAAGCTTACAGAGCATCAGCTAAAAAAAACAAATCTCTTGTCCATCTAACATCCACTCTAACAAATTGTGTAATTTTTAAACTTATTCAAACTACCAGATGGAACTTTATTCGAATGGTAGTTTAAGCAAGACGAAGAATCGATCAGCATGCATTCCAAGACTCAAACACCTAAAACAGATCTCCTCACAGGCACCTATGAGAAGATCTTATTGCAACCCCTAGTTTCCAGGGGTTGTAATTTTCAGAACTGAAGTTTTCTTTGGTAAGGGTATACCTTTATTCGACCAGCAAACAGAAAATTGACATCGGAGCACCCGCGATTTATAGGCAGTATCCATGGAGCAATGTGGCCTTAGTTGCTGATGCTCCTGAAATCCCACTGCAACAAAAATATTGGCTCCAATTTGTACTGAAGTCTGTTATGTGCTACAGTTTCAAAAGCTTTTCTGAAATCTGAAAATATGGTGTTAAAATTATTTTTTTCTATTCAATAAGTTTGGTCAAACAAGATTGCCCATTAAAAAAACCCTTGCAGTGTCTGCATAACTGCATTGCTGTCTAGATGGTTCTTTAACCAGTGTCAAACTTCTGACAGGGAAAATCGTGGAAACGTTTGTTGAAGTCTGTATTCATACTCACTTTTGCTGCACCTGTTGAAGGGTAAAAAGAAATAGAGAATAAAAATAATATATGTATATAAAAATAAACTACCCAGGCTTTTCTCTCTTGTCATAGGTAACAATCCAACGGATTCACTTCAAGTATTCGCAAGTCAGTTCGTTTTATTATATTTTGGTGTATCACAATTCGCTGTATTCGTTGCATGACAGATCGATATATACGACAATTCGGTGCATTTCAGTTCTCTGTATGTGACAATTGGTGTCTACAGAACTGTCACCTTTTTAGGAGCCAGTTCCTAAGAAGGATGACAAATCCCTCCCATTGCAATTACTTTTACTGTTTCCAAAGTAATTGGAGAAATCAATTAACCGCCAACTCTTAAACTACCTAGAAACTTTCAATTTGATCAACAATCGCCAGTATGGATTCCGTCAGTGTTGTTCCAGTGATGATATTCTGGCTTATGTTACTCATCTATGGACAAATTCAATAGGAAAGTATGGTGAAACTCAAGCAGTTGCTCTTTAATTCTCAAAGGCTTTTGATCGTGTTTGGGCTAAAGGTCTTCTAAATAAGCTTCTATCTTATAGTTTGCCAACTGTTATTTTTTTTTTTCCAATTGGATATCCAGTTACCTCTGTGACCGCTTACTGCGTGTGATGGTAGATGGCTCTCTGTCTTTTACCTTCTCCACTAATGCTGGTATTCCCCAGAGTTCAGTTCTTTCTCACACTCTTTTTCCTCTTATATATTAATAACCTTCCATTGACCGGAAATCTCATTCATAGTTTTGCTGATGATAGCGCATTACATTCCACCTACCAGACTGAGAAACCTTGTCCTGCTCAATCAGCTTCAGCTTCTCGAATATCCACTACCAATTCCTTAAATGCTGATCTTCAGGTAATTTTACAGTGGGACAAAGATAACTTGATCTCTATCCTTCTAAAACTCAGTTCTCTCTTACACCTTGCAAAAAGGATTCTTCAGCAAATCTGCTTATCCTCGGTGACACTCCGATTTCTAGACAAGATGATATGTCTCTTTTGGGGATTACACTGACTTCTAATCTGTCTTGGCCTTAGCCCATTACAAATGTTACTACCTCTGCATCTAAAAAACTGTTTTGTCTTTCGCTCTCGGAGTTACTTTTCTTCCAAACAGCTGTTCACTCTGTATAAATCGCAAATCCACCCTACCAAGTAATATTGTTTCCACATCTGGGACCGTGCTCCCAAAACCTCTCTCAGGCTTTTAGATTCCGTAATAAAGAGGGCAGTTAGGTGAATCAGTAAGATAGGAATCACTAAATATTACAGATAGCATTAGAACCATGGATGTTTTCCTACTTGACTCAGCGATCTATGATTAAGAATATGAACTTTGGAATCGAACATTTTTAGTAATTATTCAGAAAAAAATAATAAAATAAAAGCTGAATTTAGAAAATATCTAGCATTTGAAATGTTTAATTTTGAATTGAAAGATCTCTTTGGAACTACCCATGTGTGTGTCCGAATAATAAACTGAATTTTTGTTTAATATTCATTAATTAAAATGTTCAAGTATTCATTATATCGGTCTTTGGCAACTGTTTTTTTTCCCAATTGGATGCGCATGATGCGCATTCCAAAACATTCTCTACCTCCTGGTTAATCAAGGATAACGGAGAATTAGAATAAAAAATGATATTAAAAGCCTGCATAAATATTCAAATTACACCCGATTTCAAGGAACTTTTTTTAAACAAAAGACAAGAACTATGCGGAAATAAAAACATTTATTAATTTTCTCAAGACATTTCTACCAAAACAGAGAAATAAAACTAGTGTTCCACAATCTGCTCATACCATTTTGTAGGAATGTCTTTCGCTCTTTAATTTTAAGACAAACAAGACGCCGTTCGTTTTCATCGAACTGAAGTTGGTATTCTAGTTACCTGTTCTCTGATTTATTTTGTGCTTTTGTCAGTTGTCGAGCTAACAATTGTTCCAACCGTTGGACATCGAAGTCTTGATTACATCACTGGAAATAGTTAAAGAATTTGTCCCGCCTACAGTGAGAAGATATTTCTGTTCATCAACTGTTATTTGAGAACGGACGTTTCTTGAAATACTTGAAAGGGTTTAGTAAATTGTTGTCACAGGCTCTCAATCGTCAAGGGAAAATTCTCCAACTATTTGGTGGAAACACCGACTTCAATTTTCCGAACTTACTTTGAAAGAATCCAGGGATTTTGGTTGATTAACTGAAGTGCTCTTTGAAGTTAGAAAGCGATGAATGGCTGGGAGTTGCTGTTGTAGTAATTACAGGTGGCAATGTATTTGACATTAGTTTCGTCGCAATCAGAGTGTAACCGGAATGCACTAATGTAAAAATATTTAATATATCTTTGCTACAATCGCTTCTCATTGCAATAGAAGGAGGTGAGATTGTTTTTCGGTTTTGCCTAACTTGGGGTTCTTCAGTAGTATGTTGGTCACGGGGCATGGCTTGAAAATTCGATTGACCGAATTAAAGATTGCAGAGGACAACGATCACATTATACGAGGCACAATCTCTAAATAAATGCACAATTTCACTGACTCCAACGCATCTACTGTTTGGATCCTGTATAACAACTATTTCAGCCAATCTTCCCCTAAGTCCATGACCAGATATCATGTCCATAGAATGTTTTGTCATCATAATGTTTTTTATTATCATTTTTAGCGGTCACAATTTCAGCAATATGGACGTCTTGGAGAATAGAATCATACAAATAATTGATGAAAGTAGATTAAGAGCTCAAGGCACGTCTCCATTAAGTTTGAGATAGTCATCAGCAGGAAAAAAATAATTTATTCAAGAATATAAAAATATTCATAATAAAGGACAAAAATACTTTTAAAAACTTGCATAATGTTAAGCAAAAGTTGTTATTTTTGAGGCATCTCAAAGAAACCATAACTTTTTTGTATGCATATGATTAATACATATTCGCCGGAATTGTATTTGAAGTATTGTATTTGTATTTTTTTTTTTTTTTTCATTTTTGCTGAATATTGCTTCATAATTTGATGTTTTACTGCTGTAGATATGTGTTTGCCTGAAAGAAGTCTTGTAGAAGATGGCAACATCGCCTCCTCTCTTATCCTTCCTGCAGTTTGCAATATATTGATAATGAGTGGACTAGAGAAGGGATCCAAGTTGGTTTCCCTCATCAACCCATGTTTCCGAGATGCAGATGAAATCAATGTCCTCCTGGAGGAGCAAGGTTTACAAGGAGTGTAGCTTGTTAGAAAAAGTTAGAGTCGTTTGGGTTACGTCCATTTGTCTCTTATCAATTGATTGCTGTTGGTGTACACTAGGGGCCTTGTGGTTGGTATCTTTTTTCGTTTAGTAACGAATGGGCCTGGAGTACTGGGGTCCATAGTTTAATATACACGTAAGTTAGTTATAAACCAGTTATACAAATATATTAACAAAAAAAAAAAAAATCGGTAGCTTTCGGGACGCGTGTCCCTTTGTCAACTGACAAATTAAATACAAAATTAAATACAATACAACGAGCTGAGTGAGGCACGTTAATCATGCGTCATTGTTGTTGCGCGGACGTGTGCTGCTTTCTACGCCACTGATCATCCAGCAATAAAACCGTTGTCTCCAGGATGGGATGTAGACGTATGCCTTTCTGGCGATTTAATGCCATTGGATTGTTTACTATGTTGAGTGACTCTAGCCATAGGCGGTGGCGAGAGTGTCGTGAGTGGTCTACTATTCCAAAGTCGCGTTTGGGGTCAAGATCGTGGTTGGTGGCCCAAAAATGTTCCTCGACCGCGGACTGGTCAGTTTCGGCAAGCCGGATTGCTCTGTCGTGTTCCGTAAGGCGATCTTGGAGACGTCTTGATGTTTCTCCTATGTAGCAACTGTTACAGTCTCTACAGGTGATGCGATATACCACATTGCTGCGTAAGACAGGTGTGACAGGGGTCTTCACGCTGGAGACAAGTGAACGTAAGATTTTTTTGTTAATATATTTGTATAACTGGTTTATAACTAACTTACGTGTATATCTTTTTCGTTTCGTTGAATGGCTTAATTAAAGCACTGGTCGGCCTTAATGCTTGAGCACCTCGTGCAGATGTGCCGAGGGCAAGACAGAACAAACGAAGTATATGATGGGTGGTTTGTTTTGATGGCTAAAACATCTACCTTTACGCCAAGCTCTATGTCCAGGAAGCTTTTGATAGCAGTGGCCTGGGTAGTAGGCGCCAGCCTGGTGATGAACAGTTTGGCACGGGAAGTCACTGCTGTGATGTTGTAAGTTTGGCAAACTTGCCTGAGCCGGAGAATTTCCATGGAAGTCCCCTTCCGTTGAGTACGCTTAGTCATAAAATTAAGGGCGCGCGTTCCGTCTGGATTTGACATGTTGCATCTGGTAGACCTGTCAACATTTGTACTAGCAACTGCCGTCTAAACGACTTGTGCATAACATCTGGTGGGTTCCTTGGCATCAGCCTGGAGTTCATGTACTGCTCGCTTGGCAGGGGAGGATTGGGTTGAGTTAGGTTCTCTGTAGTAAAAGCCGAAAGCTTGTCCAATTTCTGTCGAAGGGGTAGTTGTTAAAGGGGAGATGAGAATTTGATCTCCCTGTGAATGCGTGTTGCGGAAGGGGGGAGAGAGAGGTGCCCGCTTGGGTGGCATTTGGTCACTGCGGTTTTGGTGGTTCTCTATAGGTTAGTTGGGGGGTCGTTGGACCTGCTCTGTTGTCAATTTGTCTGGCATGAGGTTATTTGTATAACTTAACAAGTTCCTGTGGCGAGAGAATGTTGGTAATGACCGAGGCATCGCCCAGTTTAGAAAGCTCTGTTAGGTTAACTAGATCCGTGACCAGGAGTGTCTTACCAGGTTTTATATAAGTTTGCCATAGCTCTCGAACCCTTATTAGCTCAAAACAGGAAGCAATTCATCACATATGCAGACAATATGAAATTTTTTATTACCTCAGAAGACCAAAAATCTGCCAGCTACTGCAACCAAGTGGCCAACGCCAAATTATTAATAATAATAATAATAAAGGATAATTTTTCATGTCACACCTCCTGGTCATTTCACCTTCATACATCACGAGAATATTGCAATTACCATCGCATCTAAAAATAAAAATTTAGGAGCTCATGTCCCGCTCTATCGTTTTTTATTGCTCAGCTAACATTGGTAAATTTAAATGATTTAGATCCCTGTAGTGATTTTAGACATAGAAAAGAGACTGCTTTAAAATAATTTCACCATTAGTAAATTTCCCTTTTAACTAAGAAATGACAAAAAATAAAAATAGTTACATCTATACATGACAGATGGAGCCATCTTATGGAAAGCATCCCGTGTTTCAAGGTTATTCACAATAACTCGAAATCTGTCTTGTGGAACCTGCCTACGTTTTCCAACTGTACAGGGAACAACGTAGTCGACATGAGCCACGTTGTGACAGTTAGGTATGTGTCTGGCCAACCATTGATCACGAACCAGATTCCAGATTGCATTTGTATAACCATAAATAATGATCTCTGAAGATTAAAAGCATACTCTGATGCATTGAAGCTATTTAGGCTACTAAGCATATTCTCAAGAAAACAACTTCTAATGTAATTCTCAAATTTATTCCATTTAATTTTCTTATAACTGAATCTCTTAAGATCATCCGCAGATTGATCTGTAATTTCAGAAGAGTTATTAGACCTTGTTAGTAGACCTTGTACTTTTTGTACAAGGTCTACTTGGTCTTAATATCAAAAATCTGGCAGTTTCTTATTGGAAGCTGCAAATACCCTATTTTATTTGATTACAGAATCCCTTTATTTGAAAGGACTAATGGGCCAGCTTTGTTTCAGGAAGGTCAACTGTTACAATGGGAATCTCTCAATAATTAAATATTACACAGATTCATTTCCGCCCTGCTAATTGATGTTTCAATAATTAGCAATCATTGTGAGGTCATGTTGTGTCATAAATTTGCACGTTATATAATAGGTGAACGCCGGTTTTTGGTGCTCTGGACAGACTGTCTGAACAGAATCAGGCTGCAAACAAAGTGTGAAAAGCATGGGTAGTTACGTGTGAGAAGGAGCAAGGATGGCTGCTTGTGGAGGTTTGGTTGATTTCAACAATTCGTTCATTGCTATTCCGCCTTGCATTCAAAATTCGAAGGTTTTATGTCAAAGGTACCTTCTTCTTGACACGAAGTCAGGAGCTCGGTCACAGCGGAATTAAGAGGAGCAAATAGAGGAGCACATGAAAAAAATTAATTACAATCGTGCTTTACTTGAGCGAGTAAAATACTTTGGTGGCGTGGAGTGGTAGGATGAATGACGCGTACGGTTAGGATTTGCAATGTCTGATTAATTGTTAGTCAGTGCAAAGAATGGCCGTGTGGCTGACGATGGTGGTGGGCGTGCACACTGTCAGAAGGTTGCTTCTTTTTTGCAAATTACTCCCATGCTCGCAGCCGCGTGAGCCGTGCACGTAATACTATTTTTTTTTTTTTTTTTGAATTTTAAAGCATTGACATTTCAAAAGAAGAAAAAAAACACACGGGGGTAATGGAGGGTGTGTTCAAGCGTTGTTAATGGAGTTCACAGTTTTCAAAGATGTACTCTTCGTAGACATTTGTTTGGAACTTAATCTGCCAATTGCAACGACATCGCCTGAACCGGGAAGACATTTTATGGAAAATTTTATAACCTCAGCATAAAATGCTTGCAATTTACAAAGAAAGTATGCATTGTCTTATTTCTTATCGTCTTATTTTCCTTGGCGAAATTCAAAATAAAGAACATGAAATTCAAAACTCCACCTGCTTTAGTAGTTTCGTTTCTAATCAGTTCAGATTTTATCATGAAGACGAAAATGCCGATTTGATACAAGGATATAAATGGACAAATCCATACCATTCGAAATTATCCACGTAGCTAAACATGAATGGTTTTTCTTACACACAGATTGAGTACCTACTGCAGGAATTCTAAGCAAATATAGCAAAAGGAGAAGAAGGAAAGGAGCTCTATGTATTCTTGTGGAGTGTTCATTTTAAAATATTAATATTTGTATTAATTACACTACAAGGTAACGGTGGTGAAAATGTGTGAGGATGCTAATGGAGGCCCGTCGTGCGTAGCAGGGTTAGTTAGTATAATCACTGCCAACCCCACACTGGGCTGAAGAGACCTTAATTCGAATTCCGTCAATGAACAGGGCATTTCAAATGACCCTTTTTCACAACGTGGCTGAGTTAGTGAGTGTCAGGTTAGTAGCAACCCCCACCCAACAAAAACACCTCGTGGATGACATTAAAAATCCGGAACTTTTGCATTTGAAGTGTTCACCATGTCTCAAATCTTTAAAGATCGCTTTCATTGATGTCAATAAAAGTTGCCTAAAACCAACCATCGACTCAAAGCTGCAATTTTAAAGATCTTTACACATGGCGACATTATACGAATAGTTTTGTAATAGCCAAGCAAATCTGTACCGAAACTCATCATTCAAAAGGGGATGCTTGGTTCTGTTCATTTCCCTCTAGAAAAAAAAAAAAAAACTCAAAATATTTCGATTGAAATATTGGCAATTTAGAGTATTACAATAATTGTGTTTCAAAATAAGAATAAGGAAATGGAGAATAAGGAATATCAGATTTGAACCAATCTTTGTTTGGTTCAAATTTGATAAATATCTGTACCCTCAGAGGCCACTTTGTTAGGCTACTCTAAGTCAACATTTAGCCACCCTCGAGCGTAGCACAAACTGAAACTCAAAACTATTATATTAGGGCCACACTGTATTTCTAATTTCTACTCGTATATTTATTTTGTCTGTAAATTGCGTGTGTTCTATGGTCGATTTGTCTGTTTTGCTGGACGAAAAACTCCAGATTCTGGGGGCGGGGGAACCTTGCTATCTACGCCTGAGACCGACTAACTCAGCCACAGAGTGAAAAATGCCCATTAAAGTTCCTGGCGTCATATACGGGATTCGAACCTGGGCCTTTTCCACCCGGTGTGGGGAGGACGGTGACGATACCACTGTGGTACCCACGCAGACTGGTACAGAGTCATTGTTGGTTGTAGGCGCAACATCAACTTTCAGCACATTGCACCGTATATAGCCCTCGTCGGTAGCATAATTGGTAGAATCGCCATCCTCCAGAAACCGGGCGGGAAAGACCTGAGATTGAGTTCGTTCGATAAAGTGAGGAAGTTTTAAGGGCCTTATTCGCAACATGGCAGGGTTACTCGGTCTCCGAAAGGGTAGCGAGTTTTTTTCTTCTGGTGAACGCGTTTTTTTCTAGCGTGCAGAAAATGTACCCCAAAATGCATACAATTTAGAAGGAGCATACAGGCAGCAAAATAGTGTTAAGTGAGTTTCTGAGTGTAAAACCATGCCACTCTTTGCTGAGAGTAAATAGCTCAGCTTCGTTGTGAGAAAGGTCATAAAGCTCTGTACCATCACTGACAGGATTCGAACACGAACGTTTTCCACTGTTGTCTGGAGTACTCTACTTATGTGGACTCTGCTACCTGCGAGGGCAGCCTGAGTCTGTTTTCTGTCACTCCTTGGATGAACGTGGCCGTCGACGACTGTCTCGCATTGTCTAAGCCAGCCAACTGGAGAGCAACAGTGGTACAAATCACTGCCGACTTCAACGAGGAAGGTGCCAGAAACGTCTCCACCAAGACCATCAGGCGATCATTAGCCGAAATAGGTTATGGCAGCCGCAGCCCACTAGAATTCCATTGCTAACACCACGACACAGGACTCTACGACTGAAGTGGGCGAAAGAACATCGGCACTCAAACCTGGATGACTGGAGAGGAATCTCCTGGTCCGATGAGTGCCGTTTCCAGTTATTTCGGGCGAGGCGCCTCCGTAGCCAGGTGGGAAGGAGCAGCAGTGCGTAGCATACGCTTCTTGATTAGACCGGGGTTCGAGCCCGTCACTACCAAATACGGAGGATGCGGAAAGGTCAGGGAATTACCATCGCATATCCCCAGCAATATGGCCTTAGTTGCTAATGCTCCTAAAAAAAAAAAAAAAAAAACCAAACCAAACCTATTTCGGGCGAACGTGGCGGTGCGTATTTGCCGGAAAGCGAACAAAGCTATGCACCCGTCATGTCAACAAGGAACTTTTGGGGCAAGTGGACGGTCGGTAATGGTCTGGTGCATGTTCAACTGACTCACGTTGGGACCTCCGGTACGTCTACACGCACCTCTGAACGGTCCAGGTAACATGTCCATCCTTGCAGACAATCTGCATCCCTACATGGTCATCGTGCACCCACAGGGCAGTGGACTCTTCCAGCAAGACAATGTTCCTCCCTACAGAGCCGTGGTGACCAGAACATGGTTCGAAGAGCATTCCACTTATTTACCAACATGGAATGGCCACCCCGTTCATCAGACATGAACCCTGTGGAGCATCTTTGCGATGCTTTGGAAAGGTCCGTTCGAGCTTTGGATTCTCCACCCAGAAATGCGACGGAATTATGGACAGCGGTGCAGCAAGTATGGATGGAAATACCAATGGAATGTTTTCCTGGACTAATGGACTCAATGCCTTCCCGTGTGACTGTCCTTATCCTGGCGAAAGGTGGGTTTACCCGTTACTAGGTATGTATCCCACTATTTCTGTCTACTCAGTGTAGTTGTTCCCTTGAGTTTTCCTGGGTTGAGCCACTGACAGGGCTCTACGCCACTTTCTGCCTGCGCAACAAGCAAATCCGCATGTTAAAATCCACTTCTGCAGATATAATACAGATGGTCAAGTGTCGCACATGAAATTGGATTACTTGCATCCCTACATGGTCATCATTCAGGCGAATTCATGCATACATGTTTCATTCAGGCGAGAGCAGCATGATTTTTTCTCCCGGAAACTTCGGTCTTTCGGCCAGCGAAGAGTAAATTGTCCACAGAACACGCGCAATTTACAGAATGTAAACACGGAGTAATATTCCTGGCCTCAATTGCTGATGCTCTTAAAACTCTGCAACAGCAACCCTTTAGCCATCATAACTGTGTCGATTCGTGCCACGCGGAGGTTGCTGCACGCTGACTAAATTCCTTCCCACAGTTGTTTAAAACTGAAAGTAACCGGATGTATGTGAAAACCACAGCAACTTTGCAGTTTGTGCAATACTCGTATCGGCGGGTCTGGTGGCGAGAATCATGCCGCGTTGAAAGTCATTTATATCTTCCGTCTTACATCTTCTGGCACATGAAAATGGAAGGTGTACATAATAAAAAGCCCACTGAGTGTAAACCTTATCAACATTCCCTTCGTTTCGAACTGTCTACCGGCGAGTAGCATTGCTTATTCGCTCTTCAGAAGCCTCTGATTCTTCTAAAACATGTAGTCTGTGGTAGGTATTTGAGGTATATTTTTACCCACAAAAGGAGATTGAAACATGAATTCTGTAGGTGATTCATAAAACATGATCCTGGTGATTCCCCATAAATGATCTAGAAATAAAGCACTCCGAGTAAAGTAATTTCAGTTCTCAGAAAGTCTGGTTCTTCAGTTTTTTTCAAACCACTCTCACAAATTCGATCTTCATTCAAAATTTTGGGACCATCTCGCGCAACACTTCTCTAAATTTTTAGTCCCTAATAAACCTAATAAAATATTTCTATTTCTTTGTCCACATTGAGCTGTGGTGCATCCATTATAATCCTTAAACCACGATCATTTCTAATCAAAATCTTTACTCAATCCACATTTTCATCAGTTTTCATCGATACCAGAAGGCCTGACTTGTTCATTGTCTTGCACATTCTCTCTTCCTTCTAAAAACCTTTTATCCCATTCAAACACGCAAGCTCTTGACTTAGAAAGGTATGCAGCCATTATCAATCCACTGCAGGATGGAAGCCTCCTCAATAATTCATGCTGAGGGATATGGACCATAATCTGCCACCCTGGTCCAGTGCGGGTTGGCATATCGACCGTATTTAGCAGTCAGGGGCTTGAACACCAGTCTACTCAAAGAGCGTGTGCTACTGCACCCCCTTTCCTGAACACTCGGCTACGTAACTCAGAACTTTCTGTTTTTTTTTTTTTTTTTTAATATGGTTAAAATTTTCAGGTTCATTCCTTGTTCGATTCTTTTGTCTTGGCACGTAACTAGGGAAAGGTTCAAAGGCAACTTCTGTGCCTTGTTTTACAGGTGGCGATTGGTATATGTTGTGAGTGTATCCACTGGCGTTATTTAATATCTTTCGTTTATTTCATGCCTATAAATTGCTTAGTGTTCTGTGGTCGATTTGCTCTCTGCTGGGCGAAAGTCAGTGTTTCTGGGAGGAAAAAAATGCCACCCTCCCCTGACACCGATTAACTCGGCTCATAAAAATTCTTTGTGCCATTGACGAGATTTGAACTCAGGGCAATTCCACCTGGTTTTGGGAAACGGGGTTCGTATATTAATTGTGTCACCCTTGAAGCCCCGGTACCATTTTGGCGGTCTGGGTGCACAGTGTTCTCCTTGTTTTGATCTTGCGTTTATTATAGATCCCAGTAGGTTATAAGTAGTAGCTTATAGAACTGTACTGTGAACTACTGCTAGGTGGTTGGTCTCACTTACACGCAGTGCGGGGTGGGCGACCAGTGGACTCCTGGTAGGCTAAATAGGCCTTGACTGTCGGACTTTGACAGTCTAAAGTGATTATTGCAGTGCTGGAAAAGGAATCACGGACATTGTGCATTTCAAAAGCCCATATTTGTTAAACCATATATATATTTATCAGTTTTGCTTATTTTATTGTCTGTTTTTCTTTTGCCTTGTCAAGATTGTGAGTGATTATGCCTGTCCAACTAAGGGGAAGCATGGCTCTAAGATGGTAGATGGTGATGAGGTGGAGGTCGCTGATTCCGATTCTGTGTCAGGTTCTGCACAGGTTGTTATTGAGCGTTTGCCGGGAGACCTAGAGGTCTGGGTGGATAGTGTTAGTGCTAAAGACTCAATGGGGCATGAGCCTTCTCAGAGAACTGCTACCAAATGGCTTAGACAAAATTCAGATGAAGAAGAAGATCCTATTTGAAAACTTTTAAAGTATGAAGGTAGTACGCCAGAGACTTCATGACTGTATGTTTAATGACTCTAATAAAGTTAACAGGGCTGCTATGTATGCCATCCTTGGTACGTGGGATCAACTTGAAGCAAAAGCGATTGAAGTATATACAGAAAATCAGATGCTAAAGGCACAGCTGAAGAGTCAGTCCTCTGTTTCTGAAGCTGTATCGTACGCAGAGGTCGTACGGAGAAAGAAGGAGAAAGTTCTGATGGCTGAGGAAGTGCATGCCGTGTTTATTAAATCGGACAGTGATAATCTAAAGTCCAGTGAAGCCGTAAAGCAAGTTGTTTTGCGAACTATAAAACCAGTTCTCAAAGATGTCAATGTGCGAAGAATGAGGACAATAAAAGATAATGGCGTTGTGCTGGAAGTGGCTAGTAAAGAAGATGTTCAAAGAGTGAGGACTTCTGAGACAATAAAGACTAGGGAAATGAAGACTGAAGTTCCCAAGAAGCCGAGAAAACGTCTTATTATTTATGATGTTGATGGTGACGTGGAGCAGGAGGATTTTCTAACTGAGTTGTATGAAAGGAATTTTAGTTCTCATGAAGTGAATAGAGCACTTTTCCAGAAGACTACCTTCTCGGTGGCAAAGGTTACTAACAAGGACACAAAGAACTGGATCATTGAAGTTCCTGCTGAGTTGCGAAAAATATTGGTTGAGAGAGGTAGGGTATTTTTACGCTGGTCTTCTTATTAGGTGCGTGATATATCTGACGATAAAATGTTTTAAGTGCCTTGCCTTTGGTCATGTAGCTAAGAACTGTAAGTTTAATGCTGTGTTTGGTCACTCCTCGGGAGAAGGTCACTTTTTCAAAGAGTGTCCAAAACAGGCTGATAGGCCTATTTGTGTGAATTGCAAGAAGCGAGGTAAATATTCTGACCATTCTGTCAGAAGCAGAGCTTGTCCTATCTATAAAAGTTATAGATTTTGTGCAGTTTGGTTGAGATTGTTTCAGGATTGGAATTGTGACCGTATCCCGTTGCTAGTGCCTTTTATGGCGATTGTGGAAGTTATTGTTTCCCCTGTAGTGTGGTGTTGGCTCAGTATGATTAATGTGGTTTAACTGTGTTCGTCTCTGCATTGGGAATTGGCTTCTCCCAGTTGCAGAGGTTGTGTTCTACGAACTTGTTTGTACAGTGTTGTCTGTAGTTCTGAGGGACTACTTGACTGTGCTTTTCTTCCTGCTTGCATAAGGATATATATATATAATAGTTGTATATTATTGACGTCTAAATTGAAATTGATGTTTTGATTGTGGTTGAGATCAAGGCATTCAGAAATCTTTGTACTTAGTGTCGTTTAAATTAATGGTGTTTGATAATGGTAGAAGCGACCTGCCTCCACGGGGCTAGGGATGGTAAACTTCCCTGCTGCAGGGATTTCCTTGCAGTACGGAAGGCTAAATAGGTCGATTGTATATAGTTAATTGCGTTGTTGAGCTTATTACTCTGGGAACGCTCCAATGAGTGTAAATAGGATTATGATGATGTGCTACCCTTGAAGGCCTCTTCGTATTAAACAGACTCGAGTGATGCATCATATTTTCGTTCCATTCCATAGGCTCTTTTGAATGATCAATAGCAGAGGAATACATTGATTACACGTAAAATACACTGAGTGACAAAATTGACAGAACACGAAGAAACCGTTGTGCACTCGTGGAGACTGCGATGAAGCGGAACAAAACTTGTCTTTTTTTTTTTGTGGTGTACCATAGAATATCGATGATATGAGAAGACATCGAGAAACTTCGGACAGGTATGAGGGACAGGTTTTCTAGGGATTGGGCAAGAATTACCAAAAAGGTCAAGTTACAGAAGTCGATACAAGATGGTCGACAAAAAGCTCACTTGACATTAGTCCGGCGTATGAGTCCTAACGGCTAAACAAGTATGACAGCGATGAAGCATCTCGATGAAAGGGTGATTATAAGATTGTGTTGTAACAATTCCTTTGCTTCCACCAGTGCAGACTTCAGCTCACCAGGTGCCCGAGGAGTTGGCTATCGGTGTGCAGTGCGATCTCCAAGGGTGTCCCACACATGTTTGATCGGATTTAAGTCTATAATTGTGCTGGCCACTGCAGTCGTTGGATATCTTCAGTTTCAAGATATTCCTCTACCACTTAAGTTCTATGTGCAGTGGCGTTGTGGAGCACGAAAAGACAATCCGGGCGAACCGCTCTTCTAAATTGTCGCACATAGGTTTCGAAGTTTTGATCTCGGGAACAATATCAAAAACATAGAGGGGTGCGGCCGTTGATTATTATTCCGCTCGAACGAGAATACCTCCTCCACCCTAAGTGTCCCTTTCTCTGATGTTGAAGGGATGGTAACGCGTTCCTCTTTGCTTCGAGGAGAAATGACGTCTAGAATCTGTTTGTAGGCTAAAACGGAACTCATCAAAGAACAGAACTGTAGCCCATTTTGTCAGGGCTCCATGTCAATTGTTCATGACACCAGTTTCGACGAGCTCTGCGGTGGTTTGGGATGCAAACCACTGGTAGAGTCCACTTTAATTGAGCCTTCTTAACACGTTTCGGTAGGAAATATCTTCACCTGTGGCCGCAGCAACTTCAAGAGACAATCGATGACAGAACATCGTAGGGTTCCAGCTTCCTGTTACAACCAAATAGTGGTCTGTACTGATTGACGTAGCCGTCGGTCGATCGTAGTAATGTACGATTGATCAATATCAATCGTACATTAAAAAATGGCTCCTGTCTGCTGAAACTGCTTCCATAGCGCCGAGACAACACTGCGTAACATATTAAGCCAACATGCCACCTCCGCCTGTGACTGCTATACTTGAAGTCTTCCAACGGCCCCTCATCTGAAAGAATCATCTAAACGACGATGACTTGCCATCCTGAGTACTGGAAATGTGGCTACCCCACTGAGCAAGCCAAAATATGGGGATAGAATGATGGTAAACCGTGTTTTTATAGGCATTAATAATTTGCATAATCTGCGGCTCTGTAAGGTGGAAGATCGAAGAGTATAGTTCAAGTATGGAGCCCTCATCTGAAAAAAGACATTGCGCTTATTGAAAGGGTCCAAAGACGGGCAACTCTAAGGGTTATATTCCCAGAAGGACCACCGTATGAGGAAATACTCCGATTATGTGGGCTACAGAGCTTGGTAACCAGGCTTAGACGTGATCTGAATGAAGTTTATAAAGTGCTGAGAGTGATTAGTAAAATGAATGAAAGTGGAATTTTCATTGTTATAAAGAATCCAGAACTAGGCCCCCTAAATTCAAATTCTAGGGTTCGAAGTTTAGATTGTAGGAAGTTTTCTTTTAGCCAGCAAGTCGTTGATTGCTGGAATAAGTTGCTCTCTCAGGTAGTTGTGGCCGACAATTTGAATAAATTTCAAGGTCAACTGGATAGTTAACAGTATGAGGAGGGAAGCATATAATTTTTATCTTCTTATCTACTTGGTGTGTTTTTTTTTTTTTTTTTCCAAGTACAGAAAAAGCCTGTGTCTTCGTTGCACTATATAGTGAATACTATTACTCTTACTATATCAAATATTTGCCTTCGGCGACATTGCTCACAATAAAATATTCATATTTGGCCTGGTCTTCAATATATAGTGTTATCACATGAAAGGGATCCCATGTGGAGACAATATGTGCACAAGCTGCTAAGGAGTTCCAATTTTTGCATTCCTAGATTTCCTGATCAGTACTGCCACTCCACGTAGTGTCCACAGAGGATTCAATTATTCTGTAGCTTCTGGGGTATCCCTGAAACCGACCACCATGAGTTCAGGGCTCCTGAATACAGGCAATATCAATCTGTGGGGGGCGGGGTAACGTTTATTACTTATGGGGTTTTTTTTTGTATCTTTTCCTTTTGTATTAATGTATATCCCCGTAGTCCAATCCTCCCACTTTAGCATCTGACTCGTTTGTTCTCAGAAGATTACCTGACTCGTAGGGGACCTTAATTACTTTAAGTATTTCTCCACAGGATTGGCTGAGTTTCGGAATGACAGACTCCAACACATGAATGTAAAATAAAACAATGTTTATTAACATATCATACAGAAATTAGCAATAGTGTTTGGTCAAACTATATTTGGCTGGTGACTTGTTAATTCATTAACCTTTATATGTGTAAATATCTTGTTCAAACTCAATTGTTTCATCATCAGATATTCTACTCTAATACACATTATTATTCATTATGACATGGTGTCTCTTCATGTTCTTTACAGGGACTTCAATAGGTCGTGTCATACACTTTACATAGATTCTTCCCACTCTTCTTATGAACAGTCTGTATAATAAACCAACAACTACCAGCCAATGAACTGGCTCACAAAAACCTTCAGAGTTCGTGTCTCAATTTGTAAAAAAATTGCATTTATTCAATTAGACACCCTTTCTGCAATCAGGTCAACAGGAAATATTAATCAATTCAATTTAACATTACCCTTCTGAACAGTTAATCCTCTATACCTTTATATATCACTTATTAATTAGCCCCTACTCAAATCAGAAATACTCTCCACAAACCAACTCATAATAAATTGAAATTTCAACCTTTAATTTCATATATATTATAAAAACCTTTCTCAACTTTAAACAATTCTCAGTTATCTATTATAATCTCTCCTTCCAGCAAGCATTAATATGAGGAGCTTCACTTCAAATTATAGGCTGCGTCCGTCTTAAATACATTACCCGTTTATTCATATATTCATTACTTAAATATACACATTTTTCTCCTAAAGTCCTCTCCTTAATAAATTAAGTACACCTATTTCGGTAAACTCTCTAGGACTTACGTGTTTGGCCTGGAACTTTCCTCCCTGCTCGGCTTCCTTTCATATCGGTCATTCAGGTACTGGAATGCGGGGGCGCTCATTTGGGGATCTCGGTGATTACGGTGTTTCCCTACCAGATACTGTACGGCTGGAATCAATCAGTGTCGCATACTCTTTATCGGTCAGCATTTCTTCTTCCGTGGATAGAGGGGTTTTCGAGTAGGTCAATGGTTCGACCACTCATTCGACTGGCTTTGCCTATATAATTCTCAGGGTGTGATTCTTCCTTCTTCCTCACTACGGCTTCCATGTTTACAGGTGAACATTCCTACGGGCAGTCGGGATACGCAGAATTTCTATCACTGCTTCCATCTACCTCAGGGCTGCAGCTATCACCCAAATTAGACTACCGCTCTGCTTTGTATCGTTCTCCAACTCATTCAAATCATCCTCCAGACCGCTCCGAAAACTTCTTCCGACTCCTCCGAAAACTTCTTCCGAATCTCTCGAAAACTTTTCCAGAATGCCCCTCTCAAAATTCCCTCTATTTTCTTCCTGGCCAATAGGAGATCTGCACATCCTTTTTCCTGTGTTCTCATTTGTCTCCTCTCCTCTTCCGTGGGCGGGTCTTCTTTATTCTTTGTGCCCCAACTTCCGTGGACCTCGAACATACCAGAACAATCCAGAAAGAGAAGCGGAAGTTCAGGTCAACTGAGAAGCGTCACAGCTCCTCCCGTGACCTCACGCGCGCACACCTGGTGACGTCGCCCACCTCTAATAGCGTTTCACCGTGAAATCTTTAAGAGGGCCAGCTTAAGCACTCTTGGCCCTTTCTATGGTGCATCTGCCTCTGTCTTAATGGGGGATTTGTCATGGTATATTACTTTCACTCACTCGTCAAAGAACTTCTATACAAACAAGCTACTACTAAACAGAGAGTGACTGGAAGTTATTTTTGAATTCCAGTGCTTCTTAATCCATGTTGTTTGTACCAGAAAAACCACTATTCGTACTACAGTTAACATTCTCATAATATTTAACAATTTTTATTAATTAATGTAAGGACGGGTCCTTACAAATCTGTTTCTCTTCCAATATTAATTTTAGTTGTTCAGCAAATGCACGGGCTCTCTGGGCCCCTTTACCTGTAGGAACTTCACAGCTTGATGATTATGGGAATTAAGGTAATTGTCCATAATCAACCTTCTGTCGGTGATATTTGACTACCTTCAATTACCTTGGGCATTTAGGATCCATCCATTACTGAGTGATTGAAGGAAAGTCCTACACTCTTACAATTTGCACATTTGGGGGTATCTTGCATGCCCTTTTTGGACACAAAAGCTCTCTTTTTAAGTGCAAGTGTGGGAAGTATAGCCAAATTTCAAAAACTTACCCTTTTAATGAAACACAGCGCTTCTTCAGGGGAATAATATGCAAGGATGGCAAGACGAATGATTTAAACATGTCACAGCTGTTGGTGCCTCACGTACTGGTATGATTATCTCATAAACTTCAACCTTGCTGGAAGGTTTACGTACAACTGCCTTGGGTGAATCTAGATTTAATTCAATAACAAATAACATGAAGCCAACGTCGATCCTGTGGTTGGAAACAGCTCATTGATGTGGGAGGCCAAGGTGGCTCGGTTACCTGTGGGATGGAGGAGGGAACCAGTCTTCGGAGTAGAGATTCACAACCGTCTAATTTGCAACCGCTTTCCAAACAAATTGATTTAACATTGTCCAACATCCCTGTGGCACGCTTTCAACACCTTGTTAAGACAATTGTACCATGAATCCAGCCTGTTCTGATGGTTGGATTGATGGTGGAATTATCATACATTACGTTATCCGAGTTGGGTTGTTTAAACTTTGCGCCAATCTAAACCAGGGTAATTGTTAATTAAATATTATTATCTTAGTGATAAATAAATCCTATCTTTAAATCACGCGTATTCTATGTGTGATAAAAGACCCTAAGTTTAAAGAGGGAGATAAACAAGAAAAAAATTATTTTGGGCTACACAGAAGGAAGTTGATAAAGAAAATTTAAAATAAGTAAAAAAAGACGGGTTATGGTTTTTCTATTAACCATGTATTGTTTCTTTGTCTTATTGTCGCTTAAAAAAAGAGAATAAAACGAAATTGAGAAATAGCAATCAACACAGGTATTTGTACATTCGATTTAGACACGCATGTACATTAATATTCTGAGTTATCAGACGTTTTCTTTCGGAATGTTTGCACGCTCTCTCTTTAAGGGTACAAGGAAAGGAGACTTGGAAATAACAATGTCGTGTTATTAAATAAAAATGGAAATAACTGACATAACGTCAGCCAAGCGAAGTTTCCTGGTTACCCTCTGGCAGTTTATTTCGAAACAGGCATTAGTAACCACTGCGTTTGCGCCACGAGGCTAATTATACTCGTCAATCGTTGCTTCAGCTGTGGAATTGCGGTGAAGAAAGAACACATCCTTAAAATGCGATTATCTAATTAGCAGAGTTGAAAGCACGGATCAATTCTGATCCGTTTTGTCTACTTAATTATTGATTATCATTCCTTTACGTTTTGGGCATGTTTGATTTCTTAAAATAATCGGGTTTTTTTTTCTGTTATTAACAGAAGTGTAAAGTTATAATTAACTACCAATTGATTAAATAATAATATATAAAAGAAATTGTTTTCATGCACGTACTTCACATCTAATATTAGCAATCTAATATTAACGAAATTTTGGATGTCTGGGAAAATATCCCTAAGAAAAGCCAAATGTAGTGTCATAAAAATCCATCCACTGGGAGGCGATTTATCACATGCGGACGGAAGAACGGACATGGTGGTGAAGACAACAGGCGCTTAAACATATACATGCAAACAATTATCAGACACTAAAAAGCCAAGCCAACCAGCATTAGTAGCAATCTTATATATATGTGGACAGATAATGTTTTTAAAACCGGTTACTTTAGAAAACTGTGATTATCCCAGTAAATACTAGCTTTTTACACTTAAACGTAATAGTTATTATGTAATTTATTCAAAAATAACCTCGCTGCGGTATCTTTTGGGCCCAAGCCAATTGAAGTATTAGATACGTTGGGTATCACCAGCCGAATACTAATTGATAAAACAAAAAGGAAGGGACGCTTGTTATCCCCCAAACATGGCTCATAGCTTCCAAGGATAGAGAATTATTATCAACTGATGTTTCAAATAAGAGACGTTTTGTAGAAGTCCTCTCTCTGGCTGTCCTTCAAATCACGACTCTGCAGCAGAAATTTCATCATCGGCAGCAGCTATGTGTTTTCCATGAAGAAAAGAATTCAGGGCAGGAAAGAGGAAATATTTCCTAGGGTGCAAGGCTGAGGGAATAAGCAGGATGCGGCAATATCTCAAACCTACATTTGTGGGCACATCTCACTGTAGCATGCGAGGAATGCGCAGGGACATTATTGTGGAGCAGCCCCGCATCTTTTTCCAGCTTTCCCCGTCTTTTTTCTTTTATAGCAGCACTTAGCTTTATGAGAAGGTTGGAATAATACTTAGCCGTTGCAGTACAGACTTCTGAAGGTAATCTGTTAGTATTGCACCCTCCTGATTTCAAAAAACTAACAGCACTGCCTTGCCAAAACTTGGTTGCACCTTTGCCTTTTTGGGGATGGTGATTCTGCAAGCTTCCATTGTTTTGGCATTTTTTTAAGTTTAAGGATCATAGTAATGGATCCAAGTTTCATCCATGGCGACTAGATGTGGAAAAACCTTGCCTTGCTTTTCTGGCACATCAACGTTTAATGTGCACATTGTTCTCTTTCCTTCTTCTGGTAAAGGGTTGAAATCTGTGAACCCGTCTAGCTGACACTTTACTTAATTGCAATTGTTGATGGGTGATGTTCTCTGCAGACTCTAAACTAATTTGGAGCTCTGTAGCTAGTTGTTTGACGCTAATACGACAATCTTCCAGGATTAATGCCTCATTTTTTTGCAACATTCTTTTCTGTTACAGCAGTTGCTGGGGTCCTAGGATTCCTTCATCATGCACTGAGGTTTTCCCACGTTTGAATTATGCATACCATCCAAGGATTTCTTCATTATACTCTGAGGTTTTTCCCCATTTGAATTTTTCATACCAGCACTGTAACCTGTGAAGTCTTCTCCATAAACAGTAACCATTTCTTCGTGGATTGTTTTGGGTGTTTTAGCTTGCAGAAAGAGGAAGCAATCACTGATCTGTATTCCACTTTATCCATTGTGATACATCACTTCACTCAGCGTTGCAAAGAAAAAAAAAAAGAATTGTTAGATGGAAACCAAAATTGAATCGTTGTTTGTTAAAAGTCCATCAATCAAGGCTATGAAAAATCATACATTAAAATTCTTGGTTTTTGTCACAAGGGCATGAATCAGTGACTGATTTCCTTTTAGCAATTAGTCTTGTAGATATTCAAGACAGCACATGTGTGGCAGCCATCTTGTTCTCCCCAACCTGTTGCCTTCTTTACCCATTAAATTAAATTTAGTTCTTAGTTGAATGTTTTCTACTCATCATCCAGTAAATAAACTTTTGATTTCTGTTTATAATTACTTAAACTTAGTATAATTGAAAGTGATTGTAGTAATGTTTGTGCAATAGAATTCCAAAGAGAAAATGGAGACGTTCCGATGAATATAAGAGAAAGAATATTAAGATTATTAGTTATATTCCTGAAAAACATAAAATCTTTAATCAAGAGTTGTTCATTGGCCATCTACTCCAGAGAGAAAGGGAGAGACAGAGAGATGAAGAATAATTATTTTTATTTTCCCATTTTGTATTTTTTATTTATTTATTTTATTATTATTTTTTTTGTATTCAAAGATTTATTTTCGAATAAATTTTTATCTTAAATTTATTCTGCTTGTTTCCCTCCTTATATCAGAAAGTAATTAAAAATAATGTATTTTAATGATATACTAGGGGGATCGCCCCCTGCTCGTTGCCCTCGCTACGTTTGATAAAACAAAACAAAAAAAAAAAAAAAAAAAATACTTAGAAGCTTTCGGCACTGTGTGTCTCTTCCTCAGCTACGAATACATAAATACTTTACATATGGAAATCACGAATCGTACCGCGTAGTCATGCTAGATAAACAAAGCGCGCGCACGAGCTTCCTCTAACAGGATCACGCTACAACAGAAGCTTGTTTTACCACAGTAAAACAAGCTTCTGTTACGAATTTTGGTATTTGTTAGGTATTACCACGTAACCCGCATTCCTCTTCTTCCATTGGCTGAATAAATATCAGTAGGAGGAAAATTATTTTAATGTATAGAAAGATTATAAAAAAAAAAAAAAAAATGCATAAATCTTAGTTCCAAAACCTGATATTTGTTAAAAGGGCATCAGTCCACAACTTACAAAATTCCTTTTAAATTAAGTAATTGGTAATGTTAATTTTTTTGTGGTAAATTTATTTCTCAAAAACTTCAATCTGTTGACTGATGTTTATTTTAACAAATAGCGATTTAAAAAAAAAAAAAAAACCGAATATTTATTTTCAAACTTAAACCAGAACAACACACTCAGGAAATTAAAAACATATTTCTCATACTTAAGCTATCATTTTGTTCCTTAAACTTTATAATTTTAAGGACAATCCCTTTATAATTTAAAAATTCATCTCACCGCAAAAATGTTTGTTTATATTTTAACACGATTTCAGTGCGGCCACTTGATGGGTGACGTCACGGCTGTTACGTCATACGCGCAAAGGATCATGGGAGACAAATGTGTTAGCTACCATTCTATTTACTGTTTAGACTTCTGGTTTTCTTTGTATTGACTCAGTCCTGGAACTTATTGTCAAATATTGTAATTTATGACGTTTCTTTGTTTTCCAATTCTCAAAATTGGATTTTAACATAACAGCGAGAGAAACAGAGTACGTTTTAATCTTCCCTGCTGAGAAATTTCCCTGGAATTGCCCTATAAAGGGGAGCATCAAATCAATCTTTTTAATGTATTAAATGAATATCACTATAATTCTCAATGGATTCAACTCATTCATTTACAATTTATTTTCCTCCAAAGCAGACGTTGGGAAACCAGTTTGGAGCAAATCAAAAAAAAAATTCTTTTCTGTCAACGCTATTTCCTCAAATAATTTAAATGGTGTTTTACATGCCTTGCTTGGCTGCGTGTCATGTTGAATATAAGTGTCCAGTTAAGAGATTTATAACTTCTTTATCTGTTCCGAAGCGTGTGTGTGTGGGAGTGAGTGCGTGTACGTGGAATACTCCATCAGTGATCAGCAGCATAGATATTCTGACTCCCCTACTGCACTTTTTATCGCTCTCATGCGAACAGAAACAAGGTTGTTCATTGATTTACTTGACCACTTGTTAATATGATGATTAAGAGGATTACAGCTAAAGGTCTTCTTCAGTTATTAGTTATTGGAATAGTGTTTATGTGTCTCCCTTTCACGGTCAACGGATCTGATAATGACGGTCACAACGAGACGCTAGTAACCGACACCCCCCCTTTAAAGGATGCCAGAACAGAGTGGATACTTTATACTCAGCAAATTAAAACTTTCATTAGGGATCAAATTAAAAGTTATCTACCTACGTTGATGAGAACAACATCGGAACTAGAATTATCTGGAAAATGCATGACCAGCCTAACGAAAATGATCTTCGATCTTCGAAATATAAAATCATGGCCCATCCTAAGTGAGTAATATTTTATTTCTTAATACAACTGAAAGAACTCCTATAAAAATATTGTACTTTTTGATTTATATGTTTCCATTTTTTATTTATCGAAAAACATACGCAACAGAGAGTATACGTGTGTATAGTGCACCAGGAAGTTCCCCCATCTCCGCGTTGTATACATTGTACATAAACCGTTGTTTATCTGACCTTTTTAGCCGTTGGGTCCCTGATCGGGTCCACCTTTGCCACACTATGCCCCGGAGAGGCAGGTCAGGTACCCAGTAATGGGTTGGACGCTGATTGTGAAGTTTGAGAGGGAGGGGAGTTTGAAGCTGGGGCCAATAAAGAAGGCAACCCCACAGTCGAGTCAAATTATTATGACTACCTGCCTAATAGTGGGTGTTCCCCCCCCGCCTTGCCTCCAGTACCAATACTTTTTCGAGTACACTCTGCAGAGGTTCTGCACCACCACAGTTGAACAAGGTGAAGATGGACAAATGCCTAGCAGCCACCCAGCGATACCACACACACAGTTCGTGATGAGATCCAAATGACAGATCTCTATATCCACGCAGTCCCAGAGAAGATGTTCTTTAGTATTCATATCTGGCAAATTGATCAAATCAATCAGAGAGTCTTATAATGGGAGATATTAATTTCCCAGATATTGACTGGAGTTTGGGTGCTGGTCACTCACACACTAGCAAGGCTTTTGTGGATTTATTAGATGATTGTTTTCTACATCAGCATGTTCGGGAGGCAACTAGAGGGAGCAATACTCTTGATTTGATTATCAGCAGTGATTCTTCATGCATTAAGAATCTGCAGATAAATGAACCACTAGGTGGCAGTGATCACAGTGTGCTGAAGTGGGATTTACTCAAAGAGGTAACTACCATTAGGGGTAAAGGGAAGGGTTATTGCTTCCGTAAAGGCGACTACGATGGACTGAGACAGTATTTAAATTCTATACAGTGGGATCAACTGATGATGTTACCAACAGCAAATTCAAAATGGGAAGCATTCAAAGAACTTATCTTGGAAGCTACTAGGCTTTACATACCAACTAAGAAATATTGTTCAAGGTTTAGGCCTAAATGGATATCAGATAAACTAATGAGACATATGGCAGAGAAGAAACATGCATGGGATACATACAAATTAACACGTGACACAGAAGCCTATGATAGATACAAGTTGATCTGTAACCAAGTTACAAAGGAGGTTAGGCAGGCGAAGGCAGAGTACGAGAAATCTTTGGCAAGGGATGCAAAGAAAAACAGCAAAGAGTTCTTTACTTATGTAAACTCTAGAAGGAAGGGGATGAATCAGATTGGTCCACTTGATATCGATGGGTCAACTGTTGATGATCCTGCTCAGGTAGCTAACAAACTAAATGAATATTTAGCATCGACATTCACACATGAGGAGTTATTTAGCGAGGGGAAAGCCAGGGGTGTATTCAACTCTAGCAGTAAGCTAGAGAATCTTGTAATAACTGAGAGTAAAGTGGAGGAGAAACTGTTGAAGATAAACACAAGAAAGGCACCCGGGGTGGATGGGATCTATCCAGTTATATTAAAGGAGGCAGCAGAGGAAGTAAGCAAACCCTTAGCCATAATTATGAGAGCTTCCTTGGACTCAGGGGAGGTACCCGCAGACTGGAGATGTGCAATTGTGACCCCAATTCACAAAGGAGGATCAAAGGCTGACACAAGCAATTATAGACCTGTGAGTTTAACTTCTGTTCCAGGAAAATTAATGGAGGCACTAGTTAAAGAAGCACTGCAGGATCATCTAGACAAGACTTCAGTTATAGCTCGGACACAGCATGGTTTTGTTAAGGGGAAGTCTTGCCTGACCAATTTGATTGGATACTATGATGCAGTCACAAAAGAACTGGATGCAGGGAATAACTTTGATATTATATACTGTACTTGGATCTTAGAAAGGCTTTTGATACTGTTGCACATGGAAGACTGCTGCACAGATTGGAGCAGTGTGACATTGGAGGCAAATTGCTGCTGTGGATAAAGGGGTGGCTGAGGGGGAGAAGACAGAGAGTGGTAATCAATGGACACTGCTCATCGTGGACTAATGTTATTAGTGGAGTCCCTCAGGGCTCAGTGTTGGGTTCATTATTGTTTTCTGTATTCATAAATGATATTGATGATGGTATATCAAGCTTAATGTCGAAGTTTGCAGACGATACAAAGGTAGGCAGGGTTGTCAAGGACACTACTGACACTATGATGCTGCAACAGGATCTGGAAAGGTTGAGCAGATGGGCTGAGAGGTAGCAAATGAAGTTTAACAGTTCTACACATGGGAAACAGCAACCCCAGAGCAACGTATCAACTCTGCGGTACTACACTGACAGTGGTAGAGAATGAAAGGGACCTGGGGGTGGTTGTGCAGGCAGATATGAAGTTCTCTGAGCTGTGCAGACGGGCTGCAAGAGTAGCTCATGGTGTATTGTCAATGATATATAGGAATTTTTCTAGCAGGGATAAGGAGGTGATTATTCCCTTGTATAAGGCAATGGTCAGGTCACACCTAGAGTACTGCATACAGGTCTGGAGGCCTCATTTCAAGAAGGATGTAGAGCTGCTGGAACGAGTACAGAGAAGGGCAACAAGATTAGTGAATGGAACAAAGGGGTGCTCTTACGAAGAAAGGCTTAAGTTTTGCAAATTACAGTGTCTGGAGACTAGGCACCAGCGAGGTGATCTGATAGAGGTGTATAAAGCATTGAATGGTTTGAGCATGCTCAATGCTGATGGGATTCTTCCTCTCGCTCAGAATAATCACCTGAGAGGGCATAAATTCAAATTGAGGAAAGACAGATGTAGGATAGACGTGCGGAAATTTGCCTTTAGCCAGCGGGTGGTTGGTTGGTGGAACAGACTTCCATCCCTTGTCGTGGAAGTTGATAGCCTAAATAAGTTTAAGGCTCAGCTGGACAGGTATTTTGAACGAACAGTGGGGTGAAGTGGAAGTGGGTTTTTTTTTTTTTTTTTTGGCTGATGCTGCATAAGCTTGCTTTCTTGCATCAAATGCCTCTACTAATGCTAATGCTAAATTCCGCAACCAATGTAGCACCTTTAAGCCACTTTCGTGTTCAACGAACCACTCTCGGACAATATTTCTTTTATTTATTTATTTATTGTACCATTCAGTCCCAGCCAGCTTTTCCGGCAACCCCGCAATCTATTTACAGTGTTATACTACTAACAATGTTGATGTGCAATTATCTCAGATTCCTTTGTAGAGGGGTCAATTCGTTCTCAGTGTAATATCCATATTACAATTCAATACCATGAAGGTATCTGACACTATCAAGTTCCAACATACGGTTGCGATGATCTCTGAGGATCCAATTAACGCTTGTAGGTCCACTATGAATATTTAAAACGAGAAGTCCAATCCAGGAAGTAGATATCTAAACCAGGAATTATGGCCACAATGAAGAAGTTAACTTTCCTCAAACCTGAACCGTTCCAACAGTACAGTAGTTAACAGTAAAGGGAAATGCCTCAATCAGACTCTACATACAGTCCCTGGAACAATAATAACCCCACAGCATCATAGGTCATCCATCGAGGAAGTTACCACAATGGTGGTCAACTCCTCCACTGGCGCCCCAATTTCTCAGATACAAGCCTGCCCGAAAAGCGTCAGCGGTCTTCTCAACAACTGCTCTGAATCACCTCTTAGTAAAAGAGTCATCTGGAGGATGTATAATGAGGTTCCATGGAAGCCGTAGTGTTTACAGGGTAGACTCCCACCATTAATTAAAACGGTACCACTAATCCTGCATCCTCCCTGCCTACCATAATAACATTCCGTTCCACTAATGTAGTGTGTCACGACCTTATTTAGCTGTCATTCACTATCTGGCTCATGCTCATCCAACGGCAACAAGAACCTTCTGAATAGCTGGACTGCAAAATTTCGAAGTGCGTAAAATTCTCCTTTTGTACTAACAGTTGTTCACATTCAGGAGTAAGGAAGTGGAGATTAGGAGCTTCTTCAATTAATCTCCTAAAGTCACAATACTCAACACTAGGATATATGGTTCCAATCTTCCGAGAATCCACAAGTACATAGGTAAATACGCTCAATGATTCCAAATTCCCTTATCTTTGCAAAAAGGAACCATGAACAGTCAAAAGATAAGTTTTATGGAAATTGGAATTAAACCAAGATGCCCACTGGAAACGTGTCAGCGAGAAGTATTCTACTGGAACACACCTCTGCCATCCGAGAAGACAGTCACCATGAAGGGGTGTACCTGTTCAGCTACAATGGATAGGTATTGATATTATAATAATTATAATTTTAATGGTCCTCTAGAATAACCCATAACTGCATGTGTAAGTATTTATTTATTTTTTTTTTTTTTATATATAAACCCCAAACATGAGAGGTATTAGAACCTATAGTACTTAGTACCGTGCTTGGGTTGGAGGTTCAGAAGACGAAGAAGATATTTGTTGACATTGGACTTGAACTTCTGTAGACTGTAATTTTCAGGAAATATATATGAAGGAAGGTTGTTCCAGAAAACGGCAGTTGAATGAATAAATGAAGAAGATGAAAAGTTGGTTCTGTGAGTTTGGAGTTGGACAGTAAATGGATGTTGGCTTGTAGCGACACGTGTTCGGACTGTTTTGAAAGAGAGAGCGGGAATTATAGAAGCCAATTCAGAAGAACAGTGCCCATTGAAGTATCTGTAGAAGAGGCATGCAGCAGAAACAGTGCGTCTATGAGAAAGCGAGTGGAGAGACTCTGTTAGAGATGAATCATTAATTAACCTAACTGCCCTCTTCTGAATGGAATCTAGAAGCCTGAGAGAGGTTTTGGGGGCACCACCCCAGATGTAGGAACAATATTCCATAGGAGGGCGGATTTGTGATTTATACAAAGTGAGCAGCTGTTTGGAAGAAAAGTAACGCCGAGAGCGAAAGAGAAAACCAAGTTTTTTAGATGCAGAGGAAGCAATATTTGTAATGCGTTTGTGCCAACAGAGTTTAGAAGTCAGGGTAATCCCCAAAAGAGATATATCATTTTGCCTAGAAATCGGAGTGTCACTAAAGATAAGCATAGGAGCAGAAGAATCCTTTTTGCGAGATATAAGACAAGACTGAGTTTTAGAAGGGTTGAAATCAACTAAGTTGTCATTGCCCCACTGGAGAATTACCTGAAGATCGGCATTTAAGGAATTGGCAGCAGATTTTCGAGAACTTGAAGCTGATTGAGCAGGACAAGGTTTCTCAAAATGGAAAGTGGAATGCAATGTGCTATCATCGGCAAAACTATGGATAAGATTTCCAGTCAATGGAAGAAGGTCATTGATATACAAGAGAAAAACAATGGGGGACACCGGCATTAGTGGAGAAGTTAGAAGACAGAGAGCCATCTACCATCACCCTCAGTGAGCGATCAGACAGAAAACTGGATAACCAATTACAAAAAACAGTTGGCAAACCATAAGATGGAAGCTTATTTAGAAGACCAAATACAATCGAAAGCCTTTGAGGTGTCAAGAGCAATTGCTTGTGTTTCGCCGAACTTTTCTATTGAATTAGTCCATAAATGGGTAACATAAGCCAGAATATCACCAGTGGATCGACACTGACGGAATCCATACTGGCGATGATCATACGAAAGGTTTCTAGGTAGTTTAAGAGTTGGCAGTTAATTGATTTCTCCATTACTTTAGAAAGAGTAGAAGTGATTGCAATGAGACGATAATTGGATGGGAGGATTTGTCACCCTTTTTAGGAACTGGCTGGATATGAGCAAATTTCGAAGCAGAAGGAAAAACACCTTTGGAATAAGAAAGTGAAGAAAGGCGGCAAAGAATAGGAATAAGTTCAGGAGCACAGGTTTTGAGAACAAGTGGAGAAATACGAAATCTGTCGGCAGAAATGTGTTTTTACAGGTCAATTTGCATGTGGTGTGGGCTCGAAATCACCCCAATAACTCACGGAAAAAAAATTTACTACTTTCCGCTGAAGTTGGCTAACTACAGTCTCGATTGAAGAGAACTTCAGAAATCCGTTGACGAAATTCGAACCCAGATCGCTCCAAACGCGTGACAAGTGGTGAAACCACTATGCTGTCAGGGAAGCAAACAAATAGGTGTTTTTTTTTAACATTTATAGTGGATCTAGGGGTAAGAGAATTCCCAGAGATTCCCAGGAACACTTACCCTATACCAAAACATTTAGACCAACTGCTTGTTTCTGTTGGACCAGATCATTGGAGTGAATCCTCTCCTCAGTTTGTCGCCGAAAACTCCGTCTACCGTCCACACAAAACAGCAGGAAATTCGATTCAGCGTAACGGGTGTACTTGGTCGGCGACAATAGAAAGGATGGCGTTCCTATCGAGCCATTGATTAATGGTGATCAGAGAACCCAGTGCATGCCACGGAAATAGTCCCCAAACCACAAAACCACCGCCTTTAACCTGTCAGACACTAAAAGTGTATCCAGGGGTCATGACTTCATATTGCTTTCTCCAAATGCAGATACGCCCATCATCATGAGTTAGTTGGTTGTTGTAGGGTTTTAGGAGCATCAGCAACTTAAATAAATAAATCTTTATTGTGAAGTACAGAGTAACAGCACAATATCCCATCACGGCGACGAGTGCCAGGGGTTCACATGTGGTAGATTGAGAACAGGTTACAAAAAAAGAAAGGCTACAAAATACAGCATACAAATGTTAAAAAAACTTGGCAATGATTCAGCAAGGCTCCAGTGATGACAGATTTGAACATGGGGATAGCAACATCACGATCCTCTTTTAGAAGGTCAGAGTTCAAGGGCTTTCATAAAGTTGTATCTGTCATTCTTGTTACTTATTAGCCTGTCAAAGTCGGCGTCCACACAGTTCAAGGTGGCAAGCATCTGCTTGGGGAGAAACCTGTCAGTGAGTGCAAGCCTGTTGGGGTGAGCCACTAGTGCAGGTGACTATCTTAGGCTAGGCTGCGGGATCCTCCACAGCCTAACCTAAGATCGTTCCGAATATTCGGAGATGATATCTGGCCTGTGATGAGTTTGGCTGTAAAGACCACGCCTCTTTTCCAAGATCAGGAACTTCACCGTCTGGATTTAGAGTGCTTGTGCCATCATGGTGGTTGTGGTAGCAGGAGGCAGACGAAGCTTGTTGTTGGCCCATTTCAATAACCAGTATTCAGTGGTGTACTTGATCTTAAGGTCTGTAGGTGCGGTTAAGCCCCATATTTCTGCATCATAGGGAATTTCGGGGTAGATCATGGAGGTGATGAACTTTTGAACAGTGAGGGGAGGTCGGACGTGCAGCTGCTGCTGCTTTGAAATCCACTAGAGACGAGAAAATTTGGTTGATTTTGTCGATCTGGTTGACAAAGGACATCTTTTGATCAAACAGAACACCAAGGTCTGTGTGCGAGTGTATGTTTGGTATTGGTACCCTTCCGATTGACACGCTTAGGACATATTGGGCTGTATATAATATCTCTTTAAATTGCTTGAGTTCTGTAGTCGATCTGCTGTTAAATGGAAGAAAAACTAGAGTGTCCAGGATAAAAAACCATACTAACTCAGCTATGTTGCGAAAAGGGCCCATGTAAACTGCTTACGTCATCGACTGGCCTCGATGTGAGGTTTTTTTTCACTCGTTGTGGGAAAAACAGTGATTATACCAACTGTGCTACAGCGAGGTGGTTATATAACCTGTCTTATACTCAGGAAAACCTTTTATATAAACTGCAGTTTTTTCTAACACTTATAGGCCAAACTACCTGTTATGGTTTTAATCTCCGAAGAAGTCCAATTAGTCTCTTTCCATGCATTGATTATTCTATTCACGTACAAGTATTTTTTTGCCCTTGTGATAAATTGTAGTTTAACATTTTAATTCTTTCATTGTACTTTTTTTTCGTGTTTGAGCTAAGCGAGTATTCGAAACTATTATGGCTACTATAAATAAGTACTGGTCTACCAAGGTCTTCAGAAATAGTTCCTTTTGCTCTTAAGAAAGTTTTGTTGTTTCTTTTCTATATAGTGTACGAGTATATTTTTGGTCCCAAGTTTAAACAACAACATAGTCTCCATGTTGCATGGTTCTAACTATTAAAACCATATTTACATAACAGAGTAGTAGTGGAGATAGGTTTATTCTTCAACTTGATCAAGGAACCGAATTTGGGGCAAGACGTGCAGGTGCTAGTACCTCTACAACCATATGGTTAAGCGCTCCCGTTCTGTGGTGTTACAAATCTACCGTTGCTGACTGAACAGCGGTCTACAACTGGCCAAAGGCACATGTGGGAGAGCCACGTGTATTTGAAGCCCGTGGTGAGCGTCTTTTTTCTCATCTCGTGACGCATCGGTGACGCATCTTGGTAGCCCAACTAACCATCAGGTACTGCAACGTGAGAACAGCAAGGCCAATATCCACATGGACTATACGTCGGACATTAACTCTTATAGGCTATGTAGGCGACGACCGTTAAGGGTACCTATTTTCACTGTGAGAAACAAGAAACTGTACTGTGCATGGAAACGACAGATTTCCACATACCACCGATATGTGGAAATCTGTCGCATGGTTAAATGAATCTCGTTTCTAACTCTATCCTACTGATATTCCGCATTTGGAGAAAGTAACATGAGGCTATGGCACCAGGTTTTCCCCCATCTTCGCATAGTTTTCATTGTGGGAGTACCAGTTCGCTGGAAATGCCAGAGATTTAAAGTGTATGGATATTGTATATGCATAGTGTTGTGTACCGTTCTTCATTTGGTCGTTTAGCTGCTGGACCCCAGCTGAGACCCAACGTTGCCTTCGCCCCGTGGAGGCAGCAGACAAGGAACCCAGCAGTTTTAGTTTCACTCTGACAGGGCCTGCCATCTAATTTCCTGAGATTTCAGTGGCTAGAACCTAAAAAAATTTTTTTTTTCTTAGTATTGTATTATATATATATATACAAACATACATATATACACATATATATACACTGGTGTTCAAAGAAAGTTCATCATTCCTTAAAATTACAATTTGTTGTCCGAATAACGTAAGTATATGGCAATATTTATTACAGATTGCATCAGATAAGATTGACACAAGTAGGTGATGACGTAATATTGCATCAGTTGTTACTTTCAGCTATAAAAGCACTCTCTGCAAGAGTTGCAGTCATTCCTTGCTTGTGTCAGGATGGCAAGTTACGTGCAGTTGACGCCACGAAGAAAGAGTGCTGTTGTTGCTTTACGTGAGGAAGGATGTTCTTGCCGTCATATTGCTTATAGAGTGTCTTGTAATCAGTCGACAGTGAGTAGATTTATTTCCAAACTCAAGAATACTGGTTCTGCTCATAGGAAAAAAAGGAACCGGATGCAAACTGTCTGAGCTGAAAAGAGAATGGGAAGAACATATGGGAGTCGTAGCAAGTGCAGTAACAGTCAGAAGACGCCTCTTCAAAAATGGACTTGCAGCCCGTCGTACTAAGAAGAAACTCCTCCTGACACAAAAAATGAAAAAGGCCCGGTTAATTTGGTGTAAGGAGCATGTCAAATGGACCCGCGAGCAATGGTAGTCAGTTATTTTCTCGGATGAGAAGAAATTCAACCTGCATGGCTCTGATGGGAGACAAACGATTCGCTGTAGACGTGATGAGGAGCTCCATTCAGATTGTGTGGTGTCTGCAGTGAAATTCCTTACCAGCCAAATGATATGGGGGTGCATTTCATATCACTTGCAGTTTATGAAAGGTTCTGAAAATGCCAATGGATACCTGGCTATATTGTGAGGTAAATTGCTGACTTCCATGCATTAGAGACCATTTCAACTTGCCAAGTAACTGCACCTTTCAGGATGACTCTGCTCCTTGTCATCGAGCGAAAAGTGGAAGTAAGCACTTCCGTAATTACTTCAGCTTCATTTCTGCATTAGAAGTTTCGTGAAAGACCTCCAAAGACCCTTCGCGAACTTCATAATTCTTGTTTGGAACCACGAACTATCAGGTGATTATCATCAGAAATTGATCTTGTCAATGCCTCGACGGTCTGTCATCAGGGCCAGAGGCGGTTCAACTAAATATTAGTTTGCACCTGGTGAACTTCTCATTTTGTTTTCCATTTAAAATGATAAACTGAACCAAATTCTGGTAACATTCCAGCCATAATTGTCGTGTTTACCAAAACTGTTGTATAAAGTTGCAAATGCTCATTTTGGAATATTTTGAGAGAACCTATCAAATTTTACTTAGCTTTGCCTTAACTATTAATAAATATCTTTTGTTTATATTTCTATTTGTGATGCTAGTCATTAATGTAACATACCATCGCGAAAAAGGGTTAGAAATGTGAAATTCCTAGGTGATGCACTTTTTTTGCACACCAGTGTAGGTATACACACAACGTGCATATACACAGATACTAGCATCAGTCGTGGGGTGTTGATGTCGCTTGAGTTGATAGGCCGGGACGTGGGCGAAGATATTTTGGATGTGTTTGAATTTAGGCGTGTGGGACTTCGCTAGCGTGAAGATAGAGAGTGGTGAGGTTGAAGTCTGGGGGAGGGGAGGAAGCCAGAAGTATGGGGCCAACAGCGAAGACAGCCCCAAGTTTTAGTGGGACATGCCCATGCCCCACCAGAGTAGAAATGAGGGTGGGGAACGAGAGAATCGTTCCCCCGGGAAGTATGTATTAAAGGTGAAGGGGGCTAGGATGCCCTCTTCAAGCCGGCGTAAGGCTTTTGGCAGCTAGGCTGCGGTTTGATCTTTTTATTCCTGTCCACCAATTCAGGTTGGGGCGCTCTTGAGGCAATCCCCGTCCTTGTTTTTTTTTTTTTTTCTCTCTTCCTTTTTCCCCTTTCTTTTTTTTTTCTTTTACCTTCATTCTATTTTTTTCCCCTTTCCTTTCTTGTTTTTCTTTTCCAGGAGTTGTCTCTGTGGTTTCTCTGTCTTGTGCGATTTGTTTATGATACTGTACTGTACAATAAGATGTTCCCCATGTGTCATATCCAGGATTTTCTTGTTGGTTACTAGTAATGTTTTGGTGTACCATACTGCAGCTGCGTAGGTTATTGCTGGGATGAAGGTTGTCTCATAATATAGCATTAGGGTTCGTTTTTGCAATCCCCAGTCCTTCCTCATAATCCTAGCCACTAGGGCTGAGTATTTTCTTATTTTAATTCTTATGTATTTTAGACGGGATTTAAAGGATGGGTTATTATCTAAGATAACTCCTAAGTACTTCATTTGGTTGGTGAGCTTAATGGTCAGGCCATTTAATTATTTGGGGCGGACGCCGTACCTGAAGGTTCATTTCAGCAGGATGGATATGGTTTTCGTCGGTGCAATTTTTAGCTGATTTTTTGTGGCCCAGTATTGTAATTTCTGCATTGCTTGATTACCGATGTTTTCCAGTTGGACTCTGGAATCCGCCCCAATAGTAACAATGAGATCGTTCGCAAAGGCCTGGGCCTCGGCCAACCCCAAGTGTTACGGTTTGGGGACTGCTTTCATGGAATGCCCTTAGCTCTCCGATAACCATTAATAAGCGGCTCTATGAGATCTGCTGCCTTTCTATCGTCGCCGACCAAGTACCTGTCATGATGACAGTGTATCCAGACAACTCCGCCATCTATCAACAAGACAAGGCGCCATGCCACAAGGTCCGGCATGTGGGGTGTGGCATGGCACTTTGTCATGCCAGATGCCGGCAGGTTGCCTACTGGTTTCATGAACACAACATTGAATTCGCCGTCCTCCCATGGCCGCCCGACTCACCGATCTCAATCCAGATGAGCGTGTTTGGGACCTATTCAAGAAGGACATTCGTTGGTATGACCATCTGCCTGACAGTGTGCGGTCATTACTGGTCATATTGTGCAAAGCATGGGTAGCACTACAGGACATTCAACAACTTGTTGTAGAGTCCATGCCAATATGTGTGGACTATATTACGGGCAAAAAAAATTTATTCATAAGGTATTAGGAAGTTGTTGAAAATGTAAAGCCCAACTCGGTGTACAGTTCCAATTTAGTTTACCGGAAGAGAATGTTCTCTACTGCTAACAGGAAACAATAGAAATGAAACGAGTCTTCCCGGGGTCTAAGTAGGGGAGAAAATTTCTTAATCCTTTTGCCTCATCTCGCTAATCTTACAGTTTAGCAAGACGAGGTTAGCAAAAGGTACACCAGCTTACTACTTTATAAAAGTAATAATTTTTTTTAAAAAATGTGATTATTCCAGAGAAAGGCTTTATGGTTGCATCAGACGATTTAAGCGAAGATCATCTCAAAATGTACCACTTCAAAAAGACATATTTTTATGTTATAACTAGTTTAATTCTGAAGTAATGTACGAGCACATCATACGCTGGTGCGTAGTTGCTCAGGCACGCGAGTTCCATCTTGTGGATCAATAGTCCACGAAAAAACAAAATAGATACCTTTACCATAATTATATAAAATTTCATAAAGTACCAACGAAATACAAATACTCATTATTTGATATATTAAAATTACAATCAAAAGCTATTCTTTTTTCTTTTTTCTCTCTAGTGCTGGATGCTTGGGGAAAACCACCGGCAGGTTTATTTTATGGGTCGCTTCAATCATTTGGAAATTACGAAGAATGCGTAGATATCGTTGTGAAAACCAAAAATAAAGAAAAGGAACAGTTTAGGGGTCAGTATTGTATCGTAGATTCACCTGTCCTGCTTCCTCCACGGAGACATTGGATTTCAGCATTTGAAGTACTACCAGAGTTGCAGAACATCACCAATGAGGACACAGTCAGTGAATTATTCAAAAGTTAAAAGTTTTTTCTTATCATCTTTCATAAAACTAATGTTAGTTTAGAATACGTTTTAGCGTTTCTCCCCCATAATATTGATTTTCTGTTAACGCATTAAAATCATCACGCAAATGATGCCCCAAAACAATTTTGACAGAAATAAGAAAAGCAGTCTTTCTTAGCATTGTTTTTGGTTATGTCCGAATTGATTTTCTCCAAATATTTAAATATTACTGGCACCAGGTCTGCGACTAAAAAATCCCAAAAATGATGTTCTCTGTTTGGAAGAACTTACAAATACCAAATACAAGATTATGGGGAAGAAACTGTTCGGCAAAAAAAATCCTCTTTATAAAGAGATTTCAGACTATAAACTCCACTACTTTTTCCCAAAAGTTCCTCTTGCTTGGTACGATCAGTTATACACCATATAACTGAAAGAGCACCTACGTCAGATGCCCTTAAGGAGGTGGGTTCGTTGCATTTCGTCTTGGAAACACCTCTGGTTAAAGTCCATGGGTAGAGGGGTGTATAAAAACATAAAGATAGGGATGAGACTAGAAGGCAACCCATTGAAGTAGGAGCGAGTAGGCAGAGATGAAGAGCAAGTGAAAAGATTTAGAAGATGGACAATGATCTCACTGTGGCTGCGACCCAGCTAGGGTCAGCAGCAGGTAAAATCCCACCCTGGAGGGGCTCGAGAGTCAACAGCTTAATCAGGCTGTCAGGTCCGGGATGCAGAATCTAGAGAGGTCTTCAGTCAGATCAGGGGTAGGTCACTTCCAAAGTTCTTGTGGTATAGGTCTTTCCATTCATGTCTTACAATTTGAGAGGGGGACAGCGTTTCCTCTGTCTATTGAGGTGTCCCTCCTTTAGCCCTGAAGATTATCAGTTCCTTCTTGCTTTAGTTAATATGGGTTGCATCTCTTTTCTTACTGTGCTTCTAATTGGTACATCCTGTTGGCCACATTGGGGTGGGATCAGAAAACTCCTTGTGTTTTCTTCATATGGATGTTAAGTTCCACCATGGCTGAGTCAGTCAGAGTAAACTTGCGGTCTCACCCTTTAGGAGGCTTTAGGATCGCTCCTCAGGCTAGTCCAGTCCTGTGTGCTAATCTATATAAATCTTTAGTCAAATCTGGATTACGTTACTTTCAGAATTGTTCTGGAAGTCTTCTCTTTGAAGCTTTAGAACTTGAGAGGTGGGGGGAAGGTCCCCCGTCGTTTGCTGTGTTCCTCGTTTGATTTTCATGTGTTGGTCTTTCATTGGCGTTGGGGTAAATGTAAGTCACATCTCTTTTCGTATGGTGTATCTTGTTGGTGAGGTATATTGATGGGATTTCCATACGTTTTTCAGAGCTTTCTAAGTCTTATCAATTATCTTCTTCGTAACTGCTTTTTTGTGTACTTTATCTCCAGATTTAATATATTTTTCATCTGGGGATCTTCCACCTTAGTTTTGTCAAGTCCGGTTAGTCAGGCGTAGGTTACGTAATGATACTGAGGGATTTCATGTGCTGTGAATCTTCTAGTTGTCTTTGTACCAACATCGTTCTTGTCGGTTACTTTCAATGTTGTCCTGGTGTAGGTCTTTCCACTGTGGTTTACAGCCTAAGGGGGTGTAGTTTACCTGCCTTTTGAAGAGTCTCTCATTTGGTCTGCATATCATGGGCATCTTTTTCTGGTAGGGTTAATGTAGATCACTTCTCTTCTTGTAAGTCTAGATAGTGAGGTCTGTTGGTTGGGAGATTCTTCTTTGCTTACTATGTCTTGACGATTTGTCCGTCTATTGTCTTCATTATATCTCAGCGTGCTTATTTTCCACTAGGTCTTATCCTTCATCTGGGAGTTTCCCAAATTAGACAAGTTAGTTAGGTCAAGTCGGGTTTGTCAGTTGCTGTTGCTGTAGAATCATAATAATTGAGAACTTCCATATTCAGTAATTCATTCTGGTTGTCTTTATACAAGTACCAAGTTTTTCAGTCACTTTCAAAGTTGTTCTGGTGTGAGTTTAAAACTTGAAAGATGGGAGGATTTCTACTGTCCTTTTAGGTGTCCCTGATTTGATTTTCAAATCTCGGTCTTTCTTCTTGTTATGGTAAATACAACAGATATCACATCTCTTCTCTTATTGTGAGTCTAGTTGCTGAAATCTGTTGTTCGGTGGGGGGAGGATTAGAATACACTCTTTGTACTTACTGTATCTTGAAAATTTGTTCACCTATTTAGGTCCTTATAATTCAGCGGGTGCATTTTACCTGTGGTTCTTTTCTTCATATGGGGATATCGCAATTTCGATAAGTTATGTTAGTCAAGCCAGGTTAGTCAGTTGGTGTAGATGTAGAATCACAATGGCAAAGAACATTCATGTACTCTGATTCGTTCTGGTCAAGTTCTCTCTACCAAAAGGAATACAAGTATCATGCGTGTCAGGTACCTGCTGAGATTGTCGTTGCCATTTTGTTTTCCAGATTCTGTATTATTTAAGTATCCTTGATTTCTTCTGTTGTGCTTTCTCTCACTGGAGCATTTACATTCATTGTTAATACATTGGTGTTTTCGTTTTCTGAAAATTCTTAAAATACGTTATAATTTGCTGGTATCTCTATGAGGCTCCTTGGTCTTGTAGGAGATCTAATACTGAATATCTAGGTAGGCCCTAAGGTCTGTGTATGGTGGGCACTGGAATAATATATGTTTCCACGTCTCCTCTTTCCCACAGTTTGCAATCTGGTGTTCTGAGAGAGTCCTAGGTCATGCAGTTTTTTGTTCAAGTATTTGCATGACCACCTATTATTAGGCATATGATACAGAGAGTTGCAAGAGCCAGGGTTTATATTTCATACCCATTTCTTGCTCATGTGGCAAGAAATGCTTTGAGATCTGTCGATAGTCGTGATATACGTACCACCTTAGTTGCCATTTTTCTATGTGTACATTCATCATTCTTGATTTATCTGTTTTAACTGATAATAAGCATAACTGTATTCCATTTATTATATTGATACATTAATACTTTATGTACTGCTATTGTATCTTCAGATCTAACGGCATTTTGCCAGTGATCACCTGCAGGTCCCGGGTTGGGCACGGTCGTGCAAGCGCTTGTCATTTGTAGTAGGATGATTCTTTGCATTTGGTTAAGCTGCTTGAGCAGGGCCGTTTATCAGGCCTACGTCCCCAGGTGCCATCCCCATATGTCGTGATAGAGGAAAATGCATATGTAGTAAAGTGTCAAGGTCCCTTGAGCCCGGGATTCTTTCTTGTGGTTTTTGCAGTTTTTCCAGCATAATTTTTAATCTTTACTTTTACGGTACTTTGTAATTTTTAACATTTTTATATTTGTTACCCATCAGGACTCCTAGATATTTATATTCACTTTCAGATTTTATTCTTTAACTCTGGCATCGTATCAGTGAGAGTCTCCCTATATTCAACTTGTCGTTTGGCAGGTTTTGTTGAAGATATAATGAGTTTATAAGTTTTACTCCGTACTGACAATCCTCTAGAATGCTGTTGGCTCTCCTTTCTGTGTCAATCCTGGAATTTCCAGCAATAAGCACGGTGAAGTAATTCATGTAAGCTACTAGTGTTGTATCATATTCTTCAGCTAACCACTTATCAAAGAATATATTCCGCTAAAGAGGCTCAAGTATGGACCCCTGTCCGGTGCTGTTTTCCATATTGTTTTGATTTCTTCTGCTGCTCTAATGTCAAATCCATGGAATTTGCTTGATCTAGTGTTGCAGATGGCTTTCTGTATCTCTTCCTGAGTAAATATTTATTCGTTTCCCTGCGGTTTTATGGATGAAAAGGTCTCACTTATACTATGTAAGTTTTTGGTAGACTGTGCACCGGCCCTCCAGGATTCCTATTGCCTTCTCTACTATCTAGGATTTCCCATGCTGCTTTCTTTTGCATATAAATCTTCTGGAGGTATTTCCTCTTGAGAACTCTCTGTATCTGTCATACGGGGTCTGTGTATCATCACTTCCCTTTCAGAATCAACTCTTGCGATTGCTACTTCGCACCGCTCCACAGTATTGCTTCTTCTACCCTCGGTTGTAAAATTTGACTGTGCCTCCTTACAGTTGAAGTGGAGACCTTTTTTGTGACAGCTTTATAGGTGTATGGCATCTTTATAGGTGTAATAGGCGCTTCAAAATCTGGCATTTGTTCCTATACTATGTTCGAGAGGCAATCAGAGAGGGTAATACTATTGATCTGGTTAGCAGCAGTGATCATTCGTGTATTAAGAATTTGGAGGTAAAGGAACCACTAGGTGGCAGTGATCACAGTGTACTGATATGGGATTTACTTAAAGATATAATTACCATCAGTGGTAAAGGAAAGGGTTTTTGCTTCCTTAAAGGTGACTACAGTGGTCTGAGACAGTTTTTAAATTCTGTACAGTGGGATCAACTGATGATGTTACCAACAGCAAATTCTAAGTGGGAAGCATTCAAGGAATTAATCGTGGATGCTACTAAAAGTTTCATACCTATTAAGAAATATTGTTCAAGGTTTAGGCCTAAATGGTTATCTAATGAACTAATGAGACTCGTAACAGAGAAGAAAAATGCATGGGATGCATATAAATTATCACGTGACAGAAAAGAGTGTGATAGATATAGGCTGGTCTGTAATCAAGTCACAAATGTGGTTAGACTGGCGAGGGAAGATTACGAGAAGTCTTTGGCAAAGGATGCAAAGAAAAACAGCAAGGATTTCTTTACTTATATTAACACTAGAAGGAAGGGGATGAATCTGATTGGTCCACTTGATATCGATGGTTCCACTGTTGATGATCCTGCTCAGACAGCAAACAAACTGAATGAGTATTTTGCATCTACATTCACACATGAGGAGTTATTAAGGTTTGAAAATGCCACAAGGTTATCAAATTGTAGCAGGGTGCTTAATGATTTTGTAATAACTGAGAGCAAAGTGGAGGAGAAATTGTTGAAGTTAAACATAAGAAAGGCACCTGGGGTGGATGGGATCTATCCAGTTATATTAAAGGAGGCGGCAAAGCAACTAAGCAAACCCTTAGCCATAATTATGAGTGCATCGTCAGACTGAGGGGAGGTCCCCACGGACTGGAGATGTGCAAATGTGTCCCCAATTCACAAAGGTGGATCGAAGGGTGACACGAGTAATTACAGACCAGTTAGTTTAACTTCTGTTCCGGGTAAAATAATGGAGTCACTGGTTAAAGATGCATTGCAGGATCATCCAGACAAGACTGCAGCAATAATTCAAACACAGCATGGGTTTGTTAAGGGAAAGTCTTGTCTGACAAATTTGATAGGATATTATGATGTGGTTACAAAGCAACTGGATGCAAAAAATAATTTTGATATCATATATTTGGATTTCAGGAAAGCTTTTGACACTGTTGCGCATGGAAGACTATTGTACAAATTGGAGCAGAATGATATTAAGGGTAAGTTGATACAATGCATGATAGGGTGGTTGAGTGGGAGACGACAGAGAGTGGTAATCAATGGACGCTGCTCTTCGCGGACTAATCTTATTACTGGAATCCCCCAGGGGTCGGTGTTGGGCCCACTGTTGTTTTTTTTATATTTATCAATGATATTGATGAAGGTATATCAGGGTTCGTGTCGAAGTGTGCAGATGATATAAAGGTTGACAGGGTTGTTAATGACAGTGTGTTACTGCAACAGGAAGATGGGCTGAGAAGTGGCAACTGAAGTTTAACGTTGACAAATGCAAAGTACTGCATATGGGTAGAAGTAACCCCAGAGAAACGTACCAACTGTGTGGTACTACACTTAAGGTGGTAGAATATGAAAAAGACCTGGGAGTAATTGTGCAGTCAGATATGAAGTTTTCTGAGCAATGCAGACAGGCTGTCAGGGCAGGTCATGGGGTTTTGTCAATGATATATAGGAATTTTGCTAGCAGGGAAAAGGGAGGCGATTGTCCCTCTGTATAAGGCAACAATGGTCAGGCCAAGCCTTGAGTACTGCATACAGGTCTGGAGGCCTCATTTTAGGAAGGATGTAGATTTACTTGAGCGTGTACAGAGAAGGGCAACAAGATTGGTGAGGGGAATGAAGGATCCTGTTACCAAGAGAGGCTTAAGTTCTGCAAATTGCAGCAGCTGGAAACTAGGCACTTGCGAGGTGATCTGATTGAGGGGTATAAGGCCTTGAATGGGTTCATCTGAGATTGATCTTTGAGATCAATCTCAGATGAATCAATTGATTTGGTATATTTGTGTTATTTCTCTATTTCTGTACCGGATTGTTTCTTGTTTTCTTGTGTCTATCCGTAATTGGTGTTTTGTTTGATTAGCTATATAGTTCTCATGTACTGTGTTCATTTGGGATCTTTGTATGAGTGTTGATAATCTGTTTTCTTTTGCTTACAGATTGGACAGATTTAAAGCTTATCTTCGTCGGGGAATTCCTGATATATGTGGCCCTTGCTGTCATAGTGATCACAGGTGTTTTCCTGCTGGGTGCATATCTTGGCTGAGCGGCCGCAGCCAAATGTGAAGCACGTAGTTATAATGACAAAACCCTTCAGAGTGTGAAGTCCAGTCTATATATACTTTGCTGTTGTTGAAGAGGAGCATTCTTCTTTTATCTCCTGTGACTTCTATTGTACAGTTTTTGTTATGTTATACCTAGATTTCTTTGAGAAGCTAATCTTGATTGCATTTCTTACTGGTCAGAATATCTGTAGTCTTTGCGATCTGTGTTATACAGATCTTGGTGACCCTTCTTGTTTTCTTTTATTTTCTCCAAGTCCTATAATTTATACTACCACGTTTTTGATTAATCTGCTGTCCTTCATTTAAGGTTTCAGCCAAGGTTGTTCTCAGGGCAAATATGCAATCTAGATGGGCTTGTCACCTGGAGATACTTGGAAGCTTTCAAGTCTCTCTTGGTTTGTTTCATCTTCCCGAACTTATTCAACAGTTTATTCCTGTTCCGCACGATCAGTAAGAGGGGAAACTGTCAGAATTCAGCTTGTACAGTTGTACCATTTTTCCCTTGTGGGTAGCATAGTTAGTATAATTGCCTTTGTGAGTGACACAAGTAACACGACTCCATGGACCCATAGTTCATGGTGCCCACTGTTCAGCCAGATGGAGGTGATTGATTGCTTAATATGGAGCGTATTTTGCTGGGAAGAACTAGGACCGCCGGTGCGTATGGACCAACGTTTCACTGGTGAGGTCTACGATAGATCTCAAGAAACCATCTGCACCCTGCCATGTTGCATTTTTTTTTTTTTCTGGACAGAAACGGGATCTTCGAAGACGATAAGCCAATATCATTGAGTCCGCACTGTGCACGAATGATTCGAGAAACAAAGTGAAGGTATCAACCATCTTGATGGACCTTCAAATTCGCCTGACCTCAATCGAATTGAACACCTATGGGTTGATCATAATGTTTTGCGTGGTTGTGTAATTAAGTATGAAACTTCTATATATCAGAAAGTACATCCAAGGATTAAAATTAATTTATAAGATCACAAACAGTCATTGTTTAAATAGTCTACTATTGCCAGATATAAAATTAAATATCTTGTCAGGACTGTTAGAATTTTAACATCTGCTTATTTATTGGAATTAAAGACTATTTTATGAAGACGTGAATAATATTCCTTTTTAATCACACATATTTTTATATATTACATTACTGTCACACTTCTATTTTTAATTATCAAATGTATTTATGCTGGTGGGGCAAGTGGATGATTTGATTGCCACATTACGACCATACTTTTTCAAACTTCGAGTCACTTGACCCACAAATGGGACATGAATATCGGTCCCATAAATAAATGTGGTATTGTAATGCCGATGATATATCAGCATTACAATACCACATTTATTTACAACTTTTTGACTTATATGCCTTATATATATCAAAACATAGAACTTTCTGTAAGGTGATTCAACTTGCTCAATATTGTAATCTAAAAATTATAAATGATTACATTGTATTTTTATAATAAATATGTAATAAAAGAAGCAATTAAAGCGTAGCGGTTTTTCCACTTTCTCACCTTAGCTGATTTACGAGATGATATCTAAGATCCAAGCATTTTATTACTTAAATTTGCGATTTGGTACCTGCCTCCCTAACACCTGCAGCAAAGAGGACGTTGAAAAGATGATAAAACCAAGTAGGTGTTTCTTTAATATATGAATAACAGTAACATATTTAATAATAAACGAAATTATTTTGTTGAACAGTATTGAGAGTTTTAGTTGATGGACAAGTAAGAGTTTTCTGGAATTGGATGGTCAATTTGATCCGTCTTAAATTTCTGGGGATGAACATTGCTCATATACTGTTATTTTATTGGTAATATATTCACTAGATCTCGAATAAAAGGTAAAATTAGGTTTAGAGAATTACGTGTTTTGGACAGTTACCTAAAGGCTTCCTCATTTGTAAAGCACGCGAAGTTATAATCAAGTGGTGGATTTTGCGCGCTGGTGGTAAGATTAATGATGCTCTACCACGCTATCTTTTTTCTTTTCGTATTGATGATAATAGTGTTTTCTTACGTCTGTCTTTTCTTGTCTGCAGTTGCCTATTGCTGCAGCAAGCAGGAATTCACTGCTCATCAAAGTAATGTACAAGTACACCACTCTGAAAAAATATGAGGATGCCATCACGTTCGAAAAAACAATTTCGTTTAATAAATTAATAAGGTACGATCCCTCCTTTGACCCAAATATCAATATCGATCCACTTCGGATCTATGTCGATATTTGAACCAAAAATGGAACATTTTCGATTATTTTCTTGTAGCAGTCAGCAGGAATTTGTATCTATTCCTCTTTCAGTCAGTCGTTTGTATAAGAGTATAAGTAAAAGAGTTCAACTGGAATAAGACTTGTTGGTCGCGCCCTCATCGGACTTCAGTTGACCTTAAAGGTGTTCGACCAGATTCATGTCTGGGCTGTGGGTCAGTCAGACGAATTACATGGCTTTCTTTACCTTATAAGTTTTTTTATAGTAGTGCCTGTATAGAAGGGAGCATGATCGTGCCGAAATATGGAAAAGGATCCATTTCCACAGAACTGCCAGAGTGTGGTATGGACACCAAGGAAAAGTACAAGGCATCATCGTAAGATTCAGCAATGATGGTTTTGTCACTGGCTGCCACACTTAGTCACAAATTGCTATTGAAAATCAAACAATTAAGCTTCTTGGAAAGAGTAATCTCCTTCCCACGACTCATTTGTGCTTATAGTATCTCTACTACTGTCCACCCATTTTAAAATTTGTTCCTGCTTTACATATATCCCATCTGAATCATTTTCTACATTAGGAGAGGGTATCCGAATACTTTTGGTATGGTAGGGTTCAATAGTTTGCGTGTTTAATTGACTGTTAAAAAAATACATGTAAGGAGGATGCAGCGAAATTGCACTCTAAGCCGGAAACAAAGATTAAGCACTCTAAGCCGGAAACAAAGATTAAGCACTCTAAGCCGGAAACAAAGATTAAGCACTCTAAGCCGGAAACAAAGATTAAGCACTCTAAGCCGAAGAAAACAGGCTAATTATAGGAGTTAGCAAACTGAAACGGATATAAACACATTTGAAGACGTTTTCTTATCTCAAGGGCGAATAGTTAAAACAGGAAAACCTCCTTTAAAAAAGCGTTTTTCCTATTAAAAATAAAGAACAACTTGTTAAATGAGTTGCCGTCTCAGATCATCATCGATTTTTCTCATGGTATTCTAGTTTACTTCTTATTAAAGAAAATAAAGGACCAATAACTTCTTCCTAATTTTAAGTCGCACATTTTATTATTATTATTATTATTATTATTATTATTATTATTATTATTATTATTATTATTATTATTAGCCATATGGTGCAAGGAATCCTGAGGCTTATGCTGTGCCAGACAAAAAAAAAGTAAAAAATTCCGGCATTACCTTGAGAGAGAGAGAGAGAGAGAGAGTAGAAGGAAATCACCAAGAAAACAAGAAAGAGAAGAATGATATATCCAGCTCAGGACCCTGGGTTTGCAAAGCCCATACTCACCAGATGTGAGCCCCTGAAGTAAATTTTTACTTCAGGAAGTAAACTTTAATTAACATTAACTTTAATCTACTTACTGAAGTAGATTAAAAATGCCCTTGACGCCCTTGACGAGGACAAATGCCCTTGACAATTGCAAGTTGCAAGGAAATAGACAGGAGACGAAAGGTTTTGCGCAGATCGGCTCACTTATCTTATGAGACAAAATGATGCTTATTATTTGAAAATTCAACGATGATTAAGTCTGTGTTCATAATTCAAAGTGTGGTCAATTCCATTTCAAGTTAGTGTACGATAACATAGTAAAGTGTGTTTGCTTTAAAACGCAACTCGTGATTGGGAGTTTCGATGTTATACGAGATTTTATTGTTCGTTGGTAGAGGATGGGTAGCTTATTAAGTTTAACTGATTAAACTCAATCAGGTGATCAACAATCTTTCTTGATCAACTCAATCATCTGATCGACAATCTTTCTTGATCAACTCAGTCAGCTGATCAACAATCTTTCTTGATCAACTCAACCAATCTTGATCAACTCAATCAATCTTGATCAACAATCTTTCTTGATCAACTCAATCAATCTTGATCAAACCATCTTTTATCAAGTTTATCAAACAATCAGTTTATCAAGAAAGATGGTTGTGTCTCTTGAACAAAGAAGTTATGTGAATCATTATTTTGGTAAGAAATCGTATGTATTGTGCCAAGAAGCTATCCAGAAGTGACGGTACCAATGAAGACCCCATCATGCTGCTAGGCTCTGATACTGTAATTGGTTTAGGGCCTTTGTTCAAAATAACGTTCATGTGTTAGACAAACCTTATTTTTCCGATGAAGCATGATTTCATCTGAGCGATGGCTGTGTTAATAGTCAGAATGTCGATTATGGAGTTCGGACAATCCCGTGCATATCTTGAAAGTCCACTGCACATTCGATTAAAATTGGCGTTTGACGTACGCTCACACGACACAGAATTATCGGTCCAATGTTCTTTGAGGACAATCTGCCATCAGAACATTATCAAAACATTTTAATGCAATTTATCGCTTTGCTCGAGGTCGATGAGAGGTATTCAATTCCTGGTTTCAGCAAGACGGAGCTACTTGCCACACCTCTCGAACGGCCATGGAATTATTGAGTAAATGCTGTAAATCCATACCAAAAATATTTAATATTAAAACTGTTTGTTGTACAACTTTAAAAAATATTCACTTTGAAATTTATTATTTTTTAAAACTAAATTATAAAGTGTACTTGAAATATGGCTTATTGTGTTACTGACCATTTCATTACTTTATCAGAACTGTATGGGCTAAAATTAAATAACGTTAAATAATTACATAATTACATTTTTTTACAAATACAATGAAGTATATTCGGTTCCGTGCATGTATCATTTTTGCAATAAAAATGTTTAAACTTTAAATGGCAATGTTTCATTTAAGCCAATTCAAGCAGGATTTAGTTTTCTTAATAATTTTTCTATCCCTTTTCAGTTTTCAAAATGCTGAAGGCAAGAATACTTCCCAAAGTGGTCCACTGTGAGACTAAGCAGCCGCTCGTAATAAACAAAGGACAGATTGCAGTAATGTAAGAAAGATAATACGTTTTATTTTCCTTTTATTATTATTTCTGAGCGTCTCCACACGCCAATGTAGTTTCCATTTTCTATTAATGCATACCGTAACCAAGTACAACACACAAAGTACTAATACACAAAGCATTCTACTGTACAGCTGATATCAGATTGCAGTTCGCACACGTGGTGATCAGGTTTTGAGTGGTAGCGAGGAAGGATGGTTCTATCGAGATCTTTCTGACTTCGAACATTGCAAAACCTGCAGGCAATATCTGAAAAAGAGATATTGGCGCATGTCCCTCATGGAAGCCTTCCCTGCCCTGCTGGCGTCATGTTCTCCTATTGTGGTACGGCGTGGGACATGCTAACACCGGCTACAGCTGATGTGGGAATACACACAGAAAACCACTATCCTCAGTGAGATCCCTGGTCACCCTATGCTTTTAATCTCATTTAAAAACATGAAACTTTCAACTGCAACTAAACCATTGACACTAGAGGGAAGGAAAACTGCTCACACCGTTGGATCCAACACACAAAATACACATAAAAGAGATTCCATCTAAAGATTGTTAGAATTCACTCAGCATCTTCATATTAGAAGAACGTATGAATATAGATTTAAGTGTAAATCAAGGAAACAAGATAGATTTTCTTAATCACGTATTTAAAAGAGGACGTTTCCTTTAGGGGTTTTCCCTAAGAACTGATTTTAAATTAATTGCATGTGTGTTCTATCTTCCAGATCCTAGACCGGTTCCTAATCACGTGAAAGATAGATGCGTACGGTTATCAGGGATTGCCATGATGTTTTTCATTGTGATGAGGTCTTGTGATCACGGAATCGGTACAGGTCCTGGAGGATAAAATTCAGATTTGAGTTGTTAGCATTGTTTTTTACACTGGTTTTCCCGAATAGATCATTAGTAGTAGTCGTAGTTAATAGAGGCATGTAATGCAAGAAAGCAAGCTTTTGTAGCATCAGCAAAAAGAAAAAAAAAAAAAAAAAACATTTCACATCCATTCCTTCTAAACGTTTGTCCAATTCCTCCTTGAATTTTGAATTTTTTTTAAGTTTGTTCCAGCAATTAACCACCCCTTGGCTAAAGGAAAATTTCCGCACATCTATTGTATAACTCTCTTTCCCCAATTTGAATTTATGCCCCTCAGGTGCGTAATCTGAGCAAACGAAAGAATTCCATCAGAATTGAGTTTGCTCAATCCATTCAAAGCCCCATAAACGTCAATCCCTAAATCAGATCATATCGCAGGTGCCTAGTCTCCAGATGCTGCAGTTTGCAGAACTTAAGCCTCTCCTGGTAGGAGGACCCCTTCGTTCCCCTCACCAATCTTGTTGCCTTCTCTGTACTTGTTCTAGCAACTATACATCCTCCTTCATAAAATGAACTTCCAGACCTGTATACAATACTCGAAGCGTGGCCCGACCATTGCCTTATACAAAGGGATAATCACCTCCTTTTCCCTACTATCAAATTCCTGTATATCATTGACAATACCCCATAACCTACTCTGGCTGGCTGTCTGCATTGCTCAGGAAATTTCATATCTGACTCCACAATTACTCCCAGATCTTTTTTTCATTTTCTACCACCCTAAGTGTAGTACCACACAGTTGGTACGTTCCTCTGGGGTTACTTCTACCCATAAGCAGTACTTTGCATTTGTCAATGTTAAACTTCAGTTGCCACTTCTCAGCCCATCTGCCCAAAATGTTCTAGATCTTTTGGCAGTAGCGCACTACCATTACTGTCATTAACAACCCTGCCAACCTTTGTATCATCTGAAAACCTGGACAATAAGCCTGATATACCTTCATCAATATCATCGATAAATATAGAAAACAACAGTGGGCCCAACACCGATTCCTGGGGAATTCCACTAATAACATTAGTCCACGAAGAGCAGCGTCCGTTAATTACCACTCTCTGTCTTCTCCCACTCAACCATCCTTTTATCCATTGTAGCAACTTACCCTTCATACTATGTTAATAATCACTGTGATCCCCTAATGATGGAAGCCCTATGGTCTATCCAATGAATTATTTTGTATTAATGTTCCTTTGGATTTCTATATCAAAAATCTTTTAAAATTTTTTCCCAATACCTTAACGATAAAAATAGGCGTGTTATGCAAAAAATACATTTTAAAAAGCTCAGTATTTTTTTTTTCTAGTGTGTATTTTTGTATTTTCTTTCAGATCTGTGTTCAGCGTCATAGGATTACTTATTGCTTTGGGAACAGCGTTGGATGCTCTGTTCAGACTCTGTCCAACAGTGTGCTGCTATTCAGAAGGTATTCTTTATTTTTTTAGATTAATAATTCACTAATATTACCAAATACTACATTTGCATATATGCTGATATAGTACATGTGAGCATCCGAGTATAAGGTGATGTGTACATGCACGATTATTACATTACAAATCACATTAAAATTTTTGAAAATATGAATGAACCAGAGATGGACTGAATAATACGGTACGATCCTGCATGGACACCTCTTATGGACCAAATAGGGGGTACTAAAATTACGAAAATACAAATCTTAAATAAAAATGTTAGTCCTCCATTTGGTCTGAAGAAGGGTCATTGGAGGACCGAAACGTAGCCTATTGGGCCAAGGGCTTTGTTCCCTTTAATATGTTTCAATAAAACTGAAATTTGAAAATCATTCTGGACAGTAAAGTTGGAGGGATAGTTGGAAGGATATTATTGATTTTTCTTTCTTTCTCTCCAGGTACTATAGCGAAAATACTTCTCTCATTTTCTGCCTACACAAATACTCTGAAACTGTTCAACACAGATATTTCCAGTAACGAACTGGCGTGTGTGCATGGAATTAGAGTTTTCTGCACCACGTGGATAATGATGAGCCACACCTATTACTTTGTAGACAAACAATCACTAGGTAAATATGTTTCATTTACCCTTAGGAATAAGGAATTATCTTTATGAGAGTAATTGTAAATATTAGTAGAAGGCAGTAATCGCTTCATTGATTTTAGATGGGTTTTTTTAATGCATTGAGGGCCTTGGCCAAAGGCTTTATTAATGATGAAAATAACTTTTCTATAGGAAATCTATTCAATTCGCTTGGGATATTACAAGAATATGGTTTCCAGATCATCAACAACGGATTTGCTAATGTGGATAGCTTCTTTTTCCTAAGGTAGGTCATGCTGTTAGGTAAAAAATAAAATCATTTCCACATACCTCCTTCTCTTCAATTATTATTATATAATTAAATGAAATTTAAGTTGTTCAGAAGGACAAAACCATTATCCAGGAGTTCCTACCATACTACGAAAGACTTATGAAGAATAATTCTTTAGAAATTTTTATTTTTCCTGCATTTTATTAATCTTACAATACTTTTGTAGTATTGGTAGTGAAAAAGTGATTCAAGAAAGAAAGCATATACAGAATCAACAACAACAAAAAATCTTCTCATATCGCCTGTACATCCCCTTTGAAAATTTGGCATTTCTTCCTTGCATTTACTCAAATCACCCACTTCCACAAAAATAGATGGAAGTGGATGGTTGGAGTAACTGCAAATTACCCACTCCCATCGAACTATCAACCACCCTGATTCAATCAACAAGGCTGAAGGCAAACCTTCGCAGATCTATCGTGCAACCATCCTTCCTCGATTTGAAGTTATGCCCCCTCAAGCGCTTAATATGAACAAGAGGAAGAATTCCATCACCATTGAGCTTCCTCAATCCATTCAAAGCCTTAAGTACCTCAATCAGATCTCCTTGCAGGTGCCTAGTCTCTGGATGCTGCAATTTGCAGAACTGAAGCCTTCTCCGGTAAGGGCAGCTTTTTGTTTCCCTCACTAATCACGTTGCTCTTCACTGCAAATTGCAGCATCCAGAGACTAGGCACCTGCAAGGAGATTAATCTTTATTGTACGTAAAGATACGATGCGTTGTACCCATCACAGCATGCTGACAGGGGTTTTCACATGGATGAATATAATAAGATATAGAATAATAACACTGATAATTATTAATAATAACAATGATTACAGCAACATCAAAATTGGATCAATAAAGTCCAATCCAAGAACAGCTACCATGTGAATCACTTTTCCATACATCTAGATTACATGAGTTCGTAGTTCACAGTATAGACATACACAGATCGAGTTTTCACAGTTCAGAGATAGATTTTACAGTTCAAATTCGTCCCCCCTACTGGGTGGGGCACATATCACATGCTTTTGTTAAGATCCTTCTCCTGTACTGCTTGTCGCAGGCAAACCGGTGCAGATCAACGATTGTCTGGCGATTGTATAAGCGACAACAATTGCGTGGGAAGAAATCTTTCACTCATGTGCAATCTCCCATGGGTGGAGCACAACTGTGGCTTTGCTCTCAGCTTAGGAGGAGGAATTATCCAGCAGATCACGTCCCAGGTGTTGGAGGCAGAGATCTTTTCCGTGAGCATCTTCACAATACTGAAGATGTTTGCCTAACCATTGCCTTATACAAAGGGAAAACCACCTCCTTAGCCTTTCTGGAAAAATTCCTGTATATTACTGATAAAACCCCATGAGGAGCCATCCTAACAGCCTGTATACACTGCTCAGAGAACTTCATATTTAGCTACACATTTACCCCAATTGTTTTTTTTTCCTTTTCCACTAGCCTCAATGTATTATCAAACAGCTGTTATTTTTTCCTAGAATTACTGCTCCTCATATGCAGTACTTTGCATTTGTGAACGTGAAATTTTAATTTCCACTTTTCAGCCCTTCCGCATAATTTTTCTAGATATTGTTGCAGTAGCATATCGTGATTAACCACTTTGCCGACCTTCGAATCATCTTCAAACTTTAAGCATTAACTCATATCTCCCTTTGATTCTTCTTTGTGGATTGGGATACATTTGCACATCTCCAGTCCATCGGGATCTTCCCTTAATTCAAGGATGCTTTGATAATATGGATGAAGATTTGATTATCTCTTTTGCTGCCTCCCTTAATATAATTGTATAGATCCCATCCATCGCAGGTGCATTAGTTTTACGTTTAGCTTTAACAGGAGGATCGTCCATAGGTTTAAATCGAACTTACAGCCACGCTGGCTGCCATCCAACGAGGTGTGACATTGGCTGTCTGTCACCACACCACCTATCAAACCACTGCATGCTGACTGGCAGAAAGGGGTCACGGCGCGTTCCGGTGATTGCATCAATTCTCCCTGACCGCTGTCCATCATCAACAGCGCTTGGAATGGTGCTGCGCACTGGCCACTTGAAACAGAAGTTGACGACAAATGGCCTTCAGAGATGGATCCTACTTCTGCTTGGAGCACAATGATGGCCGCATATGCACTCGTGGTGATGGCGTCGCGAATGCAGTAATCCTAGAGACATTGTTGAAGGCCATACTGCACTACCTGCTAGTGTTGTGATGGGAGAGATCAGTTTTGATAGTTAGCTGTCGTTGGTGTTCAACGTCAATCTGACTTCTCCAGATATTGGAATTCTTTGCCTCCCCCCCTTTTTCTGGAATGTCTGGCGCCATTTTGCAGCAGGATAACGTCCGAACACATACAGCAGCGGTGTCCTCTGAGTGTCTTGGTGGCGCGGGCGTACTCTCTTTGCAAGTACGCCCATGTCCCAGATTTCACCCTATTCGAGCACGTGTGGGCTATTATTATTGTACGCCATCTATAGAACCAACACAGTTGACGAATATCCTGTGGGACCAGGTGCAAGAGACTCGGTGGAAAATACTGTAGGAGGCTATTCGACATTTGCCACTCAATGCCTAGACGCTTAGCGCAATGTATCTGCAACCGTGATGGATTTGCATCATATTGATCTGTGTATTGTGAATGTACAACTGCGTCATTAAATGTGTTCCCACACATTTCATAGATACTGAGGATGAATATAGAGCATTATCCCAGTTCGCACAAGACCTCTTCATCAGGAGAAGGACATTAATCACCATCTACAATCACTGACATCAAGTACCACTATTGAGACACCAGCCAGCACAATGTAAAGGCTGCAACTAAAGATGAGGGACACAAGCACAAGGACGGAGCTTGCCCCATGAGTAAAGAAACTTGAAACAATAGCTGCCAATAGCCATATGGCGATCTGAAGAGGGCACTCTAGCCCCCTTCACCTTTAAACCTATTTCCCTGGGGGGAGGGGGGACATTTTCGTCCTCCTCTCCTCTCCATCCTATATCTTCTACTCTGGTGGGACATGGGCATGTCCCACTGAAAACTGGGGCTACCTACTCTATTGGCCCCATATTTCTGTCTTTCTCCCCCCAGCCTTCTGCCTCCCCCCTCTCTATCTATACGCTAGCGAAAGCCCTACCCAAAAACTTAACATATCTAAATTACCTTACGCCCATAACTTGGCCTAGCAAAACTAAGCGATTCTACCCCTACGTCGACGCGTTTCTGTCTTTTTTTTTTTTTTTTTTTTTTTTTTTAAAGGTCCTAGCCGCCGAAATCTCAGGAAATTAAGTGGCAGGACCTGCCAGAGTGAAACAGACTACTGGGTTCCTGGTCTGCCTCCACGGGGCGTAAGTGGGGCAACGTTGGGCCTCAGTAGGGGCCCAGCGGCTAAATGACCAGATGAACAACGGTACAAGGCATCACACATATACAAAGTCCATACACTTTTAAATCTCTGGCTTTTCCAGTCAACTGGTTCACCCACAATGTAAACTACGCGGAGATGGGGGGAACCCCTTGTGCCGTTTGACCCTAAATACACTTACTTACATATTAGCGTCTGCAACTTGTATCATGTGTTCCTCGAACCATTCACATACAACTTTTGCATGGTGGATAGATGCGTTGTCGCCTTGAAAGAATCCATCGCAAACCAGGTAAAAATGAAGCACTACAGCAGATTCAATGCGTACCAACAGAACATATCCAATACTATGATAACACCTTCAGCCACATTACTGGAGAACACGAGACAGTCTGGGTGCACCGCTTCATGAGGTCCTCGCCACATTTTCACATTATCATTGGTACCAAAAACTGTAAATCAAGATTCATCAGACTAGATGATCTTGTCCCACTGTTCCACAGTCCAGTCTTGGCGTTCGTGGTATCACTTCAGTCAAAGCTTTCGATTTTTTGAAGAAGGAAGAGGCTTTCGTGTGGGCACACAACTACCAAATCTGAGATTCTTCAACTGTTACCGTATAGTTCTGCTGGTATTGAAATTTTTAGTCTTTTGCTGCACATTGGACCTTCTACCTTGATGCACAATTCACTTTAAGTTTGATCGTAGTATAGCCAATTGTAAAAGGTTTATAATAGTTTGGTTAGTGAGTATATACAAGAGGCGTTTAGAAAGATAAGGATAATATGAACATTTCTATGAAATTTTCTATGAATGACTATAAATTTATTCAAATTTCAATGGGATTATTTGAAACTTAAATTAACTATGACCAAATTCAATTTGGACTCAGTAGCCCTTGTGTCCTTAAGCCAACGACAACAATACCAACAACAACAACAATTTGAAACATTATTTTTTATTCTATTTTTTACACCAATTACTCTTTGACCTTAATATCAGGTAAGTTTATCTACGATCTTCTCTTTGTAGTGGCCTTCTCCTTTCTTACTTGAGGATGAAGAACAAAGACGCTTCTGTCAACATACCATTGTACATCTTCCGCAGGTTCTGGAGGTAAGCAACTGCTCAATTAAACTGATTCTGTAACGCAATCTAAATCTGTCCTGAATTTTTTTTTTTCTTTTTTCATGCTCAGAATGGTTAGATATGTTGTTTGGCAACACTAGAGTGATTTTCTGTTTGTAGCAACATTTGTGTTGAATAATGTGTCTTGGGTGGTTATCGTTGAGCAAGACGTCATGGTATGTAACTGTGCCAATAGCGAAGAATAATTACAAGGAACTACAGCTGTTGTATATACTTACTAAGTATAGAAATCATGGCTTATGGTATTTCTTCTCTCATATCATCTAGCGATTTCAATGCATTTGGGTTAATTGCCATGTTTATAACACGCACCAACAATAATACAACTCGGTATTCACCCCTAAAAAGCTACTGCTAATGACGTTAAACCCTTCAGACAGAAGCTATCATTATGCTTAGAGAGGTTAGAGGAGAAAAACCATTTTTTTTATCTCATTAATAGCGATGAAATTAATCCACTGTTGCATTAACCAAAATTAATTACACTTTCCACCGTCAGATAGCGCCACAATTTTCATACCGAATGATACGATGATATTATAATTAGTCTAATGACCACTGTTATACCTCATGAATATTAAGATAGTTTATTTAGCTATTAACTAAATCATTATACATTTAAGTAAAGTTTCGGGTACCGTGCCGGAACCCATCCTCAGACCATGCATAGACTATTTTTTTAAGGATAGAAAGAAAAAGAATAAATCAACTTTCAAATAATTTATATATATTAAAGAAAAGCTTTATTTACAGGATAACTCCTTCTTTTATGTTTGTTACTGCTGCGGTAATCATATTGCCTCTGTTGGGAACTGGACCAATATGGAAACTGTATCTTCAAAGAGAGGTAGACAAATGCGAAAATAATTGGTGGAAAAATCTCCTTTACATCAATAATATGATAGATATTTCCCAAACGGTAAGATTCTTCAGAATATTATGAATCTCATCTGAACCTAAAAATTCATTTACTGAACATTTTCTGCAAATGTTTTGCTCAGTTAACAGAGGGAAAAATTATCTGATTAATGTAAATGATTTTCTATATTTTTTAATAATGTATATGATTTTCCTTTTTCTTCTTTTTTTAAAGCCAAATTTGAATAAAATTTAGGCGCGTTTTAATAACACAAAATAATTATCCTTTTGATCGTTAGATGGCGCTACGGCTTCAACTATCACTGAAGATCATGGCTTTTATTAAAATGAAAACAAATATGAATTATTATAACAGTCTGTCATTTGAATATTAATATTTAAATGAAAATATTTATTTAAATATTGTCATTTAAACTAACAATATTCATTTAAAGATTAAATATTTATTAATTTGGAACCAAGAAGCAAAACGGTTAATCATTTTTTTTTTCTATTAGATCCAACAGAAAATTGCTTTTTATTGATTGGTCAATTATCACATTTATGTTTCTTTCTTTTTTCTGATTTTAACAGTGCTTGGAACACACGTGGTATCTCTCTGCAGACATGCAACTATATATTGGCTTCCTTGCCATCCTCATTCCATTACCGAGGTAAGTGTATAATTTTAAACAATTTAAAATCCACACTGTACAGAAATTTATAGAATTATACAAATGGTAGGCCCTCATCAGGCGAGTAAAGCCTTATGGGATTATTTCATTGGCAAATATCTTTCAAATTTCTTTCATTTCAGGTGGCCAGTTTTGACTCTTTCAATCAATTTTATTGTCATGGTTGTCTCCATGGTGGTGACGTTCTATATTAACTATATATACAATCTTCCTCCGCTACCCCTTGCGGTTTATCCGGATCCCAGGTAAGTATAATCATTAAAGATCTTCCTGCATGTAACAAATAGCACATATCCGCTCAGTTGATGATATTTTCAAGAAATTAAGGTGCAATATTCTCAGCGATATCTTTATATGTTGCGTTTGTCGTTACCCCCTCCAAGTTAATATAGAACAAAGTAAAGCGGTAAAAATCTGTGATGCTCTGATAATTAATCATTGAGGTTAATTATGAGGACGTCTAAGGACTCTGTAGAGATTCCTTTGGATTGGAGAAGTGCCACTGTATCTCCTAAACATATGAACAGTTCTAAGAGTGAAGTGGTTAACTACCTAGCACTCAGTGGTAGAGAAAACCAAGGAGGCAAATAAAGAGTGGCAGTACAGGATCGTTTAGATAGGAATGAAATTCTGAAGAAAGCACAGCATGGTTTGTAAAGGGAAATCATGTTTAACCAACCTGGTTTGCTATTTTGATAATTACTCATGAGCTGGATGTATGGAAATAATTTCGACATTGTTTGCTTGGATTTCAGCAAAGCATTTGACTAAGTTCCACATGGGAAGCTACTCAATAAGCTGGAACATATTTGAATCAGAGGGAAAATACTTACTGGGCAGGAGGCAGCGGGCTGTGATTAACCATTCTTCAGATAGGGCTAACATAGGAAGTGGGGGTTCAACAAGTACCGGGATCATTCTTGCTTTTAATTTTCTTAAATGACATCGATGAAAAGGGTGTGATATCAAGATCGGTAGAGTAGGTTAATGATCACCACAAAGCACAGCTTATTCACAGATACTTATATAAACTTTATGGACAGTCATAAATGTGGAAGCTATCTTTTAATTCAGAAAAATGAAAGCCTTACACTTAAGAAATAGAAACCCCAAAATAATTTACACACTTGGTGGGACTGAACTAAAAACAACAGAGACAGAAAGAGATTTGGACATGAAGTTCTTTGAGCAGTATAGATAGGCGACAAGGATAGTTGGCAAGGGCATTGACAAGTGCCCTATTGGTGATTTATCGAGCATATATTTGTAGAAATAGGGAGGTTATAATTTCACTGTATAAGGCGATTGTAAGACTTGGAATACTGTGGAGACTGCACCTCTGAGGGGACCTGATTGAGATCTATACAGCTCTGAGAGATTAAAGTAAAATGAATGAAGGTAAAATTTTCACTGTTATTAATGATTCCAGAACTAGAGGTTATAAATTCAAATTGCGTACGGGGAGAAGAGGTTTAGATTGGATTGTCAGAAGCTTTCTTTTAACTAGTGAGTTGTTGCTGACTGGAATAAGTTGCTTCTGTGGATTGTTGAGGCTAACAATTTGGGGAATTCAAAGATAAGCTGGATAGGTACCTACGTAAGGAGGCAGAGGCAGGTCATTTTATTTTATTTTTATTCTTTTATTATTAAATTTCAATGAACTAAGGTTTTTGATTAGCGCAACAAAACCCTCAGGCTTCCATGTACCATATGGCTCATACTAATATTGATACTACAATCATATTAATACATTAAATTTAGGTCAGTTTTAAGAATGCCAAGTTTTATGTATAACCCGGATATTAAATTGAAACAGATTCCAGCACTTTTAAATGTTTTTCTATTGATTTTTAACATTTGCGTTTTTATGGAGACCGACGAAAACACTGAAAACAATCAGTTTAAAAACATTATTTAAAAAAGAGTTAAATCATTATTCATTTATAAGGAATACATATACTGAAAAAATAGACACTATTAACTTAATTATATGTAGTTAGTAGGATTGATTTGTCCTTTTAAGTGTTTTATGACGAGAACAATTCCAAACAGCGCAGTCAAAATGCAATGGTGTTTCTCTTGAGAAGTACAAACTTGACTTCGCAACGAATTGACCCAGAATTGCACTAAAAATATAATATACGGCATATTCAAAGTCTATGCGATTGTTCTATTGTTCTCATTTTAATGAAATTAGGATAGTTCGAGAAATCTTTCTAAAAAGCCCAAATATAAAATTTCATGAAAATCCATCTATTGGAAATTGAGTTGTTACATGCAGACGGACGGACGGACATGGTAAAGGAAGTCGGCCATATATGCTGATGGAAACTTGGTTTTTCTAAAGCATATTTAACTGGAAAATACAGGTACATACTGATACAAACTGAACCATCAAAACGTGAATATTTTTCACACCCATTTAAAGCACGTATCTTGTCTGAACACAGTTTGGTTTTTAGTTTTCTATACAGTGCGGCCGTGATTTACGCGGTCTCGGTCGTTATTTTAAATTTTATGCTTCATGAATTTTGAAATAATGCGCTCTTATAAGTAATACTAATAAATAAATCTTATTATACGCATAAAATTTAAAACAACGTGCTATATGTTCACGCAGAGTCAGAAAAAAAAGAGTCAAAATCCAGGAACGCAACTCACGCGTAAATCACGACTGCCCTGTACAAAAGTGGCCTATTTGTTATGGAGGATGAATCTACCGTACTTTCTTCCTACAGAGATGGATACTATATCGGAACTTACATGTACTGCAAGCCTTATTCTCATATTGCACCGGTTTGTGTTGGAATAGCTACTGGATATTTTATATACTCCAAGCCAAAAGTAAAGGTCAACGTGGTAAGTATCCAAAGCTCAATTTTTATGAAGTTTCCAATACTTTTCTTTCGTGTATTCTACCGCCCAATAGTATTTTCCATTAGAAGTGATGAAAGTTAGTTTAATTTAATTTTATTTTATTTTATTATTAACTAAAATGTTTTAAAATTAAATTTTTACTGATATATTACAATTTTATTTAACTTTTTTTTTTCTATTATTGACGAAAAGTCTAGTTAAGCAATAACGCCCACTAATATATAAATAAATTACCTTGATTAGCTACTACCAGAGTTAGGATTATTTTATGAAAACTACCAAGAAACTCATGTAAGGATAACATATCCCGCAAGGTCAAGTTAAGTGTGTGTTAAGCGCCAAAGCAGCTAAGGCTATGAGGCGTCAGTATATTCTGAATTCTGCTGTTTTCTGGGCAAAGATCTGGAGTTACAAACTATGGTTGACCTTGTCTGAGACCGGCTAACTCAGCCACGTTGTGATAAAAGCTCATAAAAATTCCTCGCATCATTGAGTGGGGTTCGAACTCATGCCTTTCTCTCCCAGAAAAGATCTCAGTTCGAATTTTAACCACTCAGCTTCCAGCAATGGGACCCGACATGGAAAATAAACAGCAAGCCAATATTGAATTTTATGTCCTACTGAATAAAATAACAAACAAATATTAGAAGTTTTACAGAAACCCTAGGGAGAATCTGCTGCATACAGGTCCGCTATATTTAGATGGGTTCAATCGTTCAAAGATGGAAGAAAAAACTCAGAACATGACGCTGTCCCAGAACTTTCATCAATATCGATAATCGATGTGACTATTGGTATGTATCTGCTAATGTTTGTTCACGTTGGATCCCTGAACTCCTTACTGTTCAACAGTAAGGAGTTTTTAGTTGGCATCTACAGGGGAGAGAAAAAAAAATAATGGAAACAGTTCTGCACTGATATGACATGGGCCACTCTTTGCTTTTAAAACAGCTTGTATTTACATGGTATAGATTTAAATAAATCTTGAACTATCTTAAACTTGCAGTGGTGGATTCTACTATTCTTATACACGCAGCAGTATAAACTTTGATCCTCCTCCATGCTTGACGGTTAGCGCAAGACAGTATTATGGACAATATTATGGTAAAGTCTGGGCGATATTGGTCTTCCATACAAGTTGGATACGAGTTTGCGTATAAGAACTAGTTAACAAAAGGAAATGCAGATTATAATGGCAAAATAATAATAAATTATACTTAACTGTACACAAGATAAGAAAGTTAGGATGTATATGGACCTATTGGACATAAATGATTACTTAAGCAGTTTTTTGTTTCTTTCAGATGGTGCAGCTGTTAGCGTGGTGTTTGAGTTTTGCTTTGGGAATTGCAGTAGTGTTTGGGATACAGCCCTGGAACAGTGGACATATCCCCAGTGCAATTGTGTCGTCCCTGTACGTGTCCATGAGTAAAATGGCGTGGGCACTTTGCGTGGCTTGGGTAGTCGTCGCTTGCGTCACTGGACACGGAGGTAACTGTGCAATACAAGTGAAGATTTTTTTGTCTTATTGTACACTATTCATTAACCCGATGCTTACTGCTGTTCTTCCGGTGTCGTATATATTCTCTGTTATACCAGAACTATTGAAAATTTTGATCAATAACTGCGCTGATATCTTTCTGATAGCATTGTGAGGTATACGATTTTCCCTTTTAATTTCTTCATCTTGGAATTCTGTTTCATCGAGTTTCTCTTCATAATAAAGAAAATTGACAAATAAAGCGTTATAAATGTAAAAATAAATAAATAAATTTTACGCAGTACAATATGACAGACAAAAATTATATCTTTGTGTTTATTACAGGAATTATAAACCACTTACTTAGTTGGAAAGCTTTCATCCCTCTTAGTAGGCTGTCATTCATGCTTTACTTGGTCCACCCACTCATTCAGATGACCTTTACAGCTCACAGCCATGAAAGGATTCATCTCGATCACTTCGTGCTGGTAAGCTTTACAATTTTTTTTAGAGAATACATTTGAAGCTGTTTAAGCTATTTTGTTAGGGCTACGATTTTCTAAGCATAGAGTGGTGTCTGTTTTTTAAAGAAAGATTACCGCGTTCAAGAGAGCCACCTTTTGTGATATACGAAGTTTATGACTGCATAAATATAAAAATTGAACATCCGACCTTAATAAAATATCTTTACAAAAAAAGAGTCACCTATATTCATGAAGGCATGATGTTTATATTAGCAGAATTTTCCCTAGATCAGAAAGGTCTTCGATTCAAAAACTTCAAAGTAAATTTTTGCTTGTTATCAATCAGATCCGTTGCAACTTCTGGCCAGACATGCAACTGTGGATGAAACGTGGCTTCTTTTCTACCAACCAAAGTCAAAACTGCAATCAAAACAACTGAAATATGATCAGTCACCACCTCCAAAGAAGGACTAGTCAGACCCATTGGAAGGCGAGGCCATGGCATCTGTCTTCTGGGAGAATAATGGTAGATTATCATCTGATGGAGAAAAAATAGATGGAGAATGATATGCTAACTTTGTAAATAAATTGCGAGATACGGTGAAGTCAAGGAGATCAGGAAAGCTAACTAAAGGTGTTTTGTTTCACCGAGACAATGCAGCTGTTCACACATAGGCTGTTGCCATGGCTGCATTTCATCAGAATGTCTATGAAATGTTGGCCCACCGACCATATTCTCTAGATGTAGTTCCATCTGATTTCCGCCTATTCTTGAAACTAAAAACCAACTTGCCTGGAAGGAAATCTGCATCGAATGATGAGGTAATTGCGGCTTCACTTGTTTTTTCAAGGACCTTTCAAGGCCGTGACTACAAAACTGGGACCATGAATCTGAAGCATTGCTGGAAAAGTGCATTGGGTTATTAGGAGGTGACATCAAAAAATAGTGTTTATTTATTTATTTACTAGTTTTGATTTCCACATCAATAACTGCTTCAATGGTTCAGAAATATCAGTTATGCAATGAATCTGGCCAGGATGTGTTTTCTATACTTTGTCACCATTAAATTAATTAAAATAATAAGATCCGCAATGTTTTAAATTATAACGTTGGGGATCTTATTATCGGATTTATCTTGATATATGCTGTTTTACTTTAAACATTCTGACGTTAAGGGCTTAAAGACATCTGTAGAGCTGTAGCCTGGGATTAAATACAACCCCTAGATCAGTATGGTTGTGGCCATCATCTCAAAATTAAGGTCTCGTTGACCATGACTGGAAAATAAGGATGATTTTTATATTATATTATTTTATATTTTATTATCATTTACATTTTATTTAATATTATTTAATAATATTAATTTTAATACATTATAGGTAATATTTTTATATGTTTTTTAAATTGTTTTTTTTTCTATAAATTCAATTAACATGGTTTTTAAACTAAAATTTAATTTTTTTTTTTGATTCTAGATGACTCATCATTTTGGACATCTGGTGATGTCCACTGGTCTAGCTTACCTAGCGAGCATTGCTTTCGAATCCCCATTTATGTCCCTGGAAAAAATTTTAATGTCACCTAAAAAGATAAAGAAATCCCCACCGTTAAATTCTGTGAGCCACACGAACCATGGAATCAAATTAGCAGAGAACTATGATAAGACTGTTCCTGTTTTCGACAATAATCTTACCATTCGATTGTGAAATACATACTTTATTTATCCTTGAAAAACTACTCAGTCAAATAAAAGATTAAGTCCATCGTGATTTAAATGTTGATTAAATTCGGTATCGTTATTGTAAAATGCAAAATTTATTATTTTAAAATGGATTATACTTTCGAATTAACGGGTGTAATTCAAATATAAATACAACAAAGAAGCGTGCCATTTTAATTTTCTTTTTTTAGACGTTCTTTATGAGAAATCTTTTAATTATATTTAAATCAGTATATTAAAAATATTATTTTTTAAACAAAACGAATCTTCTAGAATAGGTTTCCTCTCGTTTTCTGGAACAGTCAACAAAATAGGAACTAGTAAATCACGTGAATTATTCTTAAATGGTTTAAATAGAATAATTCTATTTAAATAATTTGGTAACGTTCCAATATTCCTGTGGTAATTTGTCATCAGGTGGCCTGAGTGAAGAAACAACAACTGTTGGGAAAACACAAAGATGTTGACAATGGTGACGTGTACAAAAAATATATTTGCATGCAACAATTTGTTATAAATAAAGATAATATTTACTACAGAAAACTGTTATAAGGAAGAAATTATTTATTTTATCATTTATTATTTCATTGCATTATTTATATACTGTATATTACAATTTCATTGTACACGTCGGGAATAGCCTTGTTTCTGTATGTTGGTTTGAGCCACGAGTTGTCTTGATATTGCACTACTCTAAATAAAACGCACTGCTCCACTAAAGAAAGTATATTGCTTTTTATTTAACGTGTACGCTACTGCTCAGGCGCCGGTTACGATCTTTTTTAGGGATCTCTTTGGCTGGTAGGTAAAATTGAATATTTAAAATTTAAATATTCAATTTACTATATTTAGAAATTTACTGTTTTATATTATAAAACTAGAAAAAGTTATATTATAAAACTAGAAACTAGAACCATGTGCTGTCAATGTATTGGTTGATTTGACTGTTTCTTGATTTCAATCTACTGCCCTCCTTCTGCCGATAGACGTCACTCAATTATCTTGAAAAAATTCTTACTCACTCTTCATCCGGCAAATAGATTGATAACTACTAATTCCAAAGGAAAACCATTTATGTGGTACAGTGGTCTTTTACATAACAGGGGCAGGCTTCCTGAAGATTTTTTGCATGCCCATAATCTTCCTAATCAGAGCAGCACTTTTTATAATACGCATGAAGAATCCAATACAGATGTCACTATCAGGACTGCAGGACTGTCATCTACTGTAGAATCGCACATTGGTCTGTACATGAAGATTTTGTCAATAGTGATCACAGCGCAATTACTTTCAATCTGTGTCTACAACCTACATCCTTATTACATGCTTCTCTCCCTCAGGATATCAGAAGGTGTTCCATTAACCACTTTAAATAGACAAAAATTTCGTGATTCTACAGAAAAGACTTCATTCTGAGAAACAAAATTCTATTAATTTATGTACAGTACATGAGTACAGTACACCTTTTATGTGCAAGCGGCCTTCCTTCGTGCTACCACTTGCGCTGCAAATTAAAAGAAGCCTTCAAACCTAATACTGTTCCTTGGTGGACTAATGAACTTTCAATATTGCGTAAGCGCATTCACAAAGCACGAAAACTTTTCAGCGCAGAAGATCTTGGCCCAAGACAGAAGTAAGAAGGTTTAAAAACATTTACTGAAATATAAAGAGAGAATATGCGAAAGCTATTGCTAAGCACATGGCAATTCTTAGTTCGAACAGTTATCTACATTGGTAAATATCTTCTTAGAAACGCATCCAACAAAGGCCCTACTTTGGCCCTAATTAGAAACAACCGCATCTCATTTCTCTCTTTAGATGCCAAAATGAGGGCATAACTCCAAATAATCCAGTTCTCTCCAAAAAAATAATTCCCGAGAAGGGCAATTTTCTAATCTGTAGTACTTAATCTGAAGGCCGCCGTAGCCTAGTGGTCAGGCGCGCGGGTGCATAAGTACACGTGCCTTGAGTGGCCGGAGTTCAAGCCCGTGACTACTGAATACGGTGCTGTTTCTTGTATTCTGTTTATCATGTGAACTCCTCTGACCGTTTGGTCGTCCCGGCGTATAAACAGAAAATTAATTTAACTGGGCCCAACTCCTTGGAAAGTCCATAACAGAGAGTCACTGCTGACTCTCATAGACCTCTTCCTTCTTTTAGGATTGTTTCCAGTTGCAACAGGTAATAGAAAGGAAGATATGCCAAGATTCCATAATCCCTCCCTCCTTGCCAAGTCTATGGAGGACAAGATGACTGATCCATTCAGAATGAGTAAACCTTCCACTAGGATTTTTTTTTTTTTAAATATTTTTAACTTAAACCTTTTCATATTGGCAATCTACCCAACTCAAGCTCAATGTGCCTGAGTTGATGGTCTGGCTGGTAGTGGTGGCCCATACGCACTGTCCACCCAATATATATATAATTTTTTTAAACATGTAACTTGTACCAGAATTAACTTAGTATGTAACCTAGCTTAAATGTATTTTTTTTTCTTTTTTTTTAACGTTTAACTTGTACTTAACCAATATTTAACTAGTCCATAACTTCGTATTTAATCTAGTACTCAAGATTCACATAATGTGCTTTTTCTCTAGTATATACAGTATCTCAAGACAGAATTATAATAAATTAATAGCTTTTAAACCATACTTTTATTATTTTATTTAATATATCTGATAGGACTGCAGTAATTTTAAAAATTCATTCATGGAAAAATTATACACATGTAGCAGTCTTTTTTATAAGCACCAGATGGCACCACATGGTTTTTCCTTCCTGTTCCGCTATAACGCAGATATCCAGTGTTTTTAAAGAATCATCCTTCTAGGATATTCTGTCATTATTATGTTACTTTTATTTATTAATATACATCCGCCATATATTATAAATATATATGCGTATAATACATACATATACATATAATATACATGTGTATATACATTCTTTAAGTTTATACTGAGCACGTAGCAATGTGCACGTAGTCTCGTCCCGAATTATAATGCATCGACATTTTATATTTAATATACATTTAAACATAACGAATTCTGCATATATGCAATTATACATTTACAAGTCAGTAATTCAAAATATAAATTATATGCAGTATGTACACAATTACTAAAGAGGGCATGTTTTCAGTCAATAGCTTACAAATTATTATTTTTTTTTTAAAGAAGAAAGTTTCGCTTATAATGCATTAAACAGTTTCATTTAGTCTTTAACTTTTTGGTATGTTGTCACATTACAGCTCATTCATATTTTGGTAAGTCTATAAGAATTCAGGAAGATCTATTTCCGGTAAGTTGCGTCCTCACTGAGTTTTTCTGCATCTATCTGCAGAGAGTTAAATATTTTTACTGTATTTGACGGAAAGAATCTTCGTAGGCTACTAAGATTGTTCAGGATTGGACGAAGTGGTAGATTTGCCTCTCCGCAATGTCTAGCTGTGGCACGAGGTTTAGCTAGAATACTCTCAAGAGCTGGCACGGCCACTCTACCTGTGAGCATTTGTGCGAACGTATGTATTCCTTTTGGTTGTCCACTGCATCCAGGGTGTGATGGACCTTGAGGTTCAAGGACCTCAAGGTCCATCACACCCTGGATGCATCACAGAGGATGGACCTTGAGATAGTAAAAGGGACCAGCAACTTGGGATCGAGAGCCAGTACTCGATCCCAAGGACAGACTTATAATGTGAGTCAGAAGCTGAAGACCAATTTTGAGAGGAACACAGTGGAATGGGAAGGACATACTTTAAAATGTACTTGGTCGCTAGATGAGGGTCCCTAATTCCTACAAATTCCTGTCTAGTAGCCAAAAATGCAGGGTATATTTTTGACTTCATGTGAGCGAAGTACTGAGCAAAGTTGTTAAAATTTAAAATTTCTGAATAGTTTTATTTTACGAAACGGACCAGTTTTGTAGTAGAAACGAGAATAGTTCAACATGCACTTCATAGATGGAGCCACAGGAAAGATTGAAAGACTAAGTTGATAAGGCATTTTTTTCTGATTACAAATTTGCACTTTTAACTATTTAAATGAATAACAATTTGCACGTTCGCACAGTCGTGTCTTTTATTCAGAAAAAATCAAAAATAAATAAATAATAATAATAATAAAACTCTACTACCAATTGCGAAATTGCCTACCTTAAAAGAAAGAACTAATCGTTATAATAATAATAATAATAATAATAAAATTCTTTATTCACAATTTTTTTTTACAAGTATACGATTCCCGTTACAGGCATCCAGAGGAATCTAACAATCTAATTGGATACATTAATTATATTTACATACAAATTGATAACACATAGAAAAATCCAGCCATTGAGTAACAATAAAATTAGTACATGAATCATCGCTTCTCAAACATAAGGTTAGCTTAAAGAGCTTTGAGTTCTCGATAATTGCCGGACATCTTCCACTTATAACAGTTACGGGAATGGTGATTGCACGTGAATATGGATTTTCTCTTTTTTTCTCTATATGTCAAATCACTGGACCACAGATCAAAATCAATGTCGGCTGAACTCAGTGCGCCGATTATGCGGTTGGAAAAGTGCCTCTTGAAGGTCGAGAGCTTCTGCAGGTTTGAACTAGATGGTTTCTGAGAGCCCTACCCTGGATCTTCCAACCCAAGAATTCCCAGATGTTGATGAAGTCGTGAACTGCGGAGCACAGATTGAGTGCCATTGTGAGCTTCCTCGCATCTGCCATGTGTTGGGCTGGGATGTAGCTTAGATTTTTGCAGAGCTGTGATCTTGACGTCGTATAGGGAAGATGAGCCAAATTGTTGGCCCATTTGAGGACCCAGAATTCTAGACCCCAAAGCGTCTTCAGGCTGGACAAAGGAGCTCAGGGCCAGACTTCAATGCCGTAACCGGTGATTAAGTGAAATAGTAGAAGAGAAATGTCCTTATTGTTTCTTTATTATGCGATTTACAGAGGTCGAGTTTCATGCCACAGAAGGCCCGTAGCGCTTTTGAGCGTAGTTGCTGGATTTGATCCTTATGGATCAGGTTTTTGTCCATTATCATCCCTAATAATTTAACTAAATGAGCGGAGACGAGTAAATGCCCCTCAATTGCGGGCTCCGAAGAGACTGCTGGATTGAGGTCTGCTTGTGCTCTCAGTGAGAAGATGATGTACTTTGATTTTTCCGGGTTTAGTTTTAGCTCAAAAAAGGCGGCGTATTTACAGAAGGAGGACAGATATTTGTCCTCCTTCTGTAAATACGTCCCCGTGTTGCTTTCATTGTAGGTGTGCCAATTCACTGGGAATGCCAGGTCTCTTGAGGTATTATCAAGGTTTGATAGTTAGCAAGCGATATCGTCAGCATAGGCCACAAATGCAGGTGTCTCATTCATTAGCGGTAAAAATATCGCCGAAAATAGCACTGCCGACAGATATCTATCTTGGAGTATGCTGACATCTACCTGCTTAGTGATGTGCAGCGATTTCCTTGCTGGTAGGTGAGAAATCTCTTGGTGAGTAGACTTCTGAGGAGCTTAGCGACCTTACCTGTGAAACCGTAGTAGTCACCCAGCAGGTACATGAGAAAATTACTCTGTACTAAGTCAAATGCGGCTTTAAGATCCAGGAAGACAGCATGAAGAACAGAGCCTTGTTCCAGGCCTGAAGGGTTTTCAAGTTTAGAGCCTGTAGACATGTTATAGGTGATCTTTGTGAGTGTGAATATTGTGTGTGTGCTGATGTCGTTGGGAGAGGATCTGGTTGGCAACAGCGTTGAAAATGCACTTCTCTAGGCATTTGAGAAGAGGTGAGGAAATATAAATTGGCCTGTAGTCAATAGTTGAGTTAGGGTTTTGCATCAAAATGCTGCTTCCTCAATGTTAATTTCATTAAGGGCTTTCCAGGGGCAGAGCCTAAAGAGGTCAATTGACGTTTCAATTTTTAAGTATTTTGTATCATAGACAGTTTTTCTGATCTTTTAACTTGAGAGAGACTGATTACAGCATTCTCTTGCCACGAGGATCGGAGATGTTTCAATTGGCCTGTGGTCGGAAGTAAATGTCGAATTAGAGCTGATTAAAACTTCTACACTGCCATAGCTGGAAAAGATTCTCTGTAATGTGACTTCTCCACGAGATTATGGTACAAAGATGCTGTGCATATTGAGATTTGACAGATTCGAAATTAGCCTATCAAGGAGCTTCGATGCAGATGACAGAGGCAGGTTGAAGTCTCCCAGAATTACCACTCTCTGATTGCAGTTGATTGAGGTCAGGAGTCAGGCAGAGAATTTAATAATGCATTGATCTGTAACAAGTGGGGTAAGTAGACTGCGCATACTAGCAACTGGAATCCACAGACTAGGTAGTAGCCAAGGACAGCGTCAAAATCGCTAGGGTATGCCCAAATTGTCTCTGACAGATTAAGACTCCACCTCCTTTCCTATCTTTCCTGTTCTCCAGAATTGACTGATAACCGAGGTTGGTGGTTAAGAACGATAAGTTCATGTCGTCGCGAAGCCAGGTTTCAATTAGGATAACAAAATCGTGATCCGCACTGAGCAACATATCGATCAGAGCGCTGAGTTTGTTCTTTAGGCTTCAGATATTCTGCATGAAACATTTCACATGTATATCATTGGAATGTTTAATCTGAATTAGGTTTTCCGGTTTTCTTTCCCTGAAAAGGGTAGCTACTGGGAGGTGGATTCCCTTTGAGCAGGGCCTGGAGCTGGCACTCGAACTCCTCGTAATGTGCACTTGAATCTGACTATCTGAATTGGTTAAATTGCCAGGCTCTGTCGGAATGGCAGCCGCTCTTCTTTCAGCTGGTTGAAGGGGACTGCCTGGTCTGCTGTCAAGTTATGCTGAGAGAGGCACACTGCCCCCCCCCCCCCCCCCCATCTGGTTTGGCCTGTGAATTCAGTTCTTCCTTCTGGTTGCCAAAAGATGGCATTGCCAGGAGACCTGCAGGCCAGATAGCTGTGTTTAAATACTCGTCAATCTTGGAACCCTCGACCTTGATCCCGAAAGAGGCATAGGATCGATGCCTGGTTTGGACCTTGAGAGGAGTACCAGGTATGTCGAGTTGCTTGAGAAGGGTTTTTATTTGTTCCATCGTTGTTTTCAGGATTAATCTGCTTATAAAAATGTTGGAGGGCCTTAGCCTCCTTCCTCTACGTTGTACGATTTTGGCACCCCGTGTGTTAGGGTTAGAGCCAATGACAGTGTTACCGTTCTTCTCTCCTCGGACGAAAGAGGTCTCTTTTCTGAGGCTAGTCTTGCCTTGCTTGGAAGTCACAGCTCTAGATGGGACGTAGGTATTACCAGGAGAGCTGTTCGTAAGCATAACGTCATATGAGGTGGGCAGAATATGATGGGTGTTAGTTGAATTACTGTTTAGTTCTTGGGCTTGTAGGGAGTTTTTGGTATTTCCTAATGGATTCTCTGGTCGGGATACTTCTTCAAGAGTGCATAACTGTTGTTGATCACCAGTCGTTGCTGGCCTGAGTATGTTTTTCTGCTGAATGCATGACGGAGCCCTACTAATATGCTTTTTCGGAGTGTCTACAGATCTCTCTACTAACTGTCTTGAGTGGATTTGAGTGTGGGAACCAGGCTTTATAAGGCTAGGAGGTTTGACAGGAGTAGTTTTTGTCTGTTTAGGTATGATTGGTGGCTGAGAAGTCAGCTTGCCATTTTGAGTGGCCAAAGAGCAGAGGTCAGAGAGCATATGGGTGATATGCTTATTTTGGTTCCTTAGTGAGTGGACCTCATCCTTGAGATCCTCAGTTTGGGACCTCAACTGGTAAATTAGATGGATCACGAAGTTTGCACTGTCAGGCTGTAGAGGAGGGGTCAACACTGTAGTTTCGGCATTAATTATTGGAGAATCACCTTCATCTTGGAAGGTAACTGTTGTTGTGTTGTGACTGGTGGCTGGATTGAGGTGAAGAACATGTTAACATTCGAGGCACAATTTTGATCATTAATTTCAGATGGGAAGTTTGGCGGAATTGGCAGTGCTATCCGGTGATAATTCATTTCCCACTGTTTGATCACATGAGACGGTCATGCGTGAAGGTTCAGGCAAACCCGTATTTGACTGAGAATATTGACTTGAATCAGTGAATGTCCGGTCGATAGTGTTAGTTTCAGACTGGGAAAGAGAAAGTTCAGATGTTTCAGAGTCATATCAAAGGCATTTGTCACATGCAAACCTTCTCCCACGTTGTTTGGAAAGTTGTGTGATGTCTGTTTTGACCGAGTGGCCACAAAAGGTTATTTTGCATACATTACATTGAATGGTTGGTTCCTTTCCGTCGCGGCAGGCTAGGCAGACTTGTTGTAGGTTATTCTGTTTCTGCAACATGCCTGATTTCGGATCTTTAACTCACTTGGATGGGAGCTACGATAAACAATGCTTATCCTTAAGAGTTAATCTTCAATTCCGAGTTTGTCTGCTATGGCACTATTAAGCTTCCAGCTTTTATATTCGCGTTTCCATAAAGATGACTGTGGGAACACAAGAAAGCATTAATCGTTGGGACAGGTGTACATAACACAAAAGATAGAAGAGAGGGAGGATTTCCCTTGAACTTCGTAATGCGGAGTTTTGCGACTCGGTCAAGGTTGACGCAGTGTCACCTTATGCCTTTAGGGTAATAGGGCGTTTGCGCTGTGCATACATCTTAATGGAGGAATTACAAGCGTGAGAAGGAATATTTAAAATTAGAAATACCTGTGATCATATCACGAACATGATACCACATCAGGCTTGAGCAGAAGAGGACTTCCATTGCACTGCTCGCTCACTATGTGTCCCCAACTGTGGGCATGCGAGCTCATACACTCATTGTCATTCATTACGTTTAAAACGTTCAGAAGGCATCATTTTATCGATATCGTTATCAACTTCGAGTTTATTTGTTTTTTAATGTGAGTAATAATCAGAGCATTTAGAATTATGTTACAGTCAAGAAGGCTTGTCTCGTCCATGCTACTATGATCGGCATTGTCCAAGGTACCTTGCGGCGAAGAAAATACCCCCTTTTCGTGTATTCAGGATAGGTCTGAAATTGTGAAATCAAAGAAAATTTATAAGTTTTCTCAGATACAAGAAATGACAAAGGATTCGACGCGTACTGGCTTATGACAAAACACGCACTACATTTCTTTAGAACAGTTAAAGAAATCTTTAAATTCGCATACTTATGAGGAAACGATATTTAAAAGAGAATTTCAGGTACGCATTATTTTCACGTCTATGGTTGAGAATTTTTTAGAGGACAATAAAGATCCGGCCTACCAGACTACAGTTGAAAATATGATGGCGAATTTCAAGAAGTTGTGATTGTTACGGTACATTTTTACACTTCCACATTTGGAGGACATTAAAGAGGACATTAAACATATGGAGATGAGGTACCAGTGGAGTTGAAATGTCAGCATCAGAGCTGATATTTGCTGGATACTGAAGAGGTACTGTACAGTAGAAGTATCCGCAAAAAAAAAAAAACGAAAGAAACGAAACACTAATAATGAAAGTTTAGTTTGACCAAGTTCTTAAAGTGAAAGGTGAGTTTTTAGTGTACTTTTTAATATTCTGCCCTTTTCAGTAGTGCACAGCTACTCACAGCGCGTATTCGAATTTGCGAAATACAGTACTGTTCTTGTAGTCTATCTAATGAATTTCTCTGATCTTCCGTGGCAACCTCGTAAGTAAACTGAAATTTTATTATAATGTATTAGGTTAGCCTCTTCTTTAGTGCACCAGATGGCGCCACATGATACAGTATATCATGTGGCGCCATCTGTTGCACCAAACGGTAACTGCGTGTTCCTTTGCACTTTACCATAAAGGTAATTATTATTATTATTATTAGCATTAGCATTAGCATTAGCATTAGTAGAGGCATTTGATGCAAGAAAGCAAGCTTATGCAGCATCAGCCAAAAAAAAAAAAAAAAAAAAAAAAAAGTAACATAAATAAATAAAAATAACCACTTCCACTTCACCCCTCTGTTCGTTCGAAATACCTGTCCAGCTGAGCCTTAAACTTATTTAGGCTATCAACTTCCACGACAAGGGATGGAAGTCTGTTCCACCCACCAACCACCCGCTGGCTAAAGGCAAATTTCCGCACATCTATCCTACATCTGTCTTTCCTCAATTTGAATTTATGCCCTCTCAGGTGATTTTTCTGAGCTAGAGGAAGAATCCCATCAGCATTGAGCATGCTCAAACCATTCAAGGCTTTGTACACCTCTATCAGATCACCCCGCTGGTGCCTAGTTTCCAGACACTGTAATTTGCAAAACTTAAGCCTTTCTTCGTAAGAGAACCCCTTTGTCCCATTCACCAATCTAGTTGCCCTTCTCTGTACTCGTTCCAGCAGCTCTACATCCTTCCTGAAATGAGGCCTCCAGGCCTGTATACAGTACTCTAGGTGTGGCCTGACCATTGCCTTATACAAGGGAATAATCACCTCCTTATCCCTGCTAGAAAAATTTCTATATATCATTGACAATACACCATGAGCTACTCTTGCAGCTCGTCTGCACTGCTCAGAGAACTTCATATCTGCCTGCACCACCACCCCCAGGTCCCTTTCATTCTCTACCACTGTCAGTGTAGTACCACAGAGTTGATACGTTGCTCTGGGGTTGCTGTTTCCCATATGTAGTACTTTACATTTGTCAATGTTAAACTTCATTTGCCACCTCGAAGCCCATCTGCTCAACCTTTCCAAATCCTGTTGCAGCAGCATAGTGTCAGTAGTGTCCTTGACAACCCTGCCAACCTTTGTATCGTCTGCAAACTTGGACATTAAGCCTGATATACCATCATCAATATCATTTATAAATACAGAAAACAATAAAGGCCCCAATACTGAACCCTGAGGGACTCCACTAATAACATTAGTCCACGATGAGCAGTGTCCATTGATTACCACTCTCTGTCTTCTCCCCCTCAACCACCCCTTTATCCATAGCAGCAACTTGCCTCCAATGCCACACTGCTCCAATTTGTGCAGCAGTCTTCCATGTGCAACAGTATCAAAAGCCTTTCTAAGATCCAAGTATATAATATCAAAGTTATTCCCTGCATCCAGTTCTTTTGTGACTGCATCATAGTATCCAATCAAATTGGTCAGGCAAGACTTCCCCTTAACAAAACCATGCTGTGTCCTAGCTATAACTGAAGTCTTGTCTAGATGATCCTGCAGTGCTTCTTTCACCAGTGCCTCCATTAATTTTCCGGGAACAGAAGTTAAACTCACAGGTCTATAATTACTTGTGTCAGCCTTTGATCCCCCTTTGTGAATTGGGGTCACATTTGCACATCTCCAGTCAATGGGTACCTCCCCTGAGTCCAAGGAAGCTCTCATAATTATGGCTAAGGGTTTGCTTACCTCCTTTGCTGCCTCCTTTAATATAACTGGATAGATCCCATCCACCCCAGGTGCCTTTCTTGTGTTTATCTTCAACAATTTCTCCTCCACTTTGCTCTCAGTTATTACAAGATTCTCTAGCTTACTGCTAGAGTTGAATACACCTCTGGCATTCCCCTCGCTGAATAACTCCTCATGTGTGAATGTCGATGCAAAATATTCATTTAGTTTGTTAGCTACCCGAGCAGGGTCATCAACAGTTGACCCATCGATCTCAAGTGGACCAATCTGATTCATCCCCTTCCTTCTAGAGTTTACATAAGTAAAGAACTCTTTGCTGTTTTTCTTCGCATCCCTTGCCAAGGATCTCTCGTAATCTGCCTTCGCCTGCCTAACCTCCTTTGTAACTTGGTTACAGATAAACTTGTATCTATCATAGGCATCCGTGTCACGTGTTAATTTGTATGTATCCCATGCATTTTTCTTCTCTGCCATATGCCTCATTAGTTCATCTGACAACCATTTAGGCCTAAACCTTGAACAATATTTCTTAGTTGGTATGTAAAGCCTAGTAGCTTCCACGATAAGTTCTTTGAATGCTTCCCATTTTGAATTTGCTGTTGGCAATATCATCAGTTGATCCCACTGTATAGAATTTAAATACTGTCTCAGTCCATTGTAGTCGCCTTTACGAAAGCAATACCCCTTCCCTTTACCCCTAATGGTAGTTACCTCTTTGAGTAACTCCCACTTCAGCACACTGTGATCACTGCCACCAAGTGGTTCATTTATCTGCAGATTCTGAATGCATGAAGAATCACTACTGATAATCAAATCAAGAGTATTACTCCCTCTAGTTGCCTCCCGAACATGCTGATGTAGAAAACAATCATCCAATAAATCCACAAAAGCCTTGCTACTGTGTGAGTGACCAGCCCCCAAATTCCAGTCAATATCTGGGAAATTAAAATCCCCCATTATAAGACTCTCTGATTTACTGGCCCACTCTATTTCTCCGAACAGTTTCTTATTATACTCATCAGAGTCATTAGGCCTATAGCACACTCCTACTCTCAATTTTGATCTCCCAATGCTTATGTCACACCAAACTGACTCGACACTGCACTGTCCAGCGATGTCGACTGGCTTCACTTCCTTGGATTTTATGTGTTTCTTAATTAATAGCATAACCCCTCCTCCCTTCCTATCCTGTCTATCCTTTCTGTACACATTGTACTCCCCAAATTCCAGTTCTGCATTTCTTATATCTGTGTGACACCACGTCTCTGAAATCCCCACAATATCTGCCTTTGATGTTTTGAGCAATACCTCAAATTCATCAAATTTATTTACTAAACTCCTAGCATTGGTGTACACACAAGTATACATGCACCTGTTCTTTTTCTTAGCTACCCTAACACAACCCATGTGTTTACTTGTACCCCAATGATTCCCAGCAGTCTCTGAAATATCCTGCATCTTATTTTCCAGGCTGCGGCTCATTCCAATAGAAGCAGTGCAAGAATCACTTTCACCTCTGCCAGTGGCTACTGTTAATCTATTAGTCCTTGTATCCCCCCAATCTAGCAGTTTTCCGACCCACCTAACATTGCCTCGATAGCATCAGCAAACATTCTTGCACCCTTTCTATTTAAGTGTATCCCATCCCTGTAGAAGCAGTCTCTCCTGTTAACAAGTACAGACCAGGCTGAAAAAAATTCTACCCCTTGAGCCCTGCACAATCTTTCCAGGGCCGAATTGATTGACAGGGCTCTCATCATATACTCCCTCCTATCGTGTCTGGGCAGAATTGCAGACACTTTCAATTTCAACCCTAATTCACGGCTTTTTTTCATCAGTGACCTGTACTTGTCAAGTAATTCCGCCGGTCTCCTACTCTTAATGTCATTAGTGCCAACGTGTACAACTATATCACCTTTTGTGCCCTTAAAAGATGATATCCGCTCTACAACGTCATCAACTTTTGCCCCTGGCAGACATACCCTGGTCCTATTCCACCTATCCTTTTTACAAAGCATGTTTCCCGTTTCCCTGACAATAGAGTCACCAACAACTACTAGTTCCTTTGGGACCAGCGCATTCTGCCTTGGGGGTTGCCGCTGTGTTCCGCGATGACCAAGTGCAAGCTCTGGCATTGGTGTGGGCAGCTGAGAGCTTGATGGGCCCCTCACTTGTAATCCTTCGAGGGCATCCACCCTATCCTTCAAGCTCTCATATAGGCCCATAACAACGCTGAGTTGTCGCCTTATCTCCTTACACTCCTTGCATCGCACACACACAAAGACATCCCCCATGGCAGTATCATGTCCCATACTTGACTGCTCCGCAAACATCAAGCAAATAGTGCATCTTACAAGGCTGTGATTCAGAGGACAACTGCCCCCCTCAGTTCTCCCCTGGGCCACAGCATTCCCATTAGCTTGAGCCCTTTGCTTTGCTGCTCTGGTTTGAGTCATGATTTAGATTTACTTTCAATAAAATTTCAATTTCTGTACAAAATTAAATCCTAAACTTGTATCCAAACACAGTTATAACGCTATATTTATGTTTCAGTAACGAGTGTTATCTACGGAATATTTACGTTTCAGTAACGAGTGTTATCTACGAAATATTTACGTTTCAGTAACGAGTGTTATCTGCGAAATCCCTTTATATAACTTTCGTATCAAGTTATGTATTAATTATTTGTTTTTACTAATTATTTATGTTACGTAACCTAAGTGGTTATATGTATAATTAATTATGTTAAATAAAATTAATTATATTACGTTTGTAATCTAAGTCGTTATATGTATTTATTTAAACGTACAATTTAACTGCTAACGAAGTTCAACTAACGCTATCTAGTACGGTATATCGTATCACAAAGGCGGGAAAATTACGAACGGTTAGCGGAGTTGAAACAGGTGGAAACCTTTACCGATACTTTTATGCAATTACAAGGCCGAGTAAAGAATAAATACACCAAATTAATCAGAAAATCACAAAATAATGTTATACTACTAAATTTAAATCAAAAGTTTTAGAAAAACAATAATTTCAAATCAATAATTAACAAAAATCCACTTAGCGGCTTTGAAAACGACCGTCTCTAGTAGCCTCGTCAGCAACCACTCTAGTAGCCTCGTCTCTAGTAGACCGTCTCTAGTCTCTTGAGGTTTGATCTGTTTATTTCCATAAGGAAACCACCCCGGGACGGCAAAGTGCCAGGAGGGTGCTAAGTACATATCAGGGTACGAGATACTACGTGCAGTGGGTTACATATACTGAACACGTAGTCTCGTCCCGAAATATTATATACACATTTTATGTTTAATACATACAGTATTTACACATTTATGATTGTGTACAAACATTATACAGCTCATATATTTACAATTCATTAATAATTCCACATATAACTTACATATTAACATAACTGTTACAGAAGGTATATTTTTACAGTCAACAGATTATTATTGTTCTTAAAGCAGAAAGCTTCACTTTTATTCACAATTCTTTAGTACTTTGCGGCCGATTCATATTTCGGTAAGTCTGTACGAATCCTGGAAGATCTCTTTCCGGTATGTTGCATCCTCACACAGTTTTTCGGCATCTAACTGTAGTGAGTTAAATATTCTCGCTGCATTTGATGGGAAGAATCTTTGCAGGCTACTAAGATTGTTCAGGACTGAACGCAGTGGATTATTTAGTTCTCCGCAACGTCTAGCAGTGGCACGCGGTTTAACTAGAATATTATCCAGGACTGGAGCATCCACTCTGCCTGTGAGCATTTGTGCGAGAGTGTGTATGTTCCTGTTAATTGTCCGCTGCATCCAGGGTGTGATGTTAAGGTTTGAGTAGAGAATGGCCCTTGAGATAGTAAAAGGGTGGCCAGCAACTCTGTTAAGCCATCGCAAGAACCAGTACTCGATCCCAAGGACGGACTTATAATGTGAATCTGGAGCTGAAGACCAGATTTGCGAGGCATACATTGCAATTGGCAGGACACACATTAAAATGTACTTGGTCGCTAGCTGAGGATCCCTAATTCCTACCAGTTCCTGCCTAGTAGCCCATAAAGCGGCGAATATTTTTGTCTTCATATGGGCGAAGTGTTGAGCAAAGGTGAGTCTGTCATCCCACTTAAGACCCAGGTCCAGGTGAGAGTGCACTTTTTCCACACTAGACCCGTTCACAGAGATTGAGATGTCATTTTTATTCTGCTTGTAACTTATGGTCATTTGGGCAGACTTCTGTGCATTAATACGGAGCCCGATGCAATCCAGGTAGCTCTCAAATTCTCTGATTGTGCTATTTGCCATCTGGCAAATACTTTCTGCTGATTCATGGCCTTTGGAAGTGATGAAGAATTTTACATCGTCAGCATATGTTATAAAATTGTAGTACCGTGCAAGAAACGGCTCCAGGACGGCCGCGAAGAGAGTAGCCGAAAGAACTCCCCCTTGAGGCACTCCTTGCGAGATGGTAAAGCAAGATTGTAGCTTTTGGTGCTTAACAATAAGTTTCCTATGTTCTAGCAGGCTGGTTATTATAGTTAACAGATTTCCTCTTACATTAAAATAATTCTTCAAAATCGCAATGAGCGCTGGAATTGAGACGTTGTCGTAGGCTGCGGAGATATCCAAAAAAATAATATCAATTTGCTTTTTCTCATTTAGTGCTTTCTGCACGCGAAAAAGGGTTTCCAGTAAGTTTGTTATTGTTGATCTACCCGAAATAACTGAGTGCAAATGTGGTGGTCTATGGCTGAAGCAGTGTTGATTGATGGTGGGAAGAAGCGCTTTTTCGAATACCTTCTGTAGGGTGCAACTAACAGAAATTGGTCTGTAATCCTTAGCCAATTTTGGGTGTTTAATCTTTGGTATTGGGGTTACAATGTAATTTTTCCAAGCTTGCGGGAAAGCTCCTGACCTGATGATTTTCTGATAGATGTGCAGTAATAGATCTATTATAAATGGGCTACTTATTTTAAGGATGAACATTGGAAATTTGTCTGGTCCAACAGTGGCCTTATTGGGCAGATCGTTGATTGCTTTCATTACGCTCTCTTTGGTGATTTGTATTTCACTCAATGGAGGTCTTGTTGGTTCCTCTCTTGCCGAATAGTTTCGCTTGTTTAAATCTTTCAGGAATTCCAAAATCTTGTTACCATTATCAGTGTTCTCAATTTGATTCAGTCCATGCAGGTTACTAAAAGTGTTATTAGCCCATTCCTTGAAAATGCATTCTGTCATATTCTCTGTGCTATTTCTATTGCTAGTAATTCTTTTTGCTCGTTTTAGTTTGTTATGAATAACACTGCAGTGTGCCTGTCGTTTTGCTTTGATGAAATGTGCTCTTTCTTTCTTATAACGAATGTGATCGGCAGGATGACCCGTTCTTTGCCATTTTCTATACAGTTTTTGCTTCCTGAGGAAACTTTCTTTCAGTTGTGGGTTAAACCATTCTTTTGTTCTCTCAGATATTTTGATTTCTTTTGCTGCTCCTTCCAATGCTGTTTGGTTTAGCTTTTTAGTGATCCTTTCTAAAGCTTCGTCTACTGGCTTTTCTTGCAGGTCATTCCAGTTGTAACTAGTCAGGTGACTGAGAATGACCTCTGCATTAATATACTTCACGGAGAAAAGATACTTACTTTGCTTTTCCCAGTTCGTGTGGTTACCCTGCATGTATTTGTGTATCTTCAGTGCTGCTTCTATTTCAATGGGATTGTGGTCCGATTTAAATTTTATGCAGTTTTGCGTTAGCCTTATGTCTAAGGAACTATGGTACAACAGGTCAAGTTGCTGCATTCCCCTTGTTACTGGTGTCGGAAGCTGCGTCAAGTGCAATGCACCCAATGTAGCATCCAGCTCTTTCTTGGCCTCCCTGTGTTTCGGAAGAGGCAAATTAAAATCTCCCGCTATTATTGTGTCGACTGATGGCTTTAGATTTGCAGCAAGCCAAGCATAGAGTTCGTTTCTTGTCTCCTTTGTGTGCTCAGGTGGGAGGTATATGATGCATATCTGTATTTTCACGTGCTCTTTTGAAAAGGTAACGCAAATCCCTTCAAAATTATTTGAATTGGTTTTTCGTTCTCTTATAGACTGGTATTTATTTTGATAGCAAATTATAACTCCCCCTCCTCGCCTATCTGTTCTTCCGGTTCCCACACATTTGCAGTTTGCTGCCGCAGTTAGCCGATCTAACTGTTTTCCATTTCCCAACCAGGTTTCGATTAGGCAAATGAAATCCAGGTCCCCGTACATCATCATCGTTTGTAGGGTGTGGAGCTTATTTGAGATGCTCCTCACGTTTTGTGCAAACAGGTGGATGTGATGTTCTGCATCCCCAGCTGGGGGTAGTTTTCTTGATTGCTATTGAGCCCGATTCCTTGCATCATTTTTAACCAGTGGTCTGGCCCATCTGTCTCTGTAGGGCTTGACTAAGGTACCTACTGGCCAGGCGCTTACGTCTTGTAGGCGAGTTGCCTTATCTGGTGGACAAGAGATTATAAAGGAGGAGTAAGCTGGGTGTCGTGTTTTCACTTGCTTTACTTCCACAGTTATCCCATGTTCGCCCTCACACATGGCTTTAATATTTTTGGGCTGTGTTGTGGGTCCCAGCCTTGATACAAAAATTTGCTCTCTGGTTGCAACGGAAGTAATGTTGTACATTTCAGAAAACCGTTTGTTTGTTTCTGGTGTGTTACAGGAAGACACATTAATACTTTCTCTGTGAACTGGATTATGTCGTCGGCTGTCCTCGGCAAGACTAGGCATGAAATTTTGGGATGGGCGGGTTTTTCTACCCTCAAAAGTGTTATGCTTTTTAGGTAGCATAGTGATGTGCGCATAAGTGAGTGGGTTTGCAGGAACATGATTTGAGGGGGAAGATGTAACTCTCGCGATCGTACTCTTGGAATACATGGATGCCCCAATCATTTCAGTTGATTCCTGTTGTCCTAATATTTCTGAGACTTCTTTATTTTGGTTTCGACTTTTCCTAGTGGAATGTGTGGAGCCATTTCCTTGTGCTGCCCCTAAAGTTTCACTGGATTTGGTGCTATTGCTTGCGAGGTCCTGCTGCAAACAGACAGTTCCCGGCTGGTCTTGAAATTCACATATTATTTGGCTGTCTTGTAGTTTTGCAATTCGTTCTGATATGTTTTCCCCCGAATTCAATTCTTTTCTTGTCTTCTGTTTCTGATTTTGAATGCTTTCTGTCATCCTGTACAATCCATGCATACCACTTCTACTTTTCTTTGGGTAGCTCTGCCTCGCATAGCAAGTTTCGTCGGTTACGGGGGCCGCTGAGCCACCTTGTGCAACGAGGACTGATTCAAAGCATCCTAGCTTTTCCTCCAGTCGTTTAAGGGTGTGCAATATTTTACTGTTTTGTTCTTTGAGAAGAAAATTCTCTTCCTGCAGTTCCTGTAGCATTTTATGTACAGGGATGAAATTGCTCGCGAGGTTTTCAGCGTATTCCACAGCCTGCATCGAAAAGGGGCTGATGCAGTCTGCAAGGATATCCTTTAATTCCGTACGCGAGACATATTAATATTTATATTTAATATTTATATTAATTTAATATAAATATTAATTTAAGTACTTAATTTAAGTAATTAATATTTATATTAATTTAAGTACTCTGTACTGTCTGATTCTGGTGAACCCTTTTTTTGAGGAATCCGAATTCGACACACCTCTCTTTCCTATTTACCAGAAAGACAGGCGTGTCGTTTTTTTGTTTTCTTTTATTGTATTTTTATATAGTACAATATTAAAAATTCAGAGTGCTAGTGGACGCTTATTTTAACCAATCACGAATTATTTAAAATTCGTTGCGATCATTCCAGGATATTCAGAAAAAGCTCCTTTCCTGACTTCACTTAGCTATTGAAATAGTATTATTAATACTAATTATTTAATTTACTAAAGAAATTAACACTAAAGAATCAGAGCTATCAAAGATAACAGAATTTCATTTGAAAAAAATCTAGAAATTGCAACTGTTAATAGAGAAAATGTAATTCTATTTGTTTGAAAACCCGCCTATATCTCATGAATAAGTTCTGGTGGTCTAGTCCGCTTCACAATATAGTGCTTCGGCATTTTAAAATCTGCGCTGGAATCCCCTCAACGACTGGGGAATTTTTCACTCGTAGGGTATGGTTAGCTGATGTCAGGTGGACCGAATACTCAATTATGTCGTCATTATTTCGCTGTAGCGATTGCAGTAACTATGACACAATGGCACAGTGTTATGTGGAAGGACCACCACTGGTTTCCCACATCTGCGCTATGGTCATGGGAGACAGATGCTCCCATGGGAGTGCCATGTGAAGCCCATATGGCAGGTATCAATCCTACCCCCTGAAGAGGTTAGGATGATAGAATAAATCCCACAATGGAGAGTTCTCTGTCATCAGATCCTACTCAGGAGAGACAGCCTGGGTTTGCATTGTGCAAAGGTTTGCATTTAAATCCCACCTGGATGAAAAGGGTCCGTACAGGTTAACAAGGAGAAGAGAAGTTTCAGGGAGCAGTGAAGGAGAAGTTCAGCAACAAAGGAGAAAGTACCAACCTGAAGAGCAGAAATCCCATAGTAGGAAAGGAGTTGCCCTAAAGGTCTTGGCCGGAGCCCTTCCCCTTGACCTGGACATCATACGCACTGGAATAACCTATTATATAACCAATGGAATGCCTTACACATATCTAGACTACACAGTGGATAACAGCGCAACCCAAAAGGCTGAAAAGAACAGGCTGCAGAAATACCTAAAACAAACCTGGCAAAACCGCTGGACAAACACAAGAAAAGGGAACATCACCAAAAAGTTCATCCCCAGACGAACAAGTACCCCATTCTCCCAACCTGGCTGCAACCCGGACTTTACACGACTTACCTCCTTACGGGTCATGGGGCTTTCAATGCAAAGCTCACGGCATTGGGAATAGTGGAGGACCCGCGCTTGCATTTGCAGGGAACAAGAAAGCTGGGTGCATGTTATGTTTGAGTGTGCCCAATACGAAGACCTTAGATGCCGACTAATGACTAGAGTTCACTATCTACCGAGGGCACCATAAGGCCTCTACGGCGGTAAATCTTCGGCTACTCAACATCATTCACCGACCGATTTTATTAACCCTCACCAGCGCGTGCAGCACCGTATCTACTCATGCGCTGCAAGTACTCACTTTGACCCTCCCCTTTGATCTTGAAGTGATTCGCCTAGGCATGTTACAGCAGCTTAGACGCGGAAATCCAACTACCTTCCAGGATCACACCACAGACCCAACTGCAAATCGGACAGTGGAGAAGAGAAGACTCCAGATCTATTTGCGATCAATATGACAGCAGCGCTGGACGACCTCCACAAAAGGGGAAATCACACGGAGGTTCCTCCCCGATCTACAACAAATATACCCACAGTATCCGGTATGGCATTGCCCTGGATTGTACAGCACGTATCTCCTAACAGGACATGGACCGATCCGCCACAAATTACACCTTCTCGGACTCGAAAACAACCCAATGTATGCATGTGGCTCTATGGAGACCTGGGGACACCAGATGTATGACTGGGAACTTTATGAAGATCTTCGTGTTGAATTAATCATCCAAGTGCGCCTTAATCCCAAAAACCGGGAACACTACTTACGAGAAGATAAAGCCTCATACACAGCATTCACCAAGTCTGCCCAGGACCTGTATGCCAGACGATTGAGCATTCCTCTGCCTGCAAACTTCGAATAGACGTGTCAAACAAAGCTTCTCAGAGACCCCCAACCAGACGTCAGGTTTGACTGCTTGATCCTTCATGCAGGACAAAACTGGAACTCTCCTGAGAAGTGACAAAACTCCACTTCCCAGAACATTGACTACCGGACGGGACAACAGTCCCATGAATAACTCCCAACAATGACATTTTGCACAACCTATTCAGCTAAACCAACATTGGATCGCCTCTGCTGAGCCTCAAGTTTTTCTGGATGGTGCGGACCTGACCCTGCGGTCTGGTTTGCTTCCACCCATGTGCACAGGCCACATTGGCAACCTGAGCCGGCTCCCTTGTCTGGCTCACTGTCTCACCTCTTCCTGGCAGGGTGGGGAAGGGACAGTTTGCTGTCCCCTCCCCACCCTGCCACCCTATTTCTTCCCTCTGGTGGGGCATGGGTATGCCCCACTATAAACTGGACTTGCCTCCTTTTCGGCTCCATATTTCTGTCTATCTCCCCCCCCCAGTCTTCAGCCCCACTCTATCTGACAGCAACGTGAACACACCCCACACAATCTAAAATCACCAATCGAAATTAATTTTGCCCAACATTTTGGACTTCTCCTAGCGCTTCCCGCGACGGGTACGCGATTTTTTTTTTTTTTTATAGGTCCTAGCCACTGAAATCTCAGGAAATTAGGTGGCAGGACCTGCCAGAGTGAACTATATACTAGTGAGTACCTGGTCTGCCTCCATGGGGCCGAAAGTGGGACAATGTCGGGCATCAGTAGGGGTCTGGTGGCTAAATGACCAGATGAACAACGGTACAAGGCATCACACATATACAAAGTCCATACACTTTTAAATCTCTGGCTTTTCCAGTCAGATGGTTCACCTACAATGTAAACTACGCAGAGATGGGGGAAACCACTGTTGCCGCTTGACCCTAAACACACTTTACACTTTATCTACCGAGGGATCTTGAGTCACATCTACTAGATACACAAGAGGACTACTTAGCCTTAACTGATTTTGCCCAGGGATAATTTACCAGGCTCCAAACATTAGCCGCCATATACAGAAGACCTTAACGGAATGAAACAAACCAAACTTGCAAATAGCAGCAAGACGACACAGAGGAGCCGAATATACAGACCATGGACTAACTAGAAAATGCACAGAAAAAAAAAAAAAAAAGTAACAATGTACTGTCTAACTGTCTAGCCACAAGAGGCATAATTACCGCCAATGGAAGCGAAAAACACCTTTAAATAGTCATGACATCGGAACAAAGGGACACTGCTCCAAGAGCTTGCCGCATAAACCCACCACATAACGACAAAAGGTAGTATAAAGACCAGTAAACATCATGGAGGGGATAAATCTCCATAGTGACAGTCAGTAGACTTGATATGACCCCAATATCATGATCAGATAATAGGACCCAGACCATGTGCAGTCTGGAAGGATGACACAGATTTAACTCCCTATTAGTGTCCCACCTGGACGGGACTCAATGGCCAGCTTTTCAGGGCCTGCAAACTGACAGGGACCATATACGGTGGCGCTCTACCGCCAGATCAGCCCATTGGTGACCTAAATCCGCACTCTGTTGAGCGGATCTTTCTTCCCAAACTCCTGGGGAGGGGGGAAAGAGAAAAAAAAACTTCTGCTGAAATCGCCATTAAAACCGAAAGAAAGGGCAGCTTCATATTGTCCAATTGCATTATTGAACGGATTAGGGAAAGTTTAGGAAAGATTGCTAGTAGGTAGAATTACGAAGTACGTTAAAGAAAACTGTGAGTGGTCTGAAAACCAATATGGGTTAACAGCAGGGAAAGGGACTGATGGTGCATTGGGAAAGTTGGTGGAATGTGTACACCAATGCAGATCAAAATATTGTCTAGGTATCTTTGTAGATTTCGCTGGGGCACTTGATAGCATAGACTGGCACAGTGTTCTTGTGGTATTACGTCAAGCAAAATTCACACCACAGATCTACTCTGTTATAGGAGATTACTTCTGCGACAGAACGGTTACAGTTAAATTAGCATGTGGGAGTATTACCAAACAAGTTGTAAGAGGCTGCCCACAAGGGTCAGTCCTTGGCCCATTAATGTGAAATTTAATCGTAAACGATTGGTTAAAACTGGACTATAATAACACTGTTATGATCCCATATGCTGATGACTTAGTTTTGCTGGTGGACGGTTACTCGAGGCTCCAATTAGAGGCACGATCACACTCCATTTTGTCGGACCTGAGTACCTGGTGTAAATTGCACAGACTTGTGATCTCAACAGAAAAGAGCAAAACTGTGTTGAGAAATCCACAATGCCGGATATATGGAGTGAGTCTACAGTGCGTTGTGTGAAAACTATCAGTTATTTAGGAGTTTAAATTGATAGACAGTTACGCTTTGTCTCACACATCAACTACATCATTGAAAAGATTCGTAATTTTGTTGATATCATTGTCCATGTAACTAGAAAGGAGTGGGGGATAAAAGGCAAGGCATTGAATTTATTTTACGACTGTAACTTCTTGCCAATCGTGAGCTATGGTGCACGTGTCTGGCTAGATTGTGCGTTGCAAAAGGCAAATGTTAAGAGAATATTTTCAGTTCAACAGACAATGTTTTTACAACTTAGTATGGTTTGTAGGATTGTGTCAAATGAGGCCTTGCAGGTGATAATAGGACGGCTGCTGCTAATCTTAGTATTCAAATCAATGTGCTTCTATCTGCGCCGTGGATAGCCATACGAGCGGATATCAATTGAAATTCGTTGTGACGAGGGTTATAATGAGGAGAGGAACGATTGTGGACTCTTCTTATTGATTGGTGGCAAAACAGATGAAACAACTGCACCAAGGGCTTAATAACCAAAAGGTTTCTTCCAAGCATCAAAATGTTTGGGAAGGGTATGCCAAGTTGGTTTCAACCAAATCTATATTCAACATTACTGCTTACAGGATATGGGTCCTTCTTTGGAAAATTAAATGATTTAGGTATTTCAGCACGTTCATCGTGTACTTGTGGAGAAAGAGAAGACTTGGTACATCTTCGGCTTAGGTTCCCCTGAATACCAGGATCTACGAGAGGAATTGATTGATGGAGCACCCACCGTGCAAACACTGACTTCTGGATGTGAGGCCCTTCTACTGAAGACAAAAGCAGACTTTGGTGCTTTCCAAATTTTTTGCTGTACAAGTTTTCAAGAGACGACGAGTTCTGCTGCAAATAGAGCAAAAACAATACTGATAAAATTAGCTGAGTGCCTCCATGGTACATCAAATTTTCTTCAGTGAAACTTATGTAGCACATTAAAGTTTTTTCGTGACTCAAACTGATACATGTAGAATGTTTCTGTCAGCTGCGCAATCAAACCGGAAGAGGTCATTTGACAACAAGTGACACTCGTGTAAAACTCACATCTTCTATTGTATCCTTTATGGAGGTGAAAACCAATATCCTCTTCAGTAGTAGGTGACTATTTTTTCCTTAAAGGGTGAACCATGTAACATCGTATTGAACACAATTTCAACCATGCCGTGAAAGCTCCTATAACATTTTCTTGAATGAGCCCTGCTTCATGAGTTGATCATCAGGCTAAATCATACTGAAATTGTAATACCAAGGTGTCACCAGTTCCTACAACATGATGTTCTTAGGTGAGCTGTTTCATTTGTCCATGATTAGATTACAGCAAGGTGGTTCCTTGTGCCATGGACGACAAGTGTGTGATGCGGTTCCTGAAACAGCAGGCACGAACTTTGGCAGCTGCTAGATAACCGCTAATGATCCAAGAGGACTTGTACAATAAGCCAGAGAAGCATCCCTAGTTTGCCTACATTTCATCAGCGAGTGTTCTTTCAAGGCGGAGTATTCGAGGACAGGTGCTTCCCTGAGTGGTATTTCAAGTCTGAGTACTCGACGAGGATATGTGATTCAGGTTGTGCATTTCATCACTGATTGCTCTTTTAAATCGCTGTACTGGACGAGTCGATTGGAAACGTCAACCTCTAACTAAACACATTTCAACGCTTATGAAGTTGATGCATTTGCAATAGATCTGTGTTCATTTCTGACTACAATTTACTGATGAGAATGCTTTTCCGGCCGGACTGCAATTTACTGATGAGAATAGTGCGGAACAGTTCAGAATATTTGTGAATAGTGCGGGAACATGAAGTGCAGAACTTCGATATCTTGTAATGGAACGGGAATAGTGATGTAAGTCTGTAAATATCTGTACAGTATTGTGATTAGTGACGGGGATGCCAGGAAAGCTGGCTGGAACAGCCCAGTACAATAAATAAATAAAAAACGACAGTACAGAAAAACCACAGTACCAGTAGCGATCCATGTTGATCAAAGAAGAATCCTGATGGTCCCATCCCCACGATTCGTCTCCTGAGCTGGTTCAATGGCCAATATTTCTTTCATTAATCGTGCGCCTGACCAGGACATGCCTTGATTCGTTTATGACAGAAATGCATCGAACTTGGTGGTTACTTCCAATTTATAGGAGACAAATGCAAATTTCTGTGGCATATATTCTCTTTGATCGGTTTCTTCGTATAATAATACCATTATTAATCTTAATGCAGATTAGCCACCAATTTAAAGAATTATTTTATAATTTTCTGAAGGAAAAATGTGGACAGTAATGACTTTTCCGGGCCCACAGTTAAATTCTGATTATTTTCTATTAAAATTGGCTTAATGATGATGAACACGAACTTCCATTTTGGGAAAGTAGGCCAATTGCGCAGTGTAGCCGAGGAAGTTTTATACTTCCTTGCCCACCTGTTGTCTTTACGTTTCACAAGGTTTGAAAGAGTGGCATTGAAAAGAGAAAATGACAGGTTAAGAGACGGCGAAGAAGGATTTTCCGTAGAAATTACCATTTGAAAAAAATCGTGCTCTTCAGTTGTTATAAGGAAGTGAATGCCTTTTGTTTCTAAATACGCATTCATTTTTCTTGACTTTTGATAGAGCAGAACGACAAGTAGGATATAAAACACTCCAAAATTGTCGTGTAAATGTTAGAACCGCTCTGGAAAATTTTAATATTTAAATTAAGATAAAGCAATGTTTCCAAACACAATTATTTATTTACTTTTGTTCAATGCATATAAGAGTTCTTTAAGTATTTCTATTTGTTCATTTCTAAATATGCATAAAATTAAAAAATTTTACATTAATTCTCTTTTAAGGAGTTCTTTAATAAGGAGAGGTTTAATTTTTTATTAATAAGTTAAATCTCCTTCGAATTTATATCAATTAAACTCCTTCCAGTTATTTATTTGGTTTCTGATTGTTCATATCTTACGATATTGTCTGAAAAATTCTTTGTACTCGACTGATGTCCGCATGAGCAACGTTGAACGAGATGTTTCTATTAAATAAATTAATACATGGAACATGGATTCATCTCTGGTCTCAATGATCCTTCAGAGTCACACGAATCTATAGACTAATGTTATCGAGTCAATTGGGCATATTTGGAGAGAAGAGTGAGAAGCAGATTTACTCCACCTTCGTCATTCAGGGAACTTGAAACGTTTCTCCATGAAGAATGGTCTAACGGTCATGAGGAATATTCCTCTTAAGACAGTTCAAGATTTATTTGAATCTATTCCACGTAGAATACAAACTGTTTTAAAAGCAAAGGGTTGCACGTGATGAGAAGTCTTAAGAGAGTTCTTTGCTCTACGTTGGAATTTGAACTAAGGCCATTTGAACCATTCCATCCAGAAATGTCCTATGCCCAAAATGACAGATTAATTCGACTTTTCCGTCCTTCGAAAAGATTTTTCTTATTTTAAAAGTGTACCACCATTCTTTCGTAGTAATGTGCAAGAACAGAGTTCTGTGTCCTGCTGGTTCGAACTTTACCATGCCATAAATCCTTGCTATCAGCTGATGAGCGTTGTAAGAGTATCGATTCGTAATGTTTTAATCAGTGACTCTAAATAAAGGGAACCAAAGAAACTGAACCCTTGGAATTTATGACCTGACTGTTTAGCATTTAAGTATGCTAGTAAGATATGTTTTATAAAACGAACCAACTACTCCACAGTGTTGTTGGAAAGTCAACCGTTCATTACAGTTAGTTGAGTTTTAAAATCTTCTTACAGTTTCTTTTGCTAGGCATGGAACCAAAAACTTTATACCTAAACAGTTTCTCAAGTATTTGACATATTTCGAATGTTTAGAGAAATATATTACATTTCCCTGTACCCTATACAAAAATTCATTGCTTAAAACTGATTTTTTATTCTTATCGGTACCTTACCAATTTTCTTTTTCCATATAGTCTCACAATAATGCTGTGAGGCTATATATGTTAGAGTAACTAAGAGTAAGAACAGGTGCATGTATACTTGCAGGTACACAAATGCTAGGAGTATAGAGACATCAAATATTCTTGGGATATAAGAGGCGTGGATATAAGAAATGCAGAATTTGGAGATGAATTCAAAGAATTAATTTGGATTTGCATTCAAATAATTAATCGTGGAAGCTACTAGGCTTTTCATACCAACTAAGAAATATTGTTCAGGGTTTAGGCCTAAATGGATGTCAGATGAACTAATGAGACATGTGGCAGAGAAGAAAAATGCATGGGATGCATATAAATTAGCAGGTGACACAGAAACCTATGGCAGATATAAGCTAGTCTACAACCAAGTCACAAAGGAGGTTAGGTAAGAAGGCTGATTATGAGAAATCCTTGGCAAACGATGCAAAGAAAAACAATAAAGACTTCTTTACTTATTCTTTATTATTCGGTTCGACTGTTGATGATCCTGCTCAGATAGCTGAAAAACTGAAAGTACTTCGCATCTGCATTCACACATGAGGAATTTTGTTGGAAGTGGAGGACAGCTTATTAAACTCTAACAGGGTGCTTAATGATTTTGTAATAACTGAGAGCAAAGTGTAGGATAAATTGTTGAAGTTAAACATAAGAAAGGCGCCCAGGGTAGATTGGATCTATACACTTATATTGAAGGAGGCAGCGAAGGAAGAAGGCAAACCTTTAGCCATAATTATGAGAGCATCCTTAGATTCAGGGGAGGTACCCACTGACTGGAAATATGCAAATGTATCCCCAGTTCATAAATGGGAATAAAAGGATGATACGGATAATTACAGACCAGTTTGTTCAACTTCTGTTCCAGGGAACATAATGCAGTCCCTAGTTAAACAAGTAATGCAGGACCATCCACACAACACTGCGGTTATACTTCAGACAGAGCATGGGTTTATTAAGAGGAAATCTTGTGTGACCAATTTCATTGGATACTAAGATGTGGTCACAAAGGAACTGGATGCATGAGATAACTTTGATATCAGGAAAGCTTTTGATACTGTTGCATAAGGAAGACTGCTATACAAATTGTAGCAATATGGCATTAAGAACAAGTTGCTAATATGGATAAATGGATGGTTTAATGGGAGAAAATAGAGAGTGGTAATCAATGAACACTGCTCTTCTTTGACTAATATTATTAGTGTAACCCCTAGGGTTCGGTGTCGGGCCCATTGTTGTTTTCTATATTTATCAATGATATTGATGAAGGTATATCAGACTTGATGACCAATTTTGTTGCAGACAATACGACGGATAACAGAGCAGTTAATGACAGTATGCTACTGCAACAGGATCTAGAAAAGTTGGGCTGAGAAGTGGCAACTGAAGTTTAACGTTGACAAAATGCAAAGTACTGCATATTGGTAGCAGTAACCCCAGAGAAAAGTAACAAATGTGTAGTACTACACTCAGGGTGGTAGAGAATGAAAAATACTTGGGGATAATTGTGCAGTCAGATATGAAGTTTGCTGAGCAGTGCACACAGGATGCCAGAGCAGCTCCTGGGGTCTTGTCGATGTTATACTGGAATTTTTTATGCAGGTTTAAAGAGGTAATTATTCCCTTGTAAAAGGCAATGGTCAGGCCACACCTTGAGTACTGGGTACAGGTCTGGAGGCCTCATTTTAGGAAGGATGCAGAGTTGCTAGAACGAGTACAGAGAAGAGCAACAAGATTAGTGTGTGGAACAAAGGGTGTTACCAAGAAAGGATTAAGTTTCGCAAATTACAGCGTCTGGAGATTAGGCACCTGCAAGGTGATCTGACTGAGGACTTGAATGGTTTGAGCAGGCTCAATAGTGATGGCACTCTTTCTTATATTACGCACTTGAAGGGGCAAGAATTAAAATTGAAGAAAGACTGTTGTAGAGTAGATGTGCGAAAATTTGCTATTAGCCAGCGGCTGGTGGATTGCTGGAACAAACTTCCATCTGTATTTTTTAAGGGCTTAAACAAATTCAACGAAAAACTGAAGAAACGTTTGGAGTGAATGGATGGGTGAAATGGAAAGTTATTTTTTTGTTTATTTTTATTTTATTTTATTATTATTATCTTTTTTTGGCTGATGCAGTATAAGCTTGCTTTCTTGCATCATATGCCTCTGCTAATGTTAATGGCAATACTAAAGAACAGCTTGTTGCTCTACACAGTTATTCAAAATTATCTGAGGTTATTTCCAGAGTAGGAAGATTATTATAAAATATCAATTTCATCGCGTTACTTGTGATATTTCGATTCCTGAGATCCCCTCATTTGGAATATTGTTTTGAATGAATGGGTGTGTCATACCTTCTCTAAGACTCATGTTTTGGCCTGCGCGAATGATTTCACCATTTTCATGAACTACGTCTTAAATGACTTAGTTAATTGGATCCAGCTAGATACACTTTAAATATTAGCCAAATAAAAATAAACATGGACGTTTAAGAATAGATTACACTACATCAGATAAAAATCAACGGCTTCCAGCTATGTCTTGTTCCCAATATTAAATATCTTGGCATTCTAATTGATGACTGGTTAAATTTCAATTCTCACCTTCAGCATCTTACTACGAAAGTTAAGTTGACATTTTTACTGCTGCTTTAATTGGAATATATAAACTTGACTAGGCTTGTCCAAAAAACCTTTAGCACTATACTATTACGTACTCTGTTTTTCTTTCCCCGATGTTTCTTATGCTGCTTGCAGCTGCTTCCACGGAGTTATCAACAAAAATTTTCCAGCAAAGCTAATATCTCTCCAAAGACGTATACTTCTATCTACATGGGTTTCATAAAAATAATAAAAATGGGTTTCAATAAGGTTGTTGACATCGTTCTTAATTACATGACATGGCTCGATTAAAGACAAATGGTTTGCATTGGAACTAAAATATTCAAATTTATGTACGTATGGACAAGTGGCGTTGTTGTTGTTGTGGGATTTTAGGAGCATCAGCGACTAAAATTCCATTACAACAACAGCCCATGTATTTTCTTGTTCCATGATGACTCCCAGCAGTGCTTGAAATCCCCAGCACCTTGCTTTCTTGGCTGCTGCTCGTCCAAGAGAAGCAGTGCAAGAATCACACCTCTGCCTACCGCTATTGCTAATCTATTATTCTGTGAATCTCCCCCGAAGCTAGCAGTTTTCCGACCCATTTAATACTGCCTCGATATCATCAGCAAGTATTCTTGGACCCTTTCTATTTAAGTGTATACCCATTCCTACAGAAGCATTCTCTCCTGTTAACAATCACAGACTACGCTAAGAAAAATTCTACCCCATTAGCCTTGCTATCCTTCTAAGACTTTGGAGGGGATGGGGTGCTCTCCACCAGAGGGAATACATTTTAAATGTATTCTTTAGAAAGTTGTGTCAAGCTGAATTTTATGAGAAACATAATCCGAAATATTTTTACTGAAGATCGAGTGAAACAAGAAAAAATTATAGCTGAATTTGCCGCTGCATTCCTTATTTCAATAAACATCAAGTTGGTAATGCAAGCATTGTGTTACACTTTTATGTCCGTTTGAATTTTTTCATTTAAAAGCTTCATTTAAATTTCAGGAAAAAACCCATGGAAATTCCTCTCGTATTGACGGGATTCGAATCCAGATCCACAAGTTTCAAGCAAACAATCTCAAACTTTAGTAAACAATTCATAAATAAATTACAGTATAGAAGCATAAACTGAAAATACAAATTTCTGTTAAAATTACTTACTTCGGGGTTCTTGAAAGCGAACACAATCCCTACACTTTTAGCTTTAACGATCTGATATTTTTAAACCATGTTCAACCGTCAATCAGCGTAAGTTAAACCCTTTCTTGTGAAATATTTAAATTGAGATAAAATAAACTGCTATAACAACTTCGTATAGGCGGCGTTATGTTAGCTTTTCGGATAATCGAGGTTCGGATAATGGAGATCAAACAAATAAATAAAGTTAAAATATTGGTATCAGTATTCACTCCGAAATTATTCTGTCAACTTCGTAGAAACTTAATTTAAACACGAAGACAAAGGCACGTTCTGGAGTATGAAGTTGGAAGAAGGCTGCATATCACTTTTCGAATATAACACAATATCATCACAGGTGTTAATAGGAGGGGTAGTGGTGGTGAGCGTCTGTATTTTATTTTCGTTTGACGAAGGCTGACTGCTTCTACAAGGAAGTTATCGTACAAGGCTAACGAAACTGAGTTATTAAAAACATCAACGCCACTGTTGGACATGCCAAATGAAAGGTCACCACCTCAAGTTTAACTGGGTTCTTTCCCTATAAAACATAAACCTGTTCGGAAAGCAAGTGGATTCAAAGGTAGCCGCGAAAGAGCTGTTTCCTTTGTAAAGAGATGTTGCTACTGGCGATATTTTCGGTCGGATTATTATTCCAGTGTGCTTGTGTCAAAGGAGGAAATGAAAGCGAAGCAATGGAAAATATTCCTGCCAGTACAGCGCTTCCATCTGAGATGCAACGAGTAAGGAATGCGTGGATTGAAATGTTAAATAACACCCGTGTTGGGATCAACAGCATGATCAAATCGTACCTCCCTCAGTTAGTAAGGGCTACATATGAAATGGAACTGTCAGAGAAGTGCATGGGAAGTCTCATGAAATTGATAAATGACTTGAGGAAGATGAAACTTTGGGCCTATCAAAGTAAGTTTGTAGGGTTTTAATACATTAATAATCATTTTCATTCACATTTATTTAAATAAGTTTTAAATTTAAATGAATTCAACAATTTTAAATTAAAATACTTTTTCCGAATGACCAAAAATTCGCAACTCAACTGAAGTTTAAAAACATTTCTTTAAATCTTAAAATAATTTACGAATAATTGGTATTGGTACACGAAGGACTGTTTCTTTCCTCCATAATTCCCAAACATATAGATATTTTTGCAGAGTAGATCAATGAATGTTTGTAGTAAGTCTGGTAAATGGAAATTCTGTTCTTCTCTTCAAGAAATGTCCAGATGCAGATGCTACGCAGCTTGAGATGTTGTCCCATATTTGAAGGCATTCAAAATCTTTGGCCGGTACGACGAAGTGAATAAATCCAAAATTGCATCCTCTTTGGCCAGCGTCTAACTGTAGTGTTTATGATACGCATTTAGGATTGAATATGCCAAAGTAGGAAGGTACACTGAGTTTGAATATTTGGCCAACCTGTTTGGCTTGTGAAATCAAAATTCTCCAATTCTTCTAATGGTACAGTGGTCAGACTCAGGCTGAGATGTAGACTAGATCAAGCCAATCAAGTTGGCCAAATATTCAAACACTGAGTTTGAATATTTGGCCAACTTGATTGGCTTGCGAAATCAAAATTCTCCAATTCTTCTATTGGTACAGTGGTCAGACTCAGGCTGAGATGTAGAGTAGATGAGTTATGATGTAGATGTAGATGAGATCCATGAAGTACTCAAGGTTTCTTAAATATGTCCTTAACATTACGCTTTGATGAACACTAATGAACATGATTACCAACAGAAAAGGAAATATACAGCTATTTTTCATTCTAAAGATGACAATTACCTCAGTATTTTTACTTTCTTTCCTTTTCTATGTGTAATCACGTTCTCCGAAAATGACGTCCGGTCATTCTAATTATAATTCGCTCCAAAATATTCTGATACTTGTCGAAATCCTTAAAAAGTTCTTTTGTCTTGCACACAAAAGATATTCTAGTTGAATCGCAAGAGCTTTCTCCTTTTTTCGAGTGTATCCATCGGCAAGGGGATGACAGTATTAGTGTGGGGATTACTGTTATTACTACAGTGTGCCTCGGCCAATATTTACAATGCCAGTACGGACAGACACGTTGGGAATACAGAATGGCCTCCACTTATAGCTGACTTAAGAAATGACTGGATACAGGCATTCAACAACAGCCGTGTAATAGTTAACAACATGATAAAGACGTACCTTCCACAACTGGTAAGGACGGCATACGAAATGGAATTGTCCCAGGAGTGCACGGGCAGTCTCATAAAATTAATAAATGGCTTGCGGAAAATGAAACGTTGGTCCTTTCAAAGTAAGTTTCAAATCATCTTATTTACCTATTAAAATAACACTCCTCTTATGGCTTCGCTCAGTACGCTTTCCTACTCTTTCTAAGCCTTCACGGATAGCACAGTGGTTATAATCTCTATCCTTGGAACTCAGGGTGGAAAAACCCTGAGTTCGTCCAGCGAATAGCAACATAATGAAGAACACACGCAATTAGAGACACAATATACTGATGTCTCATAGCTTTTGTTTCTTTGGCCCTTAACACACTCACACCTAACTTGATGTATACTTTTTTTCACATTTAATAAAAGTATTACAATGAATGATGCTAGTACACTCTTTTATAGAAACTTAAACGCTACGTGTTCCCTATAATTCATTTCAAAATGGTTACAGTAGCTCAGTATAGACAATTTGAAAATTTGAAGTGTTTTTATTACTGCTTTCTGTATCAACTAGTTTCTTCCGGCTTCCCAACCCTCAACTCGCCATGGTACTAGTCACTTCTTCAGCTTCAGCAGAATAAGAAAGAAAATAACATCCCAAAGTTGTTCATTTATTCTTATTCTTTGTGGTCTGTGGATCAACAAATTTCTTCTTACTTCACAACCAACAATCTAGCTATGGTATCAATTATAAACTTAAAGAGCCTTCCATAAAAATAGCAACGTTCTTCATAAGGTTCCTTTAATTCTGGTGTCCATATCAAAAAGTTGCTTATTCTTAGACTTTGCAACCTTCAGCCGATCCATTAAGAACTGTGCAAAAAGGAGAGTGCATTGGACGCGACACACCTGGGACCCGATATAGAAGGGCTCCAAAAACCAGCTATGCACTTAAGGTCTTAGGACAAGGGCTGCAAAACCCAGGCACTTTGGTAATTAAGACAAAAGACTTTAATAATCAACTGATTGAAAATTTATGAAGGCTCATTTCTACTTGTGTTTTATATCTAATTACACAGCGTGTCTTTTCATTTTTTATTTTAGTGTTAGATGCTTGGGGAAAGCCACCATCTGGATTTCTGTACGCAGTATTCTCTGCAACTGGATCGTACGAAGAATGTGTAAACATCGTAGTCAAAGATAAAGTAGGTGGTCAAGAAAAGGAAAACTTCCGAGGACAATACTGTACCCTTGACATCTTTCCCGCTACTCCACCTAGAAAACTTTTCACAACTTTATTTGATTTTCCAGCAGAACTAGAAAGTATAGCCGACAATGACACTGTAAGTATCAACTTGGAGAGACAAAATTTATAAAACCTGCGTATTAACAAATCAGCGTGTTCAGCTGATATTAAAGAAATATTTAACCTCTTAATGTACATATTAATTTAGATATATTAATTAATCAGAAAAGACTCCAGGTAATTTTTAAAGTTGGAAAGTCTGAGCTTATTATCCATTTTCCAATTTGAGTTAATGGATGTCTAGGAGTATTATAAGAAATGCATTAGCATATTTCGAAAGTAAAAAGGAAACGTGTGAAGGTCGAAATCTTGATGCACATTTTAACTACTTGCATTCACCATTTCAAGACTTGAAACAATTTTCTTGTCATGTTCTTCAAAGAAAGGTTCAATAAAGCAGCTTAAACTGACAAGGAAACCCATTAATGTGTATCTTTTTTGAAACAGCTGCTTCTTTTCCTGGCCTCTATTAATTATTATTATTATTCCACTGACGTTTTATACATGTATCATTCTTCTTTGTTTCAGTACAAAATTTTAAAAAATGCAAAACAATAGCACATTACTCAAGTCCCGACTTTTGCAAAACTCCTTATTTAAATAAAAACCTGTTTTCGAAACTTTAATAAACAACCACTTTCATAAATAATTTCAATATCTTTTGCTACTTATATGGTACCCATCCGGAACTGGATTCTAATGACTTTTTTAACTGCTGCAGTCACCAAGTGGTCAGGGTCAAAGAGTACATAAGTACATGTACTTTGAGTAACCGGGATTCAAGCCTATGACTACTAAATACGGTGCTGTTTTTGTATTCTTTGGATCTTGTGAACCCATTCGGGTCGTCCCGGAGTATTAACATAAAACTGATTTATTTATTTACTTATTTTATGTTGAAATTTATCAAATTAAAAGATTGGTGTAGTTGTAATTCAACGTAGGTATTCGTTATTATTCATTATTCTTTAGATAAAAGCAAAATATATAGTCAAGAGAATTTAATTTTAAATAGCCGAATGTATTTTATTACATTTTGTTTCACTTGAGTAATCCATCAATAAGTATTGTATGGAAAACTGAATTTAGATGGAAGCTGTGTCTATTAATCTTTTACAATTTTATATTTAAACCAAGACACGATTTTCTCTCCATAGGTTTCATATGACATGATTAGAGCAGCACAGATATTTAACTTTCTTTCCATTCGTCTCGGTATGTGTTTACCAAGCAGTTGCAATAATGATGATGTCTTTAAAATAGGACAGCAGAGTGAGTAACTACTTCTTAGCTCTTCTCTCTTTGTTAACTACTTACTTCTAAGATTTCTACATTACTAATCCAGTATGGTTTAAGTGATATACAAACATGTTCTTACATGATTTTAAATTTAAGCCGGCAGTGGTGGCGCTACACCTGTGAGGTACATCTCTAAAATAGGGAGCCCGCGTTAATTGTTGGTTGGCAATAAAAATTTGTGACTTTCTGTAGCTTCTAAATGCAAATTTTAGCTTTTGAATTGTGTTCCCAGAGTTATAGATTTTTTTTACACCCAGCAGGTACAGCGCCACCGTTCTTGTTAGTTTTTCATTTGAAATCGCGTCTCTCTCTAGTTCTTCTACCCGAAATATTTCTTGTGTTTGTTGCTGGCTATTTGCGTTATTCCAGTCTGACTTTAGACGTGTCGATCTGAATGATTTTTATAGGAAATAATCATTTCTAAACACGTGATTTACTCAAAAAAATTTTTTTAACAACTTTCTATTTCAAAAGTTGCGATAATAACTTTCTATTTCTAAATTTCTAAGCCTCCTTTGAAGTAAAATATCTATAATTGTGCAATTTCTTATTTTTAATATGTTAATACAGTAATTATTAATACGTGTTGATGCGTTCTCTTCGCCAAAAATACCCCAAATATTTTCTCTAATTATTTTAATTAATAATACAGATCAAATAGTAGTAGATATTTAATAGTAAGAAAAATCGTTCTTAATATATTTTTAATATTTGCCATGGAAATCTTACATAAACTATTACATCGTCCGCGACGCCCCTGGTAAATTATGGCGCCTTCCCAGGGCGTCGTGATTCATAGTTTGAGAACCGCTCATATATATAGAGTGGAAATTGGGAATTAAGAAAGCAAACCTAGTACAGGGTTCTGCTGTATATGTATTTGTTGAAAATAAAAAGTGTGAAAAACTCCCTTTCAAAATGCAATCATAAGGAGAACGCAAATCATGCTGGCAAAAACTTTTTATACATATCACAAAAAAGCCTACACATGCGCATGTGCAGCATATGTTATACACTGTTTCGTTTTTAGTTTTGAGTGGTGTGGAGTTAAAATAACTATTAATAATTATTATTAAGAAAAATAGTCCATAATTTTGATTTTTTATTATTTGTAATTATTATTATATATTTTACTTTATATTATTTTATTTAATGATAATAATTAGTCTATAGAATTCATACTTAAGCCATAACAACTCATAAAATATTTCATATACAGTTTTTTAGAGGAAAGAAGCATATTCTATTCAATTGCTGAAAAGCATTGACCAATAAGGACTCATCTGCTTTCAAAATTCTATTATTATAAAAAAAAAAATCATCAAAACAATATTAATACGTATGTAGGAGAGGTTCGGTTCAGTTGTGTCACTAAGCACAAAAATATAGTTATAAGAGATTTTGTATCTGCTGAGACGATTTGGAATAAACAATATCATACGAAAAATCAAATTTTGCAAACAGCATGAGCAAAAATTATAGAAATTATGAATGCGTAATAAGCTTCTGCGCATTTTTAATATGGCGACTAGTTCTTCGAATTGCAACGTGTTCAGTTTTCACTAAAGGTGCTAAATTATCGCATTAAGCGAAACATATGATTTGAGCCATTGTAAAAATAATAACTTATACACACTGTACATAAATAATTAAATTTATGTACACTGCCGTACACTTTCCTTTGAAAAATCCGATCAAACAGTTCTGAACGGTCTACTTTTCACCTCAAAAATAGTCTTCCGTGCGCATTAATACATTTTGAGCTACACTGTGCTCCCACTTTTTAGGTACACCCCTTCTGTTCACACAAATGGTTTGTTCCACAACGTTACAAGTCACATGACCACAGTTGTGGATATAAATGCAGCAGAAAAACCTTTCTAGTATCAGTTAAGCGTACAAACCGTAGCAAGAATGGGGAAAAGGAGTGATCTAATGGACTTCGAACGTGGCATGATAGTAGGTGTAAGGTGTGCTGGACAAAGCATCTCTGAAACAGCAGTTCTCCTCAACTTTTCACGCACCACAGTTTCAAGTGTATATCGAGAATGGTGAAACGAACAGAAAACATCCTCTCAACGGGACTCCTGTGGAAGAAAATCGCTTGTTGATGAGAGAGGTCAGAGGAGGATGGCGAGAATTGTGCAAGCAAATAGATGGGCCACAATGTCGCACATCACGTCAGAATACAACTTGGTGCGCAGAACAAAATATCGCAACGGACCACTAGTCGCACTTTGTCGCGAATGGACTACAACAGGCGACGGCCACATAGCTACCTTTGTTATCAATGATGAACAAGAGAGCATGAAACCTGTGGGCACAGCAACACCAGCACTGGACTATCGAGGATTGGAAAACAGTTGCTTGGTATGACGAATCGAAGTTCATGGTGCATCATGTTGATGGAAGGCTCAGAATTTGGAGAAAACAACATGAATCCATGGGGGAAGCGTTATGGTGTGGGGAATGTTTTCTTGGCACACGTTGGATCCATTGATACCCATAGATTCACGTCTGAATGCCACATTGTACCTAAACATCGTTGCTGACCAAGTTCATCCGTTCATGTTGACAGTTTATCCTCAGTCAGATGGTTACTTCCAGCAGGATAATGCGCCGGTGCACAAAGCCCGAATCACTATGAAATAGTTCCAGGAACATGACAATGACTTTTCTTTACTGCAGTCCCTAGATTTCAATCCTATTAAACATATTTGGGATGAGCAGGAAAGGGCTGTTCGCTGCAGACCTCCTCCTCCGTCGAATCTCAAGGAACTGCGCGGCACACTCATGTCTGCATGGTACTCCATTCCTACACAACGTTTTCAGCATCTTGTTCAATCCATGCCTAGACGAATTCAGGCTGTTTTGAAGGCTAAAGGAGATTCAACACGCTACTAGGTAGGTGTACCTAATAAAGTGGCAGCGCAGTGTAGGTAAATAGGATCTTCTATAGACTCAACGTTGACTCACAATGATGTCGCAAAGTATAGTTTTTGAAACATCTATTCTGAATTTATGCTATTTAATAAAAACTATTAATTAAAATAACATCAGTATTATCAATTCCTATTTGAATTATTATTTTCTGAATAACTAGAAAAATATTTTTAAAATTGTAGAATGTATTTCCAAAATTCCTAAAAATTTCTAAAATGTGTTTCAATTTCTGGTTGGTTTATATCAGCAAAGTTTGAATATTTGAAATGCAATTACATTTGAGAGTTATTCGACTTTAAATGTTAAGTGCCGTATGGCAACATAAACTATTATTTATTATTATTTTATTTATTATTTTTTTTCTAGTTCCAAAGCTTGTGGGTTGGGTAGTACAAACGTCTGTAGCTCGATGCGATACGAAACAACCAAAACGATTTTCCAATGAACAAATAGCAGTAATGTAAGTACATTTTTGCTAATCATTTTATGTTTCTTTATTGCTGTACTGTATAATATCGGTTATCGAGAGAAGATACAAGGTTTGATCAGAAAGGTCGGTGGATGTTGCAAAAAAATTAACTTTATTCAATGATAAATATTTGCATTGTTATTATTCTACAATATAATTTCCTTCTGCAGCCACACACTTGTTCCATCGAGCTTGCCACCGATCAAATCATGTTTGCAAGTGTGCTTTTGTGATTGCCTCGCATCCGCCATAGTGCTCTTTCATTCCTCCAAATCAGCACACACACCAACAAACATAATATACAATGCTTCAGCTACAATATATGGTATATAGATAGGCTATGTGATAATGTATGAAAAAAAAATAATAATAATTGCCGGATGTTTATTGTATCGACTTTAATAAAATTTCGAAAAGCTCAATAAATCGTTATAATAAAGATAAGTATAAAATTTCATGAAAGCCTTTCCATTGGGAGTGGATTTATTACATGCGGACGGACGGACGAACAGACAGATTTACATGGTGAAGAAAATGACGCGTTACACATATACCGTACATGTATATGCTAACACACCTAAATAACAAATTTTCGCTAAAAATAGCTTTCCTCTAGACTGCAGGGTAAGTAGTTACAGCTTTATTTATGCGCATGCTCAAAATATACAATACTTTAGCTACGTCTATGCGTTTGAGCTTTGGATCAAACCTTGTATATTGGTCTATGCTGCAATTAGCAGTTATGCATAATTACAAAGAATTCCGAGTAACTGCAGTAAAATAAAAGGAAACGTTTTAGTTTCTGTGGACTTCATTACGAAGTCCACGTTTATCAGAAACTGAGATTTTTCGATAATAGACTCGTACCAAGGAGCATATAAATATAAAAAAAAATAATAACTAGGGGGCTCCGCACCCTGCTCGCTTCACTTGCCAACCCCCTTCTTAATGCCAACTCACTTCTTTGTCTTCGCCAGATTTCTACACTTCGTAAAAGGTTTTAAACATCTTTTCCAACACATCAGTCCTTTTCACTCTTTTAGCTCGCTCTATCAACGCTTCTCCGTTGTCCGAGAAGCGTTGATGGAATATTTACAAACTATACAAATATTTACAAAATACTAAACTATTTACAAATATACAAACTATCGGTTCCCTTCATCAGCTGACATCAATATATAAAACACGTTATAATGGCACATCAAATGATGCCGGGCATGGTCATGTATTAGAGAGTGAAGCACTTGCACGGGTTGGTGAACGTTATGGAGGCAGTTGTCTTGCAATGCGCCGAACATTGGCATGCGTCCCAAACGTACGCGCTCTACATTGTGAACAGCAAGTGTCTGATTCTGCCCAGTAACCCATTTGTGTTCCTTCCATTTAACCTTCACCAATCTCGTGCACGTGCTTCACTGTCTAATACATTACCACGCCCAGGATCATTTGATGTTCCATTGTAACGTTATTAATGTCAGCTGATGAAGGGACCTATTGTCCCTATATAGTAGAGGTATGATGTAAATATTTTAGTTTTTTGTAAATATTTGTGTAGTTTTGTTATTATTAGTATAATAATAACATTATAACGCACTGATCGAAATCTAATCAAGAAATGACCTATGTAATTATTTTCCCGCGCATTTTTAGTGACGTAATTGCCACGCCCTCATCTCCCATTGGTTCGAATATATATGTTTTTTTAATGTGTAGAGAGATAACTTTACTCCTTACAGTAATTTCGTTCGTCCGAGTACTCACGCGGACTTGAGGTCTTGAAGGAACTGATTCTCACCCCCACCACATGAATCTGTGTTGTCTACCTTGAAGAAAGCGGAAGTGTTTCAGTGGCAAAGGTCATCCACTCAAGGTTAGTGCGAAGGCTGACAAGATACTAGTCATTTACGGAATAAAAAATGCGAAGGAGTCATATTACACCAGACGGAACTCACGCACCAGTAAGCAATGGAGTCATCGTCTATGTATATTCAACAGCACGTCGCATCAGTTCAAAAATGACAATATGATGGACGTCATGTTTCTGTGGCTAGAAAAGGGGAAGCAAGAAAAGCCATAATTACTGCCTTACTCCGGATAAACTGAGAGACATTAATCTATATTATCAACGATAAAGAAATACCATACTTCCATTTGTGGTTTACGTGAAGGTTCGATAATCCGAAATACTTACAGTCTCGATAATCCGAAATACTTAGTCTCCATAATTCTGATTATACAGGCTGATAAAATAAAGAAAAAAATGTAATCCAATTTATTAAAATGCTTTAAACCAATTAAAGGAAAAACAATAAAATTATATAACTATTTTAAAAACCACACAGTTATAAATTTTGAAATTTAATATTGAGCAGTTTAGATAACACGAAACAACAGCACAATATTATTTCTTTTTTGATAATGCACTGCTAAAACATCCGAAATTTTCTATTCCAAATTAGAAGTATTATGGCTGTCTTCGGTTTAATGGTGGTTACTGGGACTCTTCTCGAAGCCATGTTTGTACTCTTTCCGGGTTGTGGTTTGAAAGTTCGAGAAGGTAAGGTTTTTTACGGTTTGAGCCTTTCTGGACACATTTTATTTAATAGATAAAATCTGAAATAATTCAACGTGAGTTATTGTACCGAATTAAAAGTAAAAACAGCAAAGATCACCGAATTACAAACAATACAAAATAACTTAAGTCCATATCTATAAAATTAATTCTTTTAAAAATTTCCATTAGAATGATCTAATCAATCTTTATTTTTGTAATTAGGTATCGCTGTTCGAATCTTTCTATGCTTTTCAATATATAGGAATTCTGCAAGACTTTTCAACACAGATCTTCCTCCAAATACTCTGACTTCTTTCCACGGCTTGCGATTTTTATCGGTGACCTGGGTGATCATTAGCCACACCTATCTTTTCACTTATTGGCGATCGCAAGGTAAGTGGGCAATCCCTATGTATATAATGTTTCTATTTTATTTTGTTTCTAAGAATAATATCAATATTTTACCATTAATTAAAAAAATCGAAGGTAAAATAAATAGTAAAAACTTGTTATGGATTGTAGCGATTATAGACCAATTTCGTGCCATCGACTGCAACATAAATTAGGTACACAGAGTGCAGATATGGCCATAACTGTGCTTGGGTAGCCTTCACCTATTTACCCATTGCTACTTGTGCCCTGGTACACTATTTCTAGAGGCCTCATGAACGTAAATGTGGGACAAACGCATCCCACTGAGTCATTGATATTCCAATGTCGATGGCATTCAGAATTAATAATGACATTACAAGTTCCTTTAACACCTATTAATCAAAGTTAGAAAGTCCAATGGAATAAGTCATCGTCCACTGAATATGAATAGGAATAGGATATAATTGGTAGCAAGTGGAGGTACTTTTGCATCCTGGGCCGTGACACGTTCTTCTGTAAAATCCATAACAATATCACTTTTGATAGACAAAATTTCCAATGAATTTAATATATGGGAATATAGAAGGGTGATCCTAGAGAACAGGGTAATTAAGGAGTGTTTGCGTGTGTGCGTGGAGACCAGATGTCACTAGAGGTCACTTGCTATGTGATAAGAGACCAGTTAGTCCTGAAACAGGCTGCAATAGCTGTCTTATCTTTTAAACTCTTTTGGAGAGGCCATCTGTTTGAAAGTTGTGCAATACCAGTGCAATTCGTTTCAAAGGAAAGTTAATTTCTGCTGTACGCAAAAAACGAATAAATTGGATTGTAACATGCCTGATTTTACAAAGTTTACTGTATATGTATTAAAAAACACAACCTATATTAGCAAAACGAAATTTAAATAGTTTGTTCTAGCTCGTGACAATTATTGTATTCTTCTGAGTTGGAAAGCTAATTGTCTAAAAGAGTCTGAATCCCAGAAAACTTTTCCAGTACTTGCATAACAACAGTCTGTGATTATGACATAAATTTAGCGTGATGATTCACAGCCATATTTAGTAAATAAATATGTTTTTTTTCTTTCTTACTTTGTCCATCTAATCCTGGCTTCATCTCTCGCATCTTACTTTATGATATGTAGATCGAAATAGCAGCTTATCTTTTACTAATAGCCATTTCCATATTAAAAATGATTGACACTGTTTATAGAATTGATTCCCTAATATATTTCCTTTTTTTTCTTTCTTATTTATTTTTGAAATGTTCTGGTGAATAGCTCAAGGAAGAAATATCCAAAATATAGTTCAAGAAATTGGATTCCAACTTCCAAATAATAGTTTTGTGGCTGTGGAAAATTTTATCTTCATGAGGTAAAAAATTTCATAATTTTCTTGTATGATATTTCATTTTTGATTCATTAATGACCATCAGTAATTTCCGAATAATTTTTTTTATCTGAATGAAAGGTAAGAAACTGTTATACCAAATGTTTTCTTAGTAAAATTCGCATATCAGGACTGAATCCAAAACAGTTCTTATTTAGAAAATCCAATATTTTTTTAATATAATTTTTCAATTTTTATTAAAGGTTTTACAGTCATGCGTACTGCTCTGGGACTTCAGGAGCAGGATCCTTTACTTACTATGTAACTATTATGTATGAAAAAAGAATCTTGTGAGATCTAAGATCGTTTCAGAGGACTGTCTATTAGCGCGAGACATTTTTCTTATCGTACCGAGAGATGCTTTATATTTAATAACTCTGAATGTGTTTGTTTCTGTAAAAAAATAATATCAGTGCTCCTGATGAAGCATTTTTTCTACTTTCAGTGGTGTCTTACTGGCCTATTGGAGAATGAGAAACAAAGAAGTATCGATCAACATTCCACTCTTCATATTCCGTCGAGTCTGGAGGTACGCTTTTATAGGATAGTAAAGATTCCTTCAACGTCCACATGTTCATAATCTGAAATCTTCTGTTAAATATTAAAATACGTTTTTTTTCAATTGATTTTATTTACTTTGTTCATTTACAGAATAACTCCCTCCTTGATGATGGTGATTGCCATAATGTTCATCATACCTTTAATGGGAAGCGGTCCAGTCTGGCATTTGGTTCTTGATCCAGAAATAGACAAATGCAGGAAGTTCTGGTGGAGAAATCTTCTTTTCATCCATAACTTCTTCGGAGCTGATGAAATGGTGAGTTGGCCTCAAAGAGGCATACATACTTACGTATATATCTACAACAGGTTTTGTCTAACCCAAACGAGCGGGGACCGGTAGAAAACCCAATTCTTTTAGATACACAAGAAGCAATATTTGTGTTGCGCGTATACCAAGAGAGAAATGAGAAGTCGGTGTGATCTCTAACGGGATATATGATCTTGTCTAGAAATCTGAATGTCATCAAGACAAGCTAAGGATCGGTAGACTATGCGAGAAATAAGGCAGGAAAAAATTTTATTTTGTTGCACTGAAAAATCATCTGGAGATTGGTACTTAAGGAATTAGTGATGGGTATTTGAGAAGTTGAAGCCTGTTTTACAGGATAAGGTTCCCCAAATTGGAAGCTGGAAAGTGTTGCGCTATCATCAGTAAAACTAGATAGATTTTCGAAGCATCGGCAGAAGGTCATTACCAATAGGGTAATGACCTTCGATATTTGGGCAAAAGCATAGAACCTTGAAATTTCATGAGAAACTCCTTGAATTTCACCAAACGTTTCCATCGAATTTGTCCAATGAGTAACATAAGTAAATATACAGTGCCACCAGTAGGTCGACGCTGACGGTAACCATATTAGCAGTCATCGATCTGATGGAAGGTTTCAAGATGATTTGAGTTTAGAGTTCATGAATTTCTTCATTACTTTCAGAAATTTCATTATTTTGGAAACGGCAGAGATAAATCAAATGGAATAACATTGAAAGAGAAGGATTTTTAATCCTCATTAGGGATTTCGCTGTGTGTAATCAAATTTATATGCAGAAGATAAAAACAGTGGAATAATAGGGTACAAAAAAAGCGATACAGAACAGAAGCAAACTTAGGAGTATTGCTTTTGGGAAGAAGTGTATAAATGCCATCAGGACTAGGAGATTATTTGGCATCAAGATTTTTCAGAATTCTTCTAACATCCTTCTGTTGGAAACCACAGGAGGCGTTGGGTGGAGTGTGTTTGGCATGGCAGAAAATTCATCAAGGTCATCTATACAAGAGTTACGAGAAAATTAGGATGATGCGTAAGTCGACTTTATCCTTAGCTGAGGATGCAATAGATCCATTAGGTTGCGACAGAGGTGGCATAGGATAGAAGTCGTGACCTGTAGTTTTTCAAGAGACCAGGAGGATCGACTATCAGTTGGTTGGACAAGAAGCAAGTTTTCTATTCTTAGCCTGTTTCAAACTGCGCTTGAAATAACTGATTGTTTTACAACTGTTGTGAAGTCACAGCCATTTTAGAAAAGTCGTTAGGATTTCCTTTCCATGATGCTGGAATCTTCCCTCTAAGAATATAATTATATTCTTAGAGGGAAGGAACTCGATTATCGTTAAGTCTATTGCACAAACTGTGGGTTGTACTTCAGTCGTATGACAAATTCAACATGCATATTATGAGTACTGATAATAATCAAGTCTAACCCATTGTATACAATAAAAATCGATTCCATTCACTTTATGAACGCCACGGTCTTTACCTTTAAAACTAGTTATTCTGTTCACAAATTTTGAATCTCGCAACACACCGACATCTTTAAAGATCAGACTAGTTTGAACTTTCCAACAAAGAATATAATGTAAAAAACTATAATCTTTTATTAGCTTTTAGGCACATTCGATTATGCATAAAACACCTATTGCCTTCACACTGTCTATCTTTCCGTCCTTTGAGAGCTGAAGGGAGTGATAGATTAGTAATCAGGCAAACCGACAAAACGACAAAAGCAAAACAGGCAAACCGACTGAGATATCAAATACACTGACTCCATGTCCCTAGGGAAGACAATACTGTGCAGCTGCGATGTTGATACTGGTATGGTATTTTATTAATTATTTATTTATTTCTCTTTGTAGTGCCTGCTCCATTCTTGGTATCTGGCTGTAGATATGCAACTGTACATCTTATTTTTGTTTCTGCTCATTCCTCTTCCACGGTAAGTAATTCCTTTTTTTAACTTTTCAATGTCAAAATAAGACTTTTCTAAAATATGTGTTAGTGCGCAGTTTGGAGAGTATCAGCAATTTTTCTGATATTCTTTTACGGTAATAATTCTCAAATAAAAATGTAAGGTTTGCTGGGTACAATTTCCAATTTGATTTATGAATATCGTTCGATTAGTTCCATCACTAAAGTATGGGTGTTTGAACACTCATAAATGCATCTGCCAGTTAAAATGAAGTAAAAATGTATTCATGCAGGATAAAAGAATACTGTTATTTATTATGTTTGAAAAAATCTTTCGAGCAGTCTCAGAAATTCGGAAGGATTACAAAGTACCGTATTAAGACGTTTTGTTTGAAGATTCGTATTTTGCACCGGATGCGAAACACTTTGGCCTTAAACTTTTATAATGTGATTTTTAAAATAATATGGGGAGTGCCCCTAAGTGAACTATGCCCTTGAAGCCCTCAGTACAGTATATTATTATAAGCTCCAGGCTATCACGCAAGTGGCTGTTTATTTTGATACGCATCGATCTGTCAACCCGCATTGGACCAGCGTGGCAGATTATGGTCCATTTCCCTCAGCATGAATTGTTGAGGAGGCTTCCATCCTGCAGTGGGTTGATAATGGCTGCACGTTACCTTTTTTTTTTTTTTTTTTTTTACCCAATTTGAGAATCATTACCTTAGGCAACTCTCTGGAAGGTAAGATAGTTAAATTCTGGTTATAACAAGTTAGTTAATGCAACTTGTGCATTGAAAAAGTAAACGTGTAAAAGCAAATGATTTTTACTATGCAAACAGAGAAAACCAACCTAAGCGTTTCCCTCCTCCATTAGGTAATTATCCAGCTTACCTTTGAATTTCCCCAAACTGTCAGCCTCTACCACCCATGTAGGTAACTTATTCCAGTAATTTATAACTCGCTGGTTAAAATAAAACTCCCTGCAGTCCAGTCTAAACATCTCCCCCCGTAACTTGAATTTATGTCCCCTAGTTCTATCATCATTTATAATCTTGAAAATTTCGTCCTCATTCATTTTACTGATGCCTCTCAGAGCCTTAAACACCTCAATCAAATCTCCTCTAAGATGTCTAGTTTCCAAACTCTGCAACCCACATATTAGAAGTCTTTCTTCATAAGGACGCCCTTTTGCCGAACTCACCAGTGAGTTACGCATCTCCCGACCCTTTCAAGAAATACAATGTCTCTCTTTAGGTGCAGTCTCCATACTTGAACACAGTATTCCAAGTGTGGTCTAACAAGAGCTTTATATAATGGGATTATCATGTCCCTATCTCTAATTGCAAAAGTTCGGTAGATCATCGATAGGACACCATGGGCCTTCCTTGCAACCTGTCTACAATGCTCAGAGAACTTAAAGTCTGACCGTATCGTAACACCCAAATCCCTTTCCTCCACTACCGGCTTTAGTTCAACTCCGCCAAGTTTATAAGTTATTTTGGGGTTACTGTTCCCCAGGTGTAATACTTTACGCTTTGCTGGATTAAAGCATAGCTGCCATTTTTCTGACCATCTCTGAAGTCTATCTAGATCATTAACTGCTCTACCAATCTTTACATCATCTGCAAATTTAAACATCGGGCCCTCTATCCCTTCATCGATGTCATTTATGAAAAACAAAAACAATGGTCCTAATGTGATCCTTGGGAAACCCCACTTCTTACATCAACCCAATCTGAGGAATAACCATTTATCACAACCCTCTGCCTCCCGCCCTGGAGCCATCCAGCTATCCATCTAAAGATTTTCCCAGTGATTCCAACCTGTTCCAGCTTATAAAGTAACCGCTCAATGTGGGACTCAATCAAATGTTTCTTTCTGAAATCTAAATTAACAATGTCGAAATTATTCCAAAAGTCCATCTCGTGAGTGACCATGTCAAAGTAGCTGACCAGATTAGTTAAACATGAGTTTCCCTTTATAAAATCATTCTGAGTATCCTTCAGAATTCCATTTCTCTCTAAATGATCCTGAATTCCAACTTTGATCAATGTCTCCATGATTTTCCCTACTACTGAAGTTAGACTAACTAGCCGGTAATTTCCCACTTCACTTTTAGAACCGCCCTTATGTATTGGAGATACATTGGCACTTTTCCAATCCAACGGAATCACTCCCTAGTTCAGTGATGCTCGCATAATTAGTCTCAATGGTTCAATGCACTCACTTGCCGCCTCCCTTAAGATTATAGGGTATATGCCATCAACCCTAGGAGCCTTACTGACCTATAGGCTCGAAATGTTTTGGATTAAGTAAACATGTGAAATTTCAACATCATTAATTACATTTTTTTTTCATCTTAACTCCCATTTCTCATTGGCATAAATGGTTTTTCTTCTGTAAATATCGATGCAAAGTAACTCTTGAGTTCATCTGCGACTTCAGCTGGGATATCTAATACTATCCAACGTCCATTACTTGAAGGTCCAATCTGGTTTGTTCTTCTCTTTTTTGCAACATAAAGTGAAGGAGCTCAAAAATATTTTTATTCAAAGTAATCACCACCTTATTGAATGTACTTATTACACTGTACTAAAAGTTTCAGAAAAGAACCAGCGAAGCCATCCAAAGCGATGATGGTCAGGTAGACGGTTACATTTTTCTTTATGCCCTCAACGCCCTGAAATCTCTTCTTTTGAAGGAAGTTTTCACCTCGAGAAAGAGGAAGATGTCCGCTGGTGATAAATCGGAAGAATAGGTTCGATGGTCGATCCGTACAATGCCATATTTCGTCAAAATGCGTTCACAACAAGTGCGGAATGGGCATGGGGAATTGTCGTGCAACAAGTATCCTGAATGTATCCTGAATATTAAACATACAAATTGTATTTAATAAATTCAAACGGCTGACTCTCTCTCGAAATTGAGACCCGGGAAATGCACTTCAATAGTCTTTGAAGCACTGATGCGTAGAATGCAGCATTGAATCTCTCCTCTTCAGGTACAAATTCCTTGTGAATCGCACTCTGTTTTTCGAAAAAACATGACCAGCATCTTCTTGATCCTGGACTTCTGTGAACGAAACGTTTTGGGCCTTGGTAATGATTTTGAAATCCACTGCATGCTCTGACGCATCGACATTTCACTCATCACTGGTGATGAGTGAAATGTGTTTCAGTATACTGAAACACATTTCACTTATCACCGGTTACAATACAGCCGAGGAAATTAGGATTTTCTTGAAAAGTCTGATGAAGTCTTCGCATGATGACTCTTCGTTGCATCTGTTCATCCGTGAAGCTCTGCAGCACAAATTTTGCGCAGACCTTCCTTTTCCCTAAATCTTCGTTCAGAATTTGACAAATCGTCTCCTTATTCATATCCAGCTTATCGGCTATCGTTCTGGAGCCATCCATCTTGTCAAATAACTATCTCTTGCCACAATTTCCCGAACTTTTGCAGCTCTCTTCTCATTTCGCAAAGGATATTTACTCATTGATATATGACATCAGGGATTCAAGAGATTCACATAGATCCCATACTACAACGCTTACTTTTGTATTGTAACTTTGTTAACCCCACACAAAATAAATAAGTTATTATTTGTATCTTGGTGTATTGCAGACTGTATCCTGAATATTAATAATAAATAAATCTGTACAGATGGCCAAAAATTACTTTGTGGGTGAACTTTCTGTTGATGGTGTCATCCGTGATCGGAACATACTTCCAGAACTACGTGTACAAACTACCCCCAACAGGCTTAACAGTATTTCCCGATCCAATGTAAGTATCCTCTTTTTTAATGAGAGTACAAATATGAATATTTTATTAAAAATGTAGTTCGCAATTTTTTTTTGTTTAATTTATATAGCTAAATTCTAATTTATGTCTTTCAGAAGTATGTATTACGTCCTGACGCACATGCATTTCATGCCGTACACTCACATGGCTTCTTACTGCATTGGTGTAGCTACGGGGTATTTTCTCACAACCTCTCCAAATGTCACTTTTAGCAGAGTAAGTACAAATAACCAAGTTCCTAATACTAGAAGAAATTCGGAATTATTCACCTGATTATGACGCTCTGCATTAAAAGTTTATTGTAATCGGTATTGTACAGGGGCTTGCCCATCCAATAGATTTTGTAGGACTTCGATTAACCACTTCCCGAAATCCCGAAACTTTATCTGCAGATACACTATGCCTACCTGCTCCTGTCTGATGCAGCACTGATTGTTCCGTATGTGGATCTCTCTCTGGAATTCCCGTTGAAAACATCCCTTTACAGTCACTGGAGATTTGATGTCCCACAGCCACAACCGCAGAAAACCTATTTAAGATATCCATTGCAATAAAAATTTAATAGAGATTCATTATCACGTGAACAATTTATAGACATTATACTACAAAAAGGTTATTTCTAGGAGGATCTAAAATACTAAAAATAGATTTATTTGTCTCGTGTTAAAGATAAATAATAAACATGTTATTTGAGTGGTTGTTAAAATACAAAAAGGCTTTAAGGTATCCGGATTAATGTGTCTATGTTCTTTTTTTTATAGTTAACACAACTTTTTGCTTGGATCACTAGTATTACTATGGGAGCTACCGTGGTGTTTGGCATCCTAGAGTGGAACAGTGGTAATCTTCCATCTCCAGAAGTCGCTTCCATTTATGCAGCTACGTATAAAGTTGTTTGGATAGCTTGCATTGCGTGGGTGGTCACTGCGTGCCATATGGGATATGGAGGTTAGAAGTTTATTCTCATTTTACAAATAAATACTTAATCTTAGTACTTAATCAAATAAACTTAATTGTTAATTTATTTATCTAGCGGTAAGTTTGTTAAAAGTTGAAATTTTTGAGTAAAATTGTAATCCCTGAGTTCTTGTATTAATTGCTTAACAAAATTAAGTTCAATTGTGTAATTGCTATGTAGAGAAGGATGAAAGATTAAGAAGACATTTCTTTAACAGTCACGAGTTGGCATAAACGCTGTCTTTAATATTTTAAAATATATGTTAAGTTTTAATCATCTGTGAGGTTTTTCGGTATGTCCATCGATAGACCACTGCACGAAACGGATCCATCTCTAATTCATTTATTCATATCGACTAAATTAAGTTTCCATTTCCAACAACCACTGTCGCCGTTCACCACACCATTACAAACAGATGTCTGTTCCAGTCAGAAATGAGAGGTCTTCCCAGTGTAATTCATTTTACTTGTTCCATTACTCTCGGTATGCAGTATGCCAGCCATTAACCATAATAATTCAACCAAAGCAGTAAGAAATATATGAACTCTGTTAACTTGTTTCAGTTGACTTTTATGCGGTAATTTTACTCTAGCCTGTTTATTCATTAAGTTTTTATAACCGAAGTGCATTTCCTGACGTTATATAAAAAGATTACTATGAATGAAAATATTTAATTAAAATAAAAGTGAACATAAACATACAAGTTAAAATTGTTATTTGTTTTTTTTCCCATTTTCTCTTTTAGGGGTTGTAAACAGTTTTCTGAGCTGGAAAGTATTTATTCCATTAGGACGTCTAACTTTTCTGATTTATTTATTCTCTGTACCAGTGCAGATCACGAGAGCAGCTTTCACGCACGAGAACCTTTATACGCACCACTTTATCTACGTAAGTTTTAATTTCATCTATCTCTTTCAAAAAATATATGAAACTTTATTTCCAGTTCTCAAGCGAATAATGACAAGTCATCACTAAGCCAGATATCCAAGCTAAAACTATTCAAAGTCCACAGATAATCTGATTACTATTCCAAGAACATTTTCAGGGCTGCTTCAGTTTCCTTCAACAACTAGAAATGGTGCCCCAGTGCAGAGGGAGAATACTTTCAAGGAAACAAACGCAGACAGGTGGTAGTCCCTGACACGTTTAGCTAAAATCATGTTTAAACTGAATTAATATTTGAATAGAATTAATATCAATTAATTTACATTGTCTCAACCGTCTCACCGGGGGTCTGTGTGCGTGCTGGGACAACGTCGACCTAATTTCCGAGCGGATAATTCTTTGCAGGGCTATCATATCACATTCTATCAGCTTTGAAGTTTTTCTGGTCATTTAGTGAAATTTCACGTGCAGACCGAATTTAATAACTCCTACGAAGGCCTACGAGTATATTTATAGTTATCTGACACGTGGTGGTTGGAAAGACCTGACCATTAACGGATATTAATTGTAGGGCAGTTGTATATGACATTTGAGAGGATGTGTTCCATTCATTAAATTAAAAACAAAAATACCACAAACCGTAGTGATATAATAAAATTCATTGAGGAATTAAATTTTTATGAATATGTTTTATTCTTTTTTTTTTTCTTTATAGATGTATCTTTTCTTCGGGCATGTCATGGTCACTCTTGGGTTGTCTTATCTTGGTACGCTTTCCTTTGAATCCCCATTTATGGCATTAGAAAAGATTATGTTCTCACCAGGCAAGAAAAAGGCTATATTAGAATCTTCGAAGAAAAGTGAAGAAAACGGATTTGAACAAGTAAATGGAACGTTTAAGGATATCAACAGCAGTAAAGTCGTTTAACTGTACATAGTGCGCGCGAATGTATATAGTATTTGAAAATAAATATTTCATATTCTAACACATTTATTGAAAAAAATATTCCTAAACGATTTGAAATATTAAAGGTTATCAGAGGTAATACAATATTTATTACTTCAAATAATAAAATTTGTTAAGGACATGTTCTCAACAACAAATTTAATATAGTCAAATTTTAAATATATATGTCTTAAACTCCCCCTGCCCTTTCTTTTTCCTTAAAAATTAAAGGAAAAGATTAAGATAAACTTCTTGATTCTAGAAATTAAAGTTACATTAATATCGTAATTAAAATTAAATCAGTTGCTTTATTATAAATGGGTGCTTTTCGAGTTATATGCTTCATATAAAGTTATATGCTTCATTAAAGTGACGTTTCGGGTATCTTACCGATACCCATCATCAGACCATAGTGTTGGGGAAACAGAAAAAATTACAAATTTTGAATATTTTAGAATATTACAGTTACAATTACCAAATTGCTAAAGTTTTCTAGTTATATGCTCCAGGCACTTACTGAATACGTTTCTTTAAATTGGACAATGAATTCTTATTGATAAAATATTTTGAACCATATTTATTTAACAATTTAGAATAATTTAGAACAATTTATAATATTAGTTACAACAAATAATTGTAATTGCAATCTTCTAAAATATTCAAAATTTGTAACATTTTCTGTTTCCCCAACACCATGGGCTGATGATGGGTATCGGTAAGATACCCGAAACGTCACTTTAATGTATTGTAATGTAGGTGAACATCCTAATAAACTACTGTATATTAATAATTTCACGTGGTATAAGAGTGATATTAATATAATAATAACCGTAATGGAAAACAGCCACGTATCGTCCTTCCCTAACTATATTAGAGTTTATTGAGTTGATCAAAAAGAAAATTTCTCTTCTCTTTAAAATTAAAACCAATTTAGTTTTTTTTTTTTTAAATGGGAGGAAATTATTAAATTTCAATAATGTGTGCTTAAAAATCAGAATCGAGCCAAATTCTCTAATCCGACAATAATCTCAATATTCTTTTTAAAAAAAAAAGGAAAACAAAAAATTATTCATATTTTTTATCTCTGTAAGATAAATGGATCAAGACAAAATAAATAGATATTCATATAGGGATTGGTGAAATTTCTCTTTGGGGAACCCCTCTGTTAATATAATATTTAATTCCACCAGCATTGCTCGTGGAACAAATTATAATTAGAGAAACTGATACGAATATATTTAATAGTTAATTTACTGAGTAACTGATAATATTCTGTTTTTTCTATCCTTATGTTTATCTGTTTGAAATCGTAAATAGACTTTCAAAATACGCTCAACAAGGTCAGCGCATGCGCCTTTAAGAGAAACTGCCTTTTAACCTCGAGTTTCTTCACAATATAATTTTCTCTTTTAAACGAGTGGGGGGAATGTTTGCTTAAATATTCAGAAAACATGAAGGCCACAGTTAATGGGGATGCTTTCCGAATTTTAATAAGTAAAGAGAAAAATTATCTAAATTATCAGGCTATTATCACAAAATCTGCAGGCAAATAATGATCATTCTATTATCTTGCACAAATCACAGCGGAAATTATCCGCACACCCAAGGGCAGGAGGGTTACTTTTGTGCAATATAAGTAACCAAAAGGAAAACTCGTATACTCTAAAATTAAAGAAAACTAATAGCTTTTCCTTTTCCTTCCATAATTACGCTTAGTTACATACGAAAGATTAATTTTCGTTTCGACCACTAGATGGCACCATTTGCAAGCTCTTATTGCAATTGTAATAATACAGTGTTTCTACAATCTTCTCTTTCTCTTTCTTTCTGTATTCTCTTTGTTAAAAACTTTACTGATTTCTTTGGGAAGAAGACGAAGGGTCATCTGTGACGACTTTTTCGTCTTTCACGTTGAAAAATACGAAAGCGAAATGATGTATTCTAAATATTAACTATAATTATACGAAAATGACTCCAATAATTTTCAAATGACTTAATAGCAAAATTATAGTGTATTTTTTGCAACCATTTCTTCTCAATTTCTAGAGATAAAAAGAAATCTTTTCCGCCAGGCAATTTGTCATGTCTCATGCATGTCGATAATGATCTTTGTTCTCATTGTAGTATTAGATTTGTTTAGTTTCTTTCCCGAAACAAATCGTATCCAGTTAATATGGTTTTCCATATTTAGTTAAGGTTATGGTAGTGAAATAGGGATAGGAGTGTATAACACTATATTTTAAAAGGAATTTATTATTCTGAAAGACGATAATTAGCTTTTTCCAGATGCAATTGCAAATAAATGTAAACATTGACTTTTAAAAAAAAAACTTCATTTGTTCTGCTTTAAGACAAACAGAAAATATCGAAAATACGTAAAAATAGTTTATTAATGGAATTAGAATCTTCATAATTATTATTAATTACAATCTAAACTTTTCGGTAATATAGAAAACATTTAGCCCCAAGTTTAAATGTTGAGATATTAAGAAAATTTGAGTGCTACCTTAGAAACTGCAATTTGATTAAACTGATTGCAAGATCTCTAGAAACTGGAGTTTCTTGAGAAGGGAATGGATTAAACTTTTGACCCATCGGTGGATACACTTAATGAGTCCATTGATTATCGATACGGATTCCATCAGTGACAATCCACAGAGGGCGTTTAATAATATGTCGCGTCAATGGCCTTTATATGAAGTGGAAAAATTTTATAGAAACTCAAGCACCAGCAGAGGCGGATTTAACGGCGGGTGCACCGGGCGCGCGCCCTGGGCCCCGACTTCTGAAGGGCCCCGAAACCCCAACTTTACACTTAACGATATCTTATATAACACGAACCGAATTCGCTTATGGACTATTGGCCTTTGTGTTTACAAGAAATGGCAGTCGGACCGGAATCACCCCAACACGATAGGAATAAGAGAAGATTCTGAAAATGTATTTATGTTTTTTATATCAGTGAAGGGGAAACACATTTCCCCATAATAACGTAAAAACCAACACAATTCCAGTTATCGGCATACAGTAATCGCAAATGCAATTAGATCGAGTTTACTACCAGTTTATAACAGATTCTACTAGCAGAAACGCAACTTGTTTTTAATTGTTTAAAAACGGAAATTGTTTTTATTGTTTTATGGTAGTAACCCCTAGAAATGTGCTTTAGTAAAATGTGAGGTGTTAATAGTGTATCTCTGCCTTTACGGTGTGTTGTTTATTCAATTACTACATGCGCGGAGCTTTGTTTATGTGTATCAAGCGTGCCTCCTCATTTTGTAATAGTGCGAGCGATGAATCTGTTTAAGGACAATGCAATTGTCATATTTCCATGAAATCCTCAAGAGGAGGTAAAGTGTCATTGGAGAGGTTCTTTGTTAAAGTCGCACAAAAAGAAAGAGTCAACAGATAGCAGTGATTCCGTTAGTGACAGTGAAAGTGGTCCTACCATATATCCGATTGCTTTACGTATATTAAATTTAAATATTAAAAATATGAAAAGGTATGTATGTATTTTGTATTAATCATTTTTACAGTATATGAATATTTTCGAGTTTTGGAACAAATCAACTGGGTTTCCATGATTTCTTATGGGAAAATTCGCTTTGATATACGAGTGGTTTGGATTACGAGCACGTTTCCGGAACGAATTATGCTCGCAAACCAAGGTACCACTGTATATTGCATATTGTTGAAATTATATTAAGATAAAATTAATTCCTGTTGTTACATCAGCGCCTGGATTTTCGTAGTTTATGAATAATTTTTGAATTTAATTAATCATTAATTTATTGCACTATAACGAAAAATCTTTTCTCTAGTATTCTAATCATTCAGACTATTATGACTTTTCATTGGTAGCCTACCAATGGTAGCTAAAAAAAATGAAACGACATCTATCAGGGGCTAAAAAAAAAAGACGCCAGCAAGTTGCCAACCAACAGAAAGGAGCATTGGACAAATTTATAACTGGCGCTGGCCATTCAAGCCACCATAATTCGAGCAACAATGAAGATGAAGAACAAGGAACTTCCATCATCCAACAAAAGGAGTTAGTTCAAGTTGAAAATCAAGGTATAGAAGAAAGCAACAATGATGAAGAAGATGAAAAACCAGTTAACCGTCAACCAGGTAAAAAACCAGTCGAAAAAAGTATAGAAGAAAGTCCATTAGAAAATATTGAAACGCAAATGGAAAATATTCCATTCGAAGTTACACTAAAAGATATTGCTCTGTGGCCTAACGTTTTATCTAATGAAATGGTCGAATTTCTAATTTCAAATAAACCAAGAAATATAGGCGATATAACTACACTTAGATTGGTCTATAAACACGGTGATCGCATTTACTACAGAGGCTTGTGTAAAGACCATTTTTACAGAAAAATTTCGAATGGTGAAAAAGAAGAAAGGACGTGGCTAATTTTTTTCCGAAACAACCAAATCAATTTATTGTTACCCATGCAAAATGTTTTCGGGATCAAAGTCTAAGTTGACTATAGGGTTCCAAAATTGGAAAAATATTGGAATAACTTTGTCCGAACATGAAATGTCAAAAGAGCACATCGCTTCAATGTGTACATTATACAAGCGCTCCTCTACGTTAAATCGCGTTGACGTTCAAAATCTGCAAATTACATCGCAAAAAGAAAATTATTGGAGAGAGATTCTGCGAAGAATTGTATCCACAATAAAATTCCTCGCAAGTTTGGGCATTGCTTTTAAAGGCCATAACGAGAGTGCAACATCTTCGAGAAAAGGCAATTATTTGACTAGTTTAGAGTATTTGAGCGAATATGACGATTTTTTAAAGTTGCACTTACAAAAGTATGGAAATCAAGGTAGCGGACATGTAAATTACTTATCGCATCAGACGTGTGATGAACTTTTGCAAATAATTGCCGATTATCTTAGTGCACACATTGTGGAGGAAATGAAATGCGCAAAATATTATAGTATTATTTTAGATTCTACACCCGATGTTGCGCATGTGGATCAACTTACTTTTGTAGTGCGCTATTTATCAGAAAATGGGAATGTTAAAGAAAGATTTTTAAAGTTCTTCCCTAAGAAAGACACGATGCGGAGTATCTAGAAGAGACAGTTTTATCTACCTTGCAAAATTGGCCAGTAGATATAAAATATTGCCGTGGACAATCGTACGACAATGCAGCAAATATGTCGGCCAAGTACAATGGTCTGCAAACAAGAATAAGATAACATGCTCCATCAGCAACGTTTATTCCGTGCTCCAGTCATTCACTTAATTTAGTTGGTTATATTGCTGCAGGGAGTTGTAGTAATGCTTCCAGATATTTTTTATTCGTGCAAAATTTGTTTGTTTTTTTCCTCCGCATCAACGTTTCGATGGAACCTGTTATGCAATAAATTGGATAAAGGTTCTTATACATTAAAGAAATTGTCAGATACAAGGTGGTCTGCTAGGGCCGATGCAGTTTTAGCGTTAAAATGTGGCTACAAAAATATAAAAGAGGCATTAGATGAGATATGCAATTCCACAAAAGAAAAAAAAAATTGCTGTTATTGAAGCAAAATCATTACTTAAAGAAATGAATGATTATGAAACTGCTGCAATGACAGTCCTATGGAATAAAATTTTGCAAAGAATCGATGCAACGAGTAAATCTTTGCAATCTATTGACTGCACAATTGTTAAAGGTGCGTCATTATTAAAACGTCTAGAAATTTTTATTAATGAAAACATAAGACATAATTTCAACGAAATCGAATCAGAAGTTAAAGAACTAACAGATAAAACATTTGAAGATGATCCCGAGCGAACATCTACAGAAAATCGAAAGGAATTTTTTTTACATAATGTACTCTACGTAATTATTATTATTATTATTATTATTAATAATAATAACATTTAACAGCAGAACTGAACAGACGCGGAAAAATCTATGAAAATGTTAAGTAATTTTTAGAGTTTTTTTCCTGTTTACATTGTGTGTAGAAGAAAAGAAAAAATGCGTTAATAATTTAATAGAAATTTATAAAGATGACCTTGATTCCAACAATTTTAAAGATGAGTTGGAACAGTTTTTAATCTATTTAGATGAAGAAGACAAGCGATCAATTAATAATATATACAAAAAAGCATTAGATATGAAAGCAACTTTTCCAAATGTGGAAATTATTTTGAAAATTTTGTTAACCATGCCAATTTCAAACACATCGGAGGAACGCTCATTTTCTTGTCTAAAAAGAGTAAAAAATTATCTAAGAAAATCAGTTTCAGAGGAAAGACTAAATAATATGGCTATTTTATATATAGAGAGCGATTTACTTAAAATTACTGATTGTGATGAGATAGTTAATAAGTTTGCAAAACGAAAAGCAAGAAAAAATTTATTTAAATATTTTCACATTTGTAATTTTAATTTCAAGTAAAATTCTATGATTTTTTTTGTTCAAATTTCTGATTGTCACTCCTATTATACGTATACCATCATTAATTATACTCTTACATATGTTCAGCTATTAGTTCAAAACTTTGTGATTATTATTATGCTATTATTAATTATATTATACATATATTATATTCAAATTTTATTGGAAATAAAACATTAATAGTACATAATATTTTTTATTAATTTAAAAAAATAGTTAACATGTACTTTTTTTTTTCCCTGTCTCTCTCTTTTTTTTTTTTTAAGGGGCCCAAAATTGTCTTCTGCGCCCGGGGCCTCAACCTACCTTAATCCGCTTCTGAGCACCAGATGTTAAAGATATGATTGAGTTTTGCATATGGGCCTTCTGAGTTAGCTTTCAGTTTAGTGTCTACTGCCTTTTGTAATTGGGTCACCAGTTTCCTCTCTGGTTGCTGATTACATGCGATGGTAAATAACTTTCTGTCCTCTAACCTGAAATATCCCGAGGTAACTATCTTCCTCTTTACTATTTGATAAAGCTCCCTCCACAAACAACTGCATCCGTCTTTAAAATTTCGGAATTCGCTCCTTAATTTAATGCCAATCTCGAGGTTATTCTACTTGAGAAGCTAGATAACGTATGTACTGTGGAAAGGACATTACTAAATATTAAAAGGACATAACCAAAGTGTGGATCATAGGAGGGGAGAAGATGAAGTTTTTATTTTCATTTACGAAATCAGTCAGAAAGATTATAACGCAGCAGTAGATTTGAACTCAGAACTTAACGTGCTGTTAAAACAACAGGAAACGACAGAGTTGTTATTGCAGAAGATGAGAATACGATTAGTATGAACGAACTATTTCAGAAGGTGATACATTGGCGAATGCGAGTCTTATTCGATATTGGGCAAACCGCGAAGGGAGAAAGGAGAGGCTGACCTGCATAATAAACTGAGAAGTGGTCGTCCTTCCACTATAGTGACGCCAAGACACTGCTGCGTCAATGACCTTATTCTATATTACTTGTGCTCCTGTGACACAGCTAGCGAGGTTCGCTTGCTGCATATCATCATAGGGAATTGGCCCATCATTCTGAACCGCAGTCCAAGAAACTATTAGTGGGTTGTTTTGGACTAAGGCCATGAGGGGTCAAATATATTATGTGGGTGAACTATGTGTGCCGTTTAGCCAGGGGGAACTATGCAATCCTGCCCCAACATCGACTAATTCTTTGAGATAGGATTCGGGCACAGGCCGATGATCATTAGAATTGGCCTCAGTTTCTCCAATGCCGAAGAAATTCAAGATGGCATCGTCAGTAGGGGGAAAGTCATGTCCACAGCATTTTTGGGATGAGAAAGGCATGTTTATTGTAGAATTCTTTCTTTTCAGGGAGTAAGGTGAACTCCGATTACTATGTGATTACATTATGAAAATTAAAAGCACTTGATGAATTCTTCCCACCAGAGAAATGTCTGAAGGAATGTCTTTTCATGTCAGTTTTAGCTGCACACAAGTCTACGCTCTGCTGTATAAAACAGTAGTGTGTAGATAAAAATACTGTTTATTTAATTAAAGTTAGACTATTCCTTTAACTGTTTAAAGGCATGTTATCCTCTTTGAGGATAACATGCCTTGATTTTTAACTTTCTAAAAAATTATTCTTAATGTTTACTGTATACAGAATCCTGCGAAAATTGAAAATCAACGGGTAACCAAATTTTCGAATCCGTGGACTGGAATGACTGAAATTTCAAGGACTCAGCATAGAAGTTGATTCCTTGAAATTCAAATCAATAATGACACGACATTCTCTGACCTTCATGCTCCCAGAAATTATGAGAACAGTTAATAAAAACGCTAAAACAAAATGCTTCCATATATTTAAACACGCGTCTGGGACAGTTGAGAACCTCTAAATTGGACGATTTTCTGACATTAACAATGGCCGATTTAAAAATAATTACAAGAAATAACAGACTATGAAATGATAATAGTGTATACCATTGATAAATAACACGACATTGCGACAATCGCTTTATGAAATTATTTTATGTAACTGTTCCATAACAGTTTTGGCGATTATTCTACTAACTTTCATATCAAAGGCTGTTAGATGTTTTAAATTTCCAAACCTTAAGAAACTTGTCATCTTATTCCGATTTCGTTGTATTTATTATCATGCCTTGCACGTTATAATATTCTTTTTCTTTCAGATACACTTGAACTGGTACGATTCTTTGGTTTGGATTTTCTAGATTACGAGGTTAACTATGCAATATTACTTTCGCGTTTAGCAAATACGCGTTATGGACTGAAAGCTTCGTGATGTAATTCTTTACAGCGAACAGTGTTTGTGACCCGAACTTAATGCATCGTAATAAACGAATTAAAAAGTTTTAAAAATATGTCATATATAAGATTGGGTAAGTTCTCTCAGAGGCAACAAAGACTGTGAGGTGTATTGTGCGTGTTAATCACGTGCATATGGTGAGGCAGAAGAGCGATTATAAATATAGCGCTAGCTTTATGGATCACCTCATAGCCTTAACTGCCTTGGAACTCTGTGAAGGCAGCTATGACCCGATTTCATTTTATTTAAAAGTTATCATTTAGTCATTTCCATAAATATTAACTTATATTTTAATAATTAACATAAAATGACAGTTCCTTCAAGAAATTATCGTATTAAATTACTTTATTGTAAAGTTAAATCGTTCAAAGTTATGATCAGGACAAATGCTGCATACACTTATGGGACGTTATATGCTTTATATGCTACTCAGGTGGCGCTCTTCAGCCAAGCCAGCTTAAACCATTTAAATTCTTAAAAATATTGTTACAAAAATTAAAAAGTAGAGTAATTTAAGTACTGCGATTATATTAAATACAGTAATAAGCTACAGCAATTAACTACACAGTTAACTAAAATTTAAAAGTTTAAATTATAATGCCTATATGCATATTGTGCGTATAGGACATTGGTTCGTATAGGCTATGGCAGTCAACGGATTCACGGGTACCCATGCTCACTGCGAGACACAAGAAACTGCGCCATGCATGGGCACGTCAGCATCAAAACTGGGCCTCTGACACATGGGAAGCTGTCGCCTGATCTGATGAATCGCGTTTCACATCTGTCATGCTGATGGGCGTATCAGTATTTGGAGAAAGCAACAGGAGGGCACAGCATCTGGATGGGCTGTTGGTGTTTGATAGGCTGGAGGCGGTGGTGTTAGCATTAGCATTAGTAGAGGCATATGATGCAAGAAAGCAAGCTTATGCAGCATCAGCCAAAAAAAAAAAAAAAAAAAAAAAAAAAGACACTTCAATTTAACCCCATCCGTTCGTTCGAAATACCTGTCCAGCTGAGCCTTAAATTTATTAAGGCTATCAACTTCCACAAGGGATGGAAGTCTGTTCCACCAACCAACTACCATTCAGCATGCTCAAACCATTCAAGGCTTTATACACCACAGTCAGATCACCTCACACGCGCCTAGTCTCCAGACACTGTAATTTTCAAAACTTAAGCCTTTCTTCGTAAGAACAACCCTTTGTTCCATTCGATAATCTTGTTGCCCTTCTCTGTACTCGTTCCAACAGCTCTACATCCTTCTTGAAATGAGGCCTCCACACCTGTATACACTACTCAAGGTGTGGCCTGACCATTGCCTTATAAAAGGGAATAATCACCTCCTTATCCCTGCTAGAAACATTCCTGTATATCATTGACAAGACACCATGAGCTACTCTTGCAACCGTCTGCACTGCTCAGAGAACTTCATATCTGCCTGTACAATTACTCCCAGGTCCTTTTCATTCTCTATCACTGTCAGTGTAGTACCACAGAGTTGATACGTTGCTCTGGGGTTGCTGTTTCCCATGTGTAGTACTTTACATTTGTCAATGTTAAACTTTATTTGCCACCTCTCAGCCCATCTGCTCAACCTTTCCAGATCCTGTTGCAGCAGCATAGCGTTAGTAGTGTCCTTAACAACCCTGCAAACCTTTGTATCGTCTGCAAACTTGGACATTAAGCTTGATATACCATCATCAATATCATTTATAAATACAGAAAACAATAATGAACCCTGAGGGACTCCACTAATAACATTAGTCCACGATGAGCAGTGTCCATTGATTACCACTCTCTGTCTTCTCCCCGTAAACCATCCCTTTATCCATAGCACCAATTTGCCTCCAATGACACACTGCTCCAATTTGTGCAGCAGTCTTCCATGTGCAACAGTATCAAAAGCCTTTCTAAGATCCAAGTATATAATATCAAAGTTATTCCCTGCATCCAGTTCTTTTGTGACTGCATCATAGTATCCAATCAAATTGGTCAGGCAAGACTTTCCCTTAACAAAACCATGCTGTGTCCGAGCTATAACTGAAGTCTTGTCTAGATGATCCTGCAGTGCTTCTTTAACCAGTGCCTCCATTAATTTTCCTGGAACAGAAGTTAAACTCACAGGTCTATAATTACTTGTGTCAGCCTTTGATGTGTCAGACTTGTGTCAGCCCTTGTGTTAAGGTTTGGTGACTTTTCGTGGTATGTCCTGGGTCCTCTTGTCACTGTTAATCAACCACTAGATGGGAACGCTTAGCTTTCTATCGTTGCCGACAAAGTACACCCCTTCATGATGACAGTGTATCAGACAACTGTGACGTTTATTAACAAGACAACACGATATTCCACAAGCCCAAGCAGGTTGCTAATTAGGTTCAGGAACATGACAATGAAGTCTCCCTCTTTTTGTGGCCACCCAACTCAGCTGATCTCAACTCAATTGAGCATGTTTGGGACCTACTGGAAAATGACATTCGATGATACGACCATACGCCTGACAATGTGCGGCCATTAATGGACACATTGCGCAACGCATGGATAGCATTATACCAGCAAACCCTGCAACACCATGTGGAATCCATGCCAAGATGTATACAGGCGGTATTATGGGCAAACGTTGGCTCCACAAGGTATTAGGTAGGTGCTATTAAAGCAAAGCCAACTTAGTGTATAACAATATGGTGACTGTTAGAAAATATTTACAGTAATTTAAATCAAAGCACATTGAAACCAAATAAATCATCCCAATCCGTACCATGTTAATCATGATCTCGTGGTCGTGATTCACGAAAATAGAGTTATATTTCGTTTAAAGCTCAATATAATTGAGTCTTTTCACTGTCCACTTCCATAAAACATCTGATAGAATTCTAAAAAAATATATTCTTTTTCTCGATACCCAGATTTTATGATTGTAACTTAACTTTTGGACAGTGTATTATTTTCAACATGATTTTTAGCGCAGGTGTTTAAATTCGAACAGAGAGGGCAATAGCTATGGAAAAAAAATAAATATTGAGGCAATGGTGCAACGATTTCACACCACATCTTTGTCTATATGTAAGGTAGCTTCGATGTCTTTTTTCTTATGATTGGCCGCATTACAGCGCAGTGTGGTATTCGACACGCACTCATATATTAATGAGTCGAAGTTAAGAGCGTCGTAAACCTGTAAGTTTCGTCATATCCAGTGATCTCGGGCATCAGTTTAAAACATTTTCTTACTCCGTTTTTCCCACGTTCGTGACCAACGTGTTGAGAAAACCCTTTCTCCTATGGCGTAAGACTTTCAGAATCACCGCTTTTCCAGTTGTGTGCTGGGGGGCTCGATTAGAACGAACAGGCGGAATGAATAATAAAAATGTTTATGAGTTGAGCGATTGCATCCACATCAAAATGAGGTTAATAGTACTACTAGCCTGCTTGCTTCCCTGCCTTCAGGTTGTACATGGTCAGTAAATCAGGCCAGATTAATCGGTCAATGTAGACTATGCATGCAACCTTCAAACGATTTTTTTTATATCGATGTCGTCTTATGTATCGCTTTCTTCTTTTCTTTCTTTCGTTCTTTCTCCAATGTGGTTTCGATTGTAAGAGCATTTGGAAATGTCTTTTCTTGCCGAGAGACAGACACTTGGACTTCTTAAACGATTAATTCTTCACAGCAAGGTCCAGCTCGTTAACAGATTGATCGCGAAGCATCTACTCGACCTTGGAGTTTTATTCCCTGAGCAATCAAAAACATCTGTTTTCTCAAATCCCCATAAAAGTTACTTTTAACATGCGGTGTAGTGAACAATTTCTATTTGTAATTTCACTGAAGATTCATTATTGACTCAGAGAACATTATCCATCACCGAATACTCCATGTCATACTGCACAACACGTAGTGACTTTGTTTGAAGGCACAGACATGCAAAAGCCCCGAGAGACTTTTAATTGGAAAAAAGGGGGGCAAAATAAAGAGTTTTCATCTGTGAATTAAAAGTTATCTCGTCTTTGGATTCAACATGATCCCAAACGCATTCAACCCAAGTTCCATGATATTTGGACATAAATTTGAGAGAAACTATCTGATCACGTCAACGGTCTGCGCGAATAGCACAGACTGTTAACGTGATCAGATAGTTTCTCTCAAATTTATAGTGGTTATAATTACCATCCTCTCCAAACACCGGTTGGAAAAGACACGAGTTGGAATCCTGTCAATGACGCGAAGAACTTGTACAGCTTTTTTCTCTCTATGGTTGAGTTAGTTTGTCACAGGCATAGATACCAACGTATACCCTCCCAGGAAACCCGTGTTTTTCGTCAAGAAAAACAAGGAACCGACCAGAGGACGCATTCAGTTTATGGACATAGTACACATGGGTGGAGAAGAGTTTTCTCTGGTAACCCTAATTGATCAAATATATATTATTTAATCAGCAATCATGTTATAAGTTTGATCTCGTGCACAGCGAAGATAAATTTAAAGCATAAAGCGAGAGATAGATTGATTAAAGAGAGAGATAGATATAACATCATGTGTGGATTAAACTCGAAAGATAGAAAAAAACATGCTCTAACCGAGCTACATTGTGAAAAAAAACATAAAAATAAAAGTTCCACCTTGTTGCATTTTACCCTACGATATTTTAAGATGACAGATTAAAATGATTATGTGCTCTTTTTATCATATACAATTTCGACATATTTGACTCCAGAGAAATATATGTCAGTAATCTTGTTAGATGAACAAGCCATAACAACCCTTACCGCTGTTGTTCATACTGCAGATTAAATGGGCCACTAGGACTTGCAAGGTAGGACCTAGTGGCCCATTGTAGCATGCGTTTGAAATAATTCCAGCATAACTAGAGCAATATTGATGTGTTGTAACCCAGTGTTATAAGAAACAAGTCAGTATACAACCTTGAGTTCCTTTCATTTCACTTTCTAAATGGAAAAAAATGAACAAAGCATAAGCAAAATATGATTGTTACAAGTGACTCCTATTTCCTTGGCTTCCATTTTCTTCTTAAAAAAACACACAATCTCCGATCCAGTATAATACATGGAAATTATCCGCGCAAATACTAAAAGAAATGGGCAGCTAGTTAATTATTTTTGGATAATCAAGGGCATCGCCATTTGCAGTATACCCTTCATGAAATGAAATGTAGAACCTATTTTGAATAGAAGATTGTGGTGACCAAAGTTATCAAATACTCTGAATAATCTGGTTTGATGCACGCTGGATCCAAGAACAAATTTTCCGAAATGCACTGGAGATCTGAAATCATCACAGCTCTTCCTCCAATGAGACTCTAATCGTTGCTAAGATACTAATAATTTTAGGGAACAGGTAGATTTGTCACTTTATATTTGCAATTTATCACCGAATTCTGAAGATTATAGAGCGAGATGATATGATTGAGGTGTTTAAGACTTTGAATGGATGAGAAAACTCGGTGCTGGTGGGATTCTTCCTCTATCTCAGACTACACACATGAGGGGGCACAAATTCAAATTGAGAAAGGATGGTTGTAGAATAGATGTGCGGAAGTTTGGCTTTAGCCAGCACGTGGTTGATTGCTGGAACAAACTTCCATCTGTTGTTGTGGAAGTCAGCAGTTTGAATAAATTCAAGGCAGAACTAGACAAACTAATGGAGGGAATGGATATGTGAAATGGGAAGTGCTGGCTTTTGTTTTCTTTTTGGCTGATGCTGTATAAGCTTGCTTTCTTGCATCATTTTCCACTTCTAATGCTAAATTTTCTGTCCCTGTAATGTTCTGTCCCAATATGAACAGGGGAAGTAGCAATTAACTACGTCAACTCAACCAGAATAGACCGCTATTGGGCTCTAACAGCAAGACGGAACCCTACGATGTCCTGTCATCAACTGTCTCTTGAGGTTGCAGCCACAGATGAAAACAGTCCCAACCGTATTAAGTCCCAACAACTGCATTAAGAAGGCGCAGTTCAAGTGGACTCTACGCAAGGAAGCCATTGCTTTGTATCCCATTACAAATTTCGACATCTAAGACAAAACAGATACTTCTGAAGGGCTATTTAAAAATGAACAGACCATCAAATATTAGACTCAATGACAATGCTATTCAAATTGTAAGATCTTATAAATATTTAGGGATTATGATGGATTACCGCTACTGGTCATGGTAGCCTTTAACTCTAAGCTATACAAGTTTGGGTTGGCTGCCACGCCCTTATGTAAATGTGGGTCTCGGACACTCTTGTCCATTTAATATTTGAATGTTATTTGTATTAAGATTTACTTAAAATAGTTTCCAACTCCTTACAAATGTGTACAATGAGAATGAGTTGCCTCAGTTTCTTAGTTGCAAGGAAAATTTTTATGCTTTTTCAGATTTCGCAGAGAAATTGTTTAGACGAAGAAAGCGAATTTATAATAATGAATTAGATGCAAATGGTTAACTTATAGTAAGTAAATTGAATGCTGAATAGTGTTCAGTTTTATGTTTTTCTACGTCCAAAGATGTAGTAAATGTAAATATGTACAGAAATCCTTATAAGCCAAGGTATTATACTTGTTGAAAGGAAAATTCCTGTGATGGATTTCTTGGAGTTTGGAGTTTTTTTGGATTACCTGACAAATTGAGTCAGAATGGAGGTTTTTGAGCTAGCGTTTGAAATATCATTGGTCTTGTGGATTGGCCATTAATTATGTTCTTTAAATTAGAGAACTGTTAAATTGCAGATCTTTATGTTTGTACCTGAACTGGAGACTGCAGAATCGAAAGCTCCTAGTGAATGTGGCACTGATTATTAATGTAGTAGTGATTTGGTAAAGTGACAAGAACTAGATATTTTATAGGACAATAGAAATGGGTTGTAATGAATGTTGTCTAACTATTCTGTCAAAACTGGGTGTAATTTAATGAATACCGGAAAATTGTTTGCAGTTGGATAATGATGCGACAGCTGTTTTGTCATGAGTGCTGAAATGAGCTATTGTGATTGTTAGACTGGTTGATGGTCGTTTAGGTTGAGGACGTTTAAAAAACTGCAACTTATGGAATTGTAACCTGAGACATTGCATAGTTATTAATGAATATTTTGCTGGTTGTACATCTTTGCCTGATGGATTGTTGGATAATGGTAGACATACTAACATAGATGGTGTCTATTTAGACTTGTAAATAAATTGTCAATGTCTTCGGGTGCTTGGGCTGCACCTGGATTGTTTGCAGAAAAAGAATGGGTTTTATAATCGATGTTGAGGTTTTGTTTATCAATGGAGCTTCTAGATAATTGGTTATCTCTAAAGTATAACTTCTGGTCTAATATAATAGTTTGTTCTGGTTGTAGGCAAATTATATGAAATGTATGGACGTTTTTAGTTCGTTCAACTGAAAGGTAACTGTGTGGATTGAATGCCCATGTGTATTGGGTTTACTCGGATTCATACTTCTAAACTATGTTTTGATTGTGAACCGTGTTTTGAGTTGACAACAGTTTGTGTTGTAATTCTTGTGGTCTAAAATTGAGATAAAAGAATTTCTCTGATTCTGTCGGCAGTTGGCAGACTAGAATAATTATACAGGGTGTTTCAGTTAAACGTTTCAGAACTTCTAAGAGGGGTAGGGTACATCCTGACAACTCGAAATCATATAGCAATGTGGGGTCGGAAATGCTTTCCTGAAGCGGTGTTGTACACAGAAGCACCATAAAAAGAAAAGAGACCGTAAGTGAGAAATCGTTTTAATAATACATGAAAAGAAGCGAAAGGTACATGGATTAAAGTAAGTGTTCGAAGTTTCTTCCACGGGTTACAATGCACGCCTCACATCTCCGACGCATGGACATCCGAACATTCTGGAATACTCCAGGCGAATTTCGAATTTCTTCGGCAGCTACTGCGATTCTTGCAACCAGCTCCTCAGCATTGTCAACAGGGGTGTCATAAACTAGCGATTTCATATGACCCCAGAAATAAAAATCAAGACATGATAGGTCGGGTGACCGAGCAGGCCAACGCACGGGACCACCACGTCCGATCCACTGTTGACCAAATGTGACATCCAGGTAGTTACGAACATCTCCGCTATAATGGGCAGGGGCTCCATCGTGTTGTAACCACATTGTCTGTTGCGTCGATGCAGAAATCTGTTCATCTCTCAAAAGTTGTCACCCGACCTATCATGTCTTGATTTTTATTTCTGGGGTCATATGAAATCGCTAGTTTATGACACCCCTGTTGACAATGCTGAGGAGCTGGTTGCAAGAATCGCAGTAGCTGCCGAAGAAATTCGAAATTCGCCTGGAGTATTCCAGAATGTTCGGATGTCCATGCGTCGGAGATGTGAGGCGTGCATTGTAACCCGTGGAAGAAACTTCGAACACTTACTTTAATCCATGTACCTTTTGCTTCTTTTCATGTATTATTAAAACGATTTCTCACTTACGGTCTCTTTTCTTTTTATGGTGCTTCTGTGTACAACACCGCTTCAGGAAAGCATTTCCGACCCCACATTGCTATATGATTTCGAGTTGTCAGAATGTACCCTACCCCTCTTAGAAGTTCTGAAACGTTTAACTGAAGCACCCTGTATATATGTAAATAGCTATGTTGCTAGCTCTGCACCTTACAACACTGTAGTTTTAGTTTTAAGGTTTTTAGGAGTTTCAAGTTGTGTTAAAATTGATTAACTATATGTTTATTTTCCTATAAACTTTTTCACACTTCTCTCTTCTTACTCAGGGATGTCTTTTATTTCTTTCCCTTTCTTTCTGTCCACTTTTCTTCCCCTACATTTCCACATTGTTCCCTCTAATTCCCATTCCCTTTCCTTGAACTCCTTAGGGCTCCCAGGCTTGCCTGATAGCCCCAGTAAGAGTCTATTTTTTAGTGGTTCATCCTGGCTGCCTCCACGTGGCTTGGAATGGGAGTCAGGGGATAGGGGACCAGGTGTCTTCTGCTCCCTGGCTGCGAAATGCCATGTGCCGGCTCTCAACATTCAACACAACGCACACATACCTACACAAATACAGACTTGCCGGAATGGAATTGGTGCTATGTCTTATCAGATGCATCAGCGGCTTATAAGGGAAACCCTGAAGACCGCCGTACAATACACAAAAACTTTAAATACTTTAAAAATCCCATCAACCCCAATTGAGGGCTACAGAGCCAATCTGTTGTTTGGCTCTGTCAACAAATTGTCGGCTTGAATTTGCTGTTCTTGAAGTTTTGGTTTAGACTTGATTAAAACTGGCCGACTGCAATTGTCGGCTTTAACCACAAATTATGTTGTAAATAAGTTCAAGGTGATAGTTCACCCAAGTTTGGTGACTTTCGGGTTGACAGTTGTATTTGTATTTTGTATTATGATTGGTAACTGTGTTCAATTAGTTGCTAGGTGGTAATTCATTCATTTATAATTGAGAGTTTGTACACCGCTAAATGCTAATTGAGTTATGGAGTTAACTTATTAATTGATTGATCTGTATTTTGATTAGTTTTATGTTTGTTTTTTTTTGGCAGTAACAGATTCCACTGGTGACCTATATTCTATAATCAATTATTCTTTATTCTTCAGTTTCAGGGGATGCCCTCTACTTTCATCTCCTTGCTTTCTATCCACTTTCCTTCCAATTTATTTCCCACGCTTTTATCTCTGTATATCCCACTTCCTTTCCATAAATACCATGGGGCTCCCAGGCTTGCCTGATAGCCCCAGTAAGAGTCTTTTCCTGGTGGTAGAACCTGGCTGCCTCCACGTGGCTTGGGATGGGGGTCAGGGGGCAAGGGACCAGGAGTCCCCTGGCTGCGAATTGCCTTGTCAGTTGCATCAGCAGTTATAGGCCAACCCTGGAAACCGCCATACAAACACAAATACTTTGAATAGCTTGAATCCCGTTAACCCCAAACCTCCGCACAGATTGTCGAAACTGGTGCCATGAACATGTGACTTGGAGCCCTGACAAACAGGGTAGTGTTTGTTTTCTGATAAGTCCGTTTTAGCCAAACAAATTTTAGACTTTATTTCATCTGGAGACAACAAGAAATGCGGTACCATGACTCAGGGGATGTAAGTGTCCCTTTCATCAGAGAAAGGGACACTTACGGTGGAGGAAATATTGTCGTGTGGAACGGAATAATGATCAATGGCCGCACTGCTCTTCCACTTTTCATGGTTTTTTATATGGGTATCGTAACTGTGCAGACGTACCGAGAACAGATCCTCGAATCCTATGTGCGACTTTTTAGGGGTGCGATTGGTCCAGATTTTCTTTTCATGCACGACAACGCCATGCACATAGAGCTCAAGTGATGGAGGAATATCTTTAAACTGAAGATGTACAACGACTGCCGTAGCCAGCACGATCACTAGACTAAAATCCGATCGAACATGTGCGGGATGCCCTTGGGCGTCGCATTGCACGTCGACAGCCAATTCCTCGATCACTTGGTGAGTTAAGGTCTGCGCTGGCTGAAGAATGGGATTTGCTGTCACGGAATCTTATGGACGCCCTTATATCGAGGGTTAGTCACCACTGTTAGGCCTGGTTAGCCATTGGAGAAGATCATACGCCGTACTGATGTCATGGACCATATTTTCGAGCATCTTGTATCGACTTCTGTAATGTGACCTTTTTGGTAATTCTTATACAACCCATATAAATGCCGTTATACCTGCCGAAGTTTCTCGCTGTCTCTTCATTTCATCCTTATTCCATGATACACCACCATACCAAATTTTGTCCCGCTTCATCGCAAGCTGCACGAATTACACCGCGTTTTCTACCTGTTCTGTGAATTTTGTCGAGTAGTGTAGTATCTGTTCTCTCATTTCAGAGTGGCGATTTTTCTCGCAACTTCCGAGGTACGTGAGTAGTAACACAACGGAACCTCTGACAGTAGAGTTGATAAAATTTTCAATGTTCTGTAAATTTATTGTTTCCTATTATCGTTTAACATCATTAATGTTTTAATTATTATTTATAAAAGTTAATAATTAAAACTTGTACCTGCATCTAAAAGGCTGTATCTCTTACAGTATGTAAAAGCTCATATTAAGACGACAGGCAGCTATATAAGCAAAAAAGCTTATATAGCTGCAAAAAACACAACAAAATTCAAAAAAACACAAACAAAATGCACACTAATGTTTCGTTGGCCCACTCCTTGCTTGATGACTGCTGCACATCGTTGTGGCATCGACTGAATAAGATTCTGAATGTATTCCTGGGAAACCCGGATTAATATCTCCTGCAACTCTCTAAGTGTTCTTGGTTTCTTTTTCATTACTAAAACACTCATTTTGTTCCAACAATTTTCGGTTGGATTTTCCCAAGCCGTGTTATTGTGCGAATTGTTTTATCCTTAAACCATTTTTGAATGAACAGTAAAGCACAGCGAAATAAATTATATTTATTTAAGCAAAAGTGCGATATTTCAAATATTTAAAACTTTTGCTAATTTTATGAAATAGTACCTACGATTTGGGGTCTATGACGTGGAGCAGAGTCGTCCCGAAAAATGCAATCCCCATAGTGATCTCCAATTGTAGGAAGTAATTTTGTTTCAAAATGTCCTTGTATGAATGAATTTATGAAGGGTACGAATGAATGAATTCACTGTGGAGATGATAGTCAGAATGAAGTTCTCCTCCTCTTCTTCTTCATCTAATAATCTGCTGGCTGTCCGAACCATGCAAGTTTAATTTTGATTCATCAAATAAAGTAACACATTTCCACTAATTCTCAGACCAAGTAACATGTCCTTTGCCCACTTTAGACACTGGACTTGCATTTTTTGCGTCAAAAGTGGTTTTTTTCTTGGGCAAAGTGCCACTAACCCCGATGAGAAAAGGCGTCTACCTACTGTGGCAGTACTTGCCTTTATTCCTGTATCCTTCTCCCATGCTGTTTTGAGATCTGTCGATGAGGATCTTCTGTTTCGGACACACAGACAGACCAGAATTCTGTCCTGCGCTGCAGAAGATATTGGTGGGCGTCCACTTCCTTTCTTCTTCCTGTCCATCTGCATTCAAGCAGCAGCACTTTTCCAACCTAGTGTTAATCATGAAAACTTAGCCACTGAAATAGCGCAGAATGCTAGGCTGGTGGCATATGCGCTGTATTTATGCTGTCGCTAGGGTGATGCAATCATGACATCATCTAAGAGAGCTTGCTAGAGATGGATGATGCAATAGGGTAATACTATTACGAAACATATATGATATATTGCCAAATATTTCATAGGTGAATTTTGCAAGTGATGCAATTTTTCTGAGCACCACCGTATGTATTACTTTGTGCATTTGGTGTAGGTATTACTGTATGCCACTAACTTCTTAAAACATATTTTTGTCTAACCCATCAATGGCGTCACTTTATTTTGCAATATCTGTATTTAGAATTCATGATTGATCCTTGGTTTCTCATGATACGATAAATCATTCTGTAGGTAAGTCGAACAATGCGCTTCGTTTTATAAGAAGAAATACTGAGCAAGAAATAAAATGAAGCAAACCCGAAATTTTTATCAATATTTTATTCTCCTCCTAAATGTATTCTAAAAGCTACATAACAGATAATATGTACAATACACAAAAGTGTCACTCACAAAATTACCGCACTGAATAGATAGATCACAGATATACAAGATATAGCTTACCAAATGTATCCGGACATTCCTCCCAATGGTCGGAATGTTTATAAAGCGGAAATAGGTTTAAATTGTGCAGGAAATAGCAAAAACCTCACAAACAAACAAGAATAAGTCATATAATGGCATTGATACTGATTTTAACAGGCATTATCTTCGGATTCTGTATCAGCATCGCCTACGATGAAATCTGTGAGGGCTAACTCAGTGTCTTTGGTCCATTCAAAATCGGAGATAGATAACTTAAAGACACTTTACACGGTCTTCAAATCAAACAGGTGTGAGTGTGGGTCTATAATGCCCGCAAGAGATTATTTTTTCCAGTGTTTTGCGTCCCATTGAAGTTCGAAGGGGGCGGGTGCATAGTTTGGGGTTGCCTCTCCTGGTTTGGAGTAGAATCAGTGGTTTGAGTGCCAAAACCGCACTGGATTGATCACACGTATATGCCGAGTCGTATATTGACGTGTTGGACAATTCCGTGATGCCACACTCTGGCAGTTCTGTGGAAATGGAATACTCCATGTTCCAACATAATAATAATCCATCTCGACAACTCGCCTGGCCTGCCCAGAGTGTTGCTGATGTGTTCTTCTCCTATTGCTGAACTGGCTATTACAATGAAGGAGAATTTGGCACAAATTTCTGTTCCCAGCTGGAAAAGGAACTGGTCAAACGTGTTTGAGGACGGATCAATGAATTTGTTCATTAAAACTCGTCTTTTTTCTAAACGTGGAGATGTCCGAATACTATTGGTATGACAGAGTATATAGCAAGGAAATATCACTATAATTTATTAATTAAAAGAGAAATTTGATGATCTGAAATCTAAATCAATAAAGTTACATCATAAGTTAATATTCAAAGTGAGCAACCCTTTTACGAACACTTTTAAGGGCAAGTAGATGTTTTTAAGAGAACAAAAGATGATTGCTTAGAAGCATAGAAATGAATCTTTGGGCTATTTGAGCTTTAAAAAAGTTAAGTGACACAAAATCATTAGGATCAAAGCTCTAGTCCCAGTTCCTTTAAGTCGCCCACGTAATAGATCAAAAGTGTTTGAATCTCTACATCTACAATCACTGGTCAAAAATTTAGAAACCTTTTGCAAATGACATCAACAGATAATTAAACGCACAGTACACAAACGTAAGTTGTCACACGCCCCAAGACAAGACCGTGGAACAGTGAAAAAAGATCATGTGGCCTGACGAGTCTCAATTCTATTTTTTTACCAATGATAAAATGAAAGTGTTTCGTTAACCTCATGAAGCCATGCAATCAGACTGCCTTTTGTCCACCACTCAAGCAGCTGGTGGTGATACCATCTCTCTCGAATCGGACTAACATTATCCTACAATGCGTAATTTTTACCCGGATTGCGATGGATTCATTCGTTGGATTTTTCCACCGTGCAAAAATTGTATCTGAACGGTTCTAGGAACATTGCCAAGACTTCCAACATCTACGCTGGCCGCCTAGATCTGAATCCAATTGCGGATGCCTGGGATTTGTTGGAAAGTGTTGTTCGTCTTCGCAGTTCTCTACCGACCACAATCCACTGACAAATATTCTGATGGAAGACTGGTCAAATATGGAACTAGACTTCCTGAGACATTTATTGGAATCCATGTCACAGCGTGTATGAGCTATAATTCTGCCGAAAGGTGGCCCTACTAGATATTGAGTAAAGGTTTCTAATATTTTGGACAGTGAGCGTAGAAAACTTAATAATTGCAGCCACATACTCTTTAGCAATACAGCTATGAGAACTGATAGCTTATAAGTTAAATAGAAACTGCTTCATTAACTGAGTGCGTTAAGTGAGTGTTATATAGATGGTAAAAATGTAATGAAGTCAACAAAAGGTACTTCAGTAGAATGTTTATGCATTTACGGTAGCATGTAACAAAAACCTTTAAAACAATGTCCTTAAATTATTTTGCTAAATATTAAATATATACAACTTGGTGGCATACAGTTATCAAAACAGTTAAATGCTTTTGTTTGCCTGACAGATCTCTGTTTCCTATTACAATTGTCTTAACTGTTCATGAGGAACACTTCTGGCTTATGACAATGGAAGAAACAGCATGTTTTCGATCTGGTCCTTCGATATCATCTTGTTCCTTGGAGAGCATCCTTGCCTACAGTCGACAGATGAAATTATGATTATCAAATCCATTTGCTTGCTTTCCGTTGTTCATTTTTCCGTTTATTTCATCCAACCCATTAGCATGACCATTCTTATTGCTAACTATTAAATCACCCTTCTCTTCTTTTCTCGATGGTAACAAGACCTTTTCTAGCGACATAAAAGGAGATTCAAAAGCAAGGCTTCCAATGTACGCTAGACTAAGGGACATTACTATATGTCCAAAGTACCAATAAATCTGAAAAACAAACAGAAAAATATTTTAAAAACTTTTAAAACGTACAGCTTAAGTGTAAAAGGTATTTAAAACAATCAGTGTTGCCTTTTCATTTAAATATGCTGGAAAAAGAATTAGGGAAACAATAATTATATGTAGCATTTAATATTTATACATAGTATTAATATTTATAGAAAATATATTCACGTCGTGTAAGAAAGTAAAAATAATTAAGACGGAAATGATAAATGTATGAATCAAAGGAAATGGCAGCCTTGACCCATTGCCACCAGCGAAAAATAAACTTGGGGAGGTTTCGAACCAAACTCCATTGATAAACGGGCAAAGGAAGTTTTCTGTAAGAAGTAAGTTACGGTTAAATTAATCGAGCTACTACTTCCTCATATTAATTTCCTTTTATTACCGAGGAATCCGGTGTTAATTGACCTTTAAAAAACTAGCCAACTATGAATTCATACAGATAAAAAAAATTATGTATCTAACTCCATAAAACGGATCAGTTATTTAGAGAAAAGGGAGATTTTAATTTATAAGCCATATTGAGTTGGATCCTGATAGGTTGGCCAGATTTTTAACGTCCTGTTCCAAAGTTTATAGTTAATTCTTGCTTTGTAGCTCTGTGGACAGTTAGGTAGGTCTAGCTGAACTTTCTGAAACTCACAAATCGTAATTGTTCAAATATGGCCTTACCTAGAAGCTCTCATTGCCTCGAAAATCTGGCCATGTGCATTTGCAACGTATATCAACCAGGTCCTCAGTAGTGCAACTGTCAAATTACTGTCATAAGGGAACTACCTCATCTACTCTTGCGTCTAATGTCTGTAAATTGGGTATGTTCTCCAGTCAGTTTGCCTGTTTGCTGGATGAAAAATTCGAGTTCCTCGGAACTCGAATTTTTCATCCAGCAAACAGGCAAACCTCTAGCCTTACAAGTATTATTTTTTATAATAGAAGAGAAAGGAGAAATATGTCATTATTATACGCATATACTGTATGATTATGTGAATATCGTAGCAATGATTAATTTAAGGCTTTCAGAAATTAACTGATACATTTACATTTTCATTTTATAAGCAAAAACAAATAAAACTGAGTTAATTGAAATTTACGTACGAATGTAAAGTGATGACCATATGACCTTTCGTGGGCAAAAGCGGCAAATGCCCGTTGTACAAGAGGAGAGATCAGGTAAATCATAAAAGTTAGACGACTGAGAGGGATAAAAGCCTTCCAGCTTAGAAATCTGTTCAATATTCCTGCAAATAGATAAATTAATGAACTAAATTATTATATAAAGAAAAACTTTTCCCAAACTTAAAAATATAAAATAGAATAGCATTCGACTGTTACGAAATAAAAATATAAATAATATCAATGGCACATAACCTTAACCAATCTTTGCCAAGGTACGTGACTTACAGATTGACTGAACTGGGTCTTGCGTTTTGCTTTAAGTTTCACTGATCAGAAAATATAAATACAAGCAGAGTCAAAAAGATCTCGAGATTCTCCACGTATTTATTTACCTTTAAGAAAACAGTATTTTACGCTTCAACGCATCTCCTTCGAAGTATGCTCTTTCTACTCAAACACGATTCTGCCAATGGGCATATAATTCTGAAAGCAATCTTTCAGTTCTCTATCCGCGACAGTCGTGGTTGTTCTCGTTCTATGCGATGTACTTCCGCTAAAATAAAGCAAATCACAGACCTGAAGGATATTTCCCCTAATCTGAGTAACGATTGGGAAGAATTAAAGCTACAGGGAGAAAGGTTTGACAAATAGAAATTATATGGATTGCTTTGCAGATACTTAGGTTGACTAGCAGTGGCACCTTCCTTCTAATAATCCGTTGATTACGTTAACTTCGTGTATGATTTGTTTACGGTTATGCTTGACAGCTTCCGCACAAAGGTAGTGACGCCCTAATTACCAGTTTTCGGCCAACGAACTCGAGAATCGTTTACTGTTTTGCGTTGGAACGCCAGACCCACTGATAAACATCATGCTTCTGTACACACATTTTTAATATTTGCTTGTTGCTCAGAACGTAACATATTTTTATTTGGAATGATTGCCCAATTCCATGGGCAGAATAGGTTTCTCATAAGCTGGGCAATTCTTCGATTCAGTCTTGTATTTCCTCGCAATTAGCACAGTGGTTAGAATCTCTGTCTTTCTGTACCACGTGGAAAATTCCAGGATTCAAATCCCATCTCAATGGGAAAATATTTAGGGGCTTTTTCCCCCACCATGATGGAATTAGTCGATCGCTGGCCAGGGTTGTATCGTTTTTGAGCTGGAAACTGGTTTTAGTCTTATAATTAAACATGAACGTTGGGTGAACAGTATTTCGGCAATGTATCGCTTTTAGACCTTTTGGCTTAAATCGTATTGTTGTAATACGGGTATCCGAGTCTTTTTTTTTTTTGCATGACATGTACCCGTACGTCCACAAATGAGAGAGAATGTTTTATGAACAGTTCTATTTACAACTTTTCGGTGTAGGTACACACGCATTCCATTATGCAGATGATCCAATTTCTGCAATTTAGTTCCATTTTTAGTCCTGGACGGTTTTATACAACTGTCTTCAGCATTTTCCAATTTTTTTCTGTGCAAAATGGATTGATAAAAGTTCTGATCTCCATCAGAACTTTTGGCAGATCCCTTTAAACAAGAAACATTACATTGCCACAAATATAAGACGTAGACCAAACATATTTCTATGCAGCTCGAAAATGAGAGTAGAACGGTGATTTAAAGTATAAATGTAAAATACCAATACCGTATATTTCTTTCCTTAATTCATGATACAGGTTCATCTTTGTCGAGACCATCTTGAAGCAATTATTTCGTTTACTTTTTTTTAGGAATGACCTCTCGTTATGAAGAAGAATTATATGTATTTTGCATGGCACTAATTTAAGGTGTTTATGTAATAAGATCTTAAAATGATTTAAGTTTAACTACAAGTTCGACTTATACTATCAAAGGTGGAACTTGACTTTAATGAATCATCGTAAAATACAATATAAAAAGTAAAATCTAAAAATTCAAAAATAACAAAACAAAATTAATTATGTGGTAGTTTGGCGACATAGAACTTTGCAGTCAGTTTGAGTTTTTGTAGACTACTTTATTGACTTGGCATAATTAACTTGCTTAGTCATAAGTGGTGAATTGAGTGCATGACACGATTGTCGCAGTGTACACATCCAACATCAATAACGTACCTACACTGTGTGGCAATTCCTTCTCGTCTGTGTGGCCACAAGGTCAAATGATTGGATTGGATAGCTGAGTTTGTGCAAAGGCAACTAGGCATCTGTGTATCTGTAAGTTGAGTATAATTTATGATTGATTTACTTGCTTTCTGGATGAAAAACCGCATGAGGTGACACACTCATGAAAACTCCAGCAAACAAGCAAATTGACCACAGAATATACGCAATTTATAGATCCAGTATAATGACGCCTCATAGTCTTAGTTATTAACCTCTTAACTCAAAAAAAAATATTGTTTTTATTGAAACTTTCATGCGCCTGAAAATCAAAAATAATGTCATGAAACTAAAGCATTTATCACACAGTGGCGTACCATCACGAGCTTCGTACCCTACTGCAAGATTTCTTTATTGGTCCACAAAGTCATATTTTTTATTTTTTGAGCCCCCGTGAGTTTGAACCCTACCACCTGCGCCACAGGATGATACACCACTGATTACACAATTAACTTGTAAACCGAAATCAGTGATATTTATTATATCAGAAAAATAAATTTTCTGGAATTATTAATTTCGATTACTTTTATTTTTTGAAATGAGAGCTCTTACCTCCATGTCCCGTAACACAAGCGACAGTAAGCCAAGCCACACACGTTACCCACACCACTCTACAGGTGGATGCATAGAGCGCAGCCACTCCAACACCAGGAAGATCTCCACTATTCCATTTCCATATTCCAAAGACCACAGTTGAACTTAATACGAAACTTGCGCACCACCCAATGAGCTGTAGGATCTGAATCAGACAATGAATAGTTAAAGCAGCTTAGCGAGAAAGGTTTGTAGGAGAGGAAAAGTCAACGTTAAAGTTAGATATATGAAAATTACTGCCGTTATATCTAATCTAAGAGAAAACAAAGTCAACATGGTGAAATAATCTCTTCTGTGTAAAGTATATACTGCTGTTTCCATAAATTCTCCAGTATTTGAAACCACCAGGAGTGCGTGTACTAAAGCAACCTAGGATATGAGATGGGTGTATATTCTGCCTAAAATTGCACTTATTCTGTGGGATACGCTCAAAATATCGCCTGAGACTGACTAACTCAGTCACATTATGGAAAAAGACCATAAAAATTCCTCTCTTCATTGACCGAATCTGAACCCGAATCTCGTCAATGACGCATTTGATAATTATAAACGGCGTTTTTTTATTATCAAACTCTCCATCAGTCTTTTCACATGGAACCTTTTTACATTAGCAAATCTCAGTAGCTCAGTGGAAGGATCTGATTTTAAAGGATATCAAATGAAACTACAGAAAACATTGTTGGAAAACTTCCAGAAAGTGCCTTACCACGATGATGGCAGGCATGAAAAAATAACAAAAAACATTACGATTTCTATATAAAGTTAGATTATTTAGATTATAAAGTATTTTAAAGTTAACCCCTTCGTACCAAAGGTTATGTTATTGAAAATATATTTTACAAATTAGTCTGGTTACTTTATTGTCATACACTCATGAGCCAAAACATTATGACCGCCTACCAAACAGCGTGTTGGGCTGCTTTCGCCGTGATAACCGCTTTCTTGGAGTGGCATCGACTCCACGAGACGGCGGAAAGCGTCCTTCAAGTATCCTGGACCAGCTGGACATAAAGACCTCTCGGAGTTTAGCAACGGACCGAGGCACTAGCATCGACTGCCAAATTGATTGCGGAAATGAACTGACGTTCAGGTGCCGTACTACATAAGATACTACATGCCAAATTGAGACATCACGAGCATTATTGGGACTGGCCCACCTTCCCGTGGTGTGGACGAATACCCAGAATCACCTGTACAGGTGACTGATGCTTCTGGGTAGCCAAGTGGCTAGAACACACAACAACAGAACACACAAACCTCTGTCACACACATATCTGGCCCATTTTTGTAATACTATTCTTCACAGAGATACGAGGCGGAGATGAACTGACATTCAAGGAGCCGCCCTTTACAAAAACACATGTCCACATGTCCACATGCCAAACGCTGCGTTTCACCGCACTCCACAAACATTCCATGATGATGGGAGAATTTGGCAGCCAGGGGATCGCATAAAACGTTTGACCATGATCCTCGAACCATTCCTGCACAATGCGGTCCTTGTGTCACGGGAATTGTCTTGTTGAAAGGGTCCAGTGCCATCTGTGCACTGGACTCTTCAACTCGTTTGTTGTTGTTTGTTATTTGGTTTTTAGGAGCATTAGCAACTAAGGCCATATTGCTCCGGGATATGCGGTGGTCATTCCCTGACCTTTCCGCATCCTCCGTATTTGGTGGTGACGGGCTCGAACCCCGGTCTAATCAAGAAGCGTGTGCTATGCACTGCTGCTTCTTCCCACCTGGCTATGGAGGCGCCCTCTTCAACTCGGTCACTTGTATAGGCAAATTCGAAACAATGCCGAAGTAGGATCTGGTGGCGGGGTGTATTCAGTGGGGATGAGTGGACCAGTGATGTCCATGAAACTTCCCCAAAATCATGATATCATGGCCTCCGGTCTGTTTTCGTCTCCAACTGTGCAGTCTGATTGCGGTTATTCATCTGCTCACCGTCAAATACGCACCTGTCCATCGGTATAATGGAGCTGGGACCTTGATTCATCAGACCAGGCAACTCTTTCCCAGTCTTCTAATGCCAAATACATGCGGAAGTGTCGATGACGATCAGCCAGCATTGGCACATGAACAGGTCGATACTTCATAGTCCTATCCGCAAGAGCATCCACTGATTGACATTCTCGAAACGTTTCTCTGTGCGCTCTGGTTGTAGTCTACCATCAATTCAGGGATCGTAGCCATTGGGATGCCACAGATCATGTGAAACTGTTTTCGACCAGTCGCATCCTTTCAGTGCTGCATTTTGTTTGCGAACAACATTGTAATACGTAACAACAGTGGAATGCGCCTTGTCACAAGGCAAGAATTCCACAGAAGCATAACAGTGGATGAATACATTCACTAGGGACATAAAACAATGAATTCAGCCTACTGCACTGGTCTACCATTCACTAGATCTTAGTCAAATTGAGCACTTATGTGATGAGGTGGAACCGGCTCTTCGGAGTAGAGATTCAGAATTTCCCATTTTTCAACATCTGTGGGAATCAGTAGAATCGACATAGACTACCATTCCTGGAAAGCTTTCGACATAACTTTAGTCCATGCCACAACGAATCCAGGCTATTCTGAGGGCTAAAGGAGGTACTTGCTCGTTTAGGTAGGGCACTTAGAAAGTAGCCACTCAGCCTATATTTAAATGACTGTTATACGGCATGCAATTAACAATATCTTTATATTCAGCTTTGCATCAAGATATGTCACATCATGATTACCTTAAGAAAAACACTTAAAAACTTATTTCTGTATTTGAGTTGTGAGATTCTTACCCGATTGAACTTAACATCACGTCTCGTCTGTAGCAAGTATCCAATTGCAATTCCAATACAGAATGATCCAATATGGCAGTACGGCTTGAAGTATAAATGAGTGGTAGCATAATATTTATTGCTGTAAATTTGAAATTAGAAACAGATTAATGATAACAGGCTGAAGTATCATCATAAATTTCAAAAGTGTCTCAATTTTAATTATCTATCCTCATGTAACATTCAGCTATTCCAAACCCATAAAAACTTCATTAATTTATCTACTAATCAGTACTAACAATAGAAGTTTCACAAAATAAAAAAATGTGTATTTTATGTTTGACTGTGTAATTTTATTATTTTATTATATTCGCTATAAGCCACTCTAAATATCAATATTTGTTTAGCAGTTTTCGAAATCGGTAAGTCTAATTTTGGCTTCAATTAAACGAGCCTGAAGATATTTTAACTAGAAAAATTATACTATTAACAGTGGTCCTGTTTGAGGATAAAAGTAACTGGATCACGATGCGAAAAAAAAGTCGACAACAAAAGTTATTTCCTTGCCTGACAAGATGATCTTTGAACGTATAGCGACAGGAACGAATGCAGACCGTTTACTACATAATGGGGTGGTTGTAACCACTTATCTAAATGCGTAAGAAGGGGAAAAAAAGAGTCGCCGAACATTTAATGTGGAATCTTGTGATGAAACAAGCACAGTAACTTGTTGGGATTAACCTATTAACCGATTTAGCAATTAAAATTTGAGAGTACTGCATAATAAAAAGTGTGTCAAAGATATATGCTTTCACTCGCTGGATATTCCATGCTATCACCCCTCAAAGGCAGAGAATCTGGCAATTCTGCTACTGTTAGAAGCATTGCTAAAGTCTCTTTTTATCGTCTTCAGCACGTCCTGCATTTGTTTTTTTAATTATCTCCAAAATGTCATGAAATCACCGCCCTCTTATGAAACCTTTTGCTTTTAGAGCAAGAAAATCTCGAAGAACTGGATATGAAGAATATGAAGAGTGAGGGACAACAGACATGTGTCCTTGGGTAGAAACTGTCACACTTTCAGTCTGAATTCAGCAAGACTGTTCAAATCTCCGAAGAATGTTGAACGTGTTTTTTTGACATCGACGGATCGTTCATGAAGAATTTGCTCCATCGAGCCAAACTCTCAATCTGAATTTATACAAAAAAGTCTACAGCAGGAAGATGTGCTATTAAAGATTGAAAATGGCATTGATTGTGGGAATTTCTGTTAAAGAGTGACATGGATAAAGGTCCCATGTGTTGTATTCTTCAGATTGAGCTCCAAAGATTTCATGATATTTTAGAAATTTGGGAAATTTTTCATTACTAATGGAGATCACAAAAGAGGCTATCTAGAAAAACATCTAACTTCTTAGCAAACCTTTTTTCTAACCACCTCTTCTACAGCAAATGAGCATTGCTTGTTACTATTAAACTCTTATACTTTTCTTGAACACGAAACTTTCTATGCTCTTTTGGTTTTAAAAATCATCCCTTTTATAAGTTTAAGTAATAATATCCAAAATTATACGTAATATTAAATTATATTTCTAATAATACATTTATGAATACAAACGCAGTTAGATATTTTTAATTTCAGGTACACGTACAATTAATCAAGCTGCCATAACCGCTGTAGATCACTGAAGCTATTATTATTATAATGACCTTTTTTATGATTTATGTCTGCAATTTTAAAATTAGAAATTTTATTATTATTATAAGTCTCGTTATTTTTAATAACCACCACTATAATTACATTTATACACTTGCCCCATATACATTTTTATTACTCTTTTTCTCTTATGAAAAATATAAACAACAATCTAACTTGCCTTAATGAAGAATTTTATGATTTAAAATCATTCGCAAGTGTAAAATAATTATTCGTGCCAAAGGCAATAAACACATTTTATCCAGTAGATGGAAGTAATTTCGATAACATTTATTATATCTCTTTGAGTCTAATGAGATCGCTCCCTTAAACACTTAAGAAGTATACAAATTATACTGGTCAGAAAAAAAAAAAATTTTTTTTTCCCTCCCTGTCAAAATTTATGGTGATTCTTGTAGATTTGACGTCGTTGAATTCAAATATGGCAGCGATATTGCGGCTGCCAATATATATTTGGGTTCAGTATGTTCATTGGAGACCGCTCTCAAGTTTTAAGGGTAAAGAAGTCTAAATGGGAATGCAGGAAATGAAGCTTAACGACATGTTGCATCCCAACTCTCTGTACTCTAAAATTAGCTCATCCACAATTTCACTGTCACTTTGCGATTTCTCATCGACTAAAAAGTTCCAACAAACGTTTTCGAATGCCTTTCAGGCTCTTATTCCTCTAGCATTTAATTTTTAGTGAATTCCTCATCTAGGAACAGCAGTTTGATTTGAGGACTCACAAAAATTCCCTCTTTTATCTTGGCCTCACTGATTCGAGGAAACTTTTGCCTCAAACAGGAAAATCCTTCTCCTTTTTCGTCCATCGCTTTCACAAATATTTTTATCAAACCTTGCTTGATGGGCAATGGAGGTAAATAGATTTTTGACTTATCCACCAAAGGAGGATGCGTTACATTTTTCTGGCCTGGTGTAGTTTCTGAACAGTGGATAATTTTTTACCCTTTAGTGGCAATCCTTCGTTCGGGTGTCCCACTCGCATAAAAAGCAGCAGTATTTAGTGCATCCACCTTGCAACCCAGTCAGCAAAGCCATCACTTTTTCCGAAAACATAAAACTACTACTTCAAAAATAACTACAGAACTTCATGTGAGCCTCAACAACCACGGTTCTTGAAAAACAATTCGGCGAGAACTTCATAGAGCTGAAATTTATGGCACAGCCCGTATTACCAAGCCACTAATTACTGATGGTAATGCTAGAAAGAGGATGCATTGGTGTAAGGAGCATAAAAACTGGGCCCTTTATGACTGGAAACATGTTATATTTTCAGATCAATCGTCATTCACGCTTTTTCCAACATCAGGGAGAGTTTACGTTTGGGAAATGTCAAAGGAAGCGTGTCATCCTGACTTTCTTGTGACAACCTTCAAATATAGAGAAAGGTCAAAATTGTTTTGGCAGCAGTATCTTCGTATTCGTTAGGTCCTATCATCACCCTGAACGGGCGAATTACTGCTACCGATTACCTTGATATTCTAAGTGACCAGGTTCATCCCATTGTGCAAATATTATTTCCCATACGATGCCATGTTTCAGGATGATAACGCTCCAATACACATAGCCAGATTCAACCAATCTTGATTGGTTTGAGGAGCATGATACTGAGGATAAGCATCTTCCATAACCTGCACAATCATCAGATTTAAACGTTATTAAGTCATTGTGGTCATACTTGGAGAAAAGTGTGAGGAGAGTTGGTTTGTTCCATCGTCATCACTCAAGTAGCTTATGAAAAATTCCTCCATGAAGAATTGTCCAATATTGCTCTTAAGTCGATTTATTTATTAATAATCGTATAGCTGAAATAAATCTTAATAAGGTTTATTTTAAATTTCCCATTTTAAGTAGTCCAACGCTATAGCATTAGGTCAATTCACGGTCCACGTAAAACGAGGTTATTCGCCAATCAAAATCCTTAAAGATTAAAAATATATGGATATAAAAATTCGCAATATACTTAAATGTCATTAAAACCAGATACAATTGTTTAGACATTGAAATCAAAATAATATTGCAAGGGATAAAATAACTAATGTAATTGTGTACAAAGTCCAAGGATATCATGACCCAGACAGAAATGTCTGCTGACATTTCCGGTATCAGTCATGAGTTCTTCATTTGTATAGCCTGTGGCATGTATTCTAAGGTTGGTCTAGTGGACAAATCTAGCTCAACTGACGATTCGTTTCTTTGCACCCGAAGTAAGGAATGTACCGATTTCAAATTAGAACTCGGTGCGTTACGAGAAGAATTTGAGTCACTGAAGAAATGAGCACTTTGCCCTGGAAACGAATATAACTGTGAGCTCGTCAGGGACTCAAGTATCTCATGACCTGTTAAGTGATGTGGGATTTTTATACGGGACCCTTCCATATTCGGGTCCCATATAAAAATAGCCACTTGCATGCCGCCCTATTTGAAGATGATCTAGTTTTATTGGGAGACTCAGGGAATTTTTGTAATAAAGATAAGTGGACCAGAACGAGGATGTGTTTTCCGGGAACAAAAATTGATGACGTTACCAACAGAAATGCGGGGGACTAACGATATTAAACGAACACGACCTGACCATTTGTTGAATTAATACAGAACCACGATGAAAAATGCTTCGAGTTAGGTCTGAATGTATATGTGTCTGCAATTCTGGCGAGACAAGATAGGAGGGATTATATGCTGAAAGCCTTGTAGATTAACTCAAGACTTGAGGGATTCTGCAAGACTCTAGGGGGAAAATTTTTTATCAGCGTGGCCCGCACTTGTAGGTGGAAGGAATCTATTTTGTAGAGGTAGTATTCATTTGAAGAAAGGTGATAAAAAATTTTTTGCAGTATCACTGAGGATACTCTAAGGGTTCAGGAAAACTGTAAGGGGGAGAAGGGTAATATAAATTCGCGTTTATCTGGTGATATGGGTCAAACTAATGCTTGCACTTACCTCAAGAATTCTTGTATGTTGGGAAGATGTTCTGAGAGTAGCAACATTTGAAATGAGTGGGATGTGAGAGATGAGGAAACAAGCCTAAATAACTTCAAGGGGTGTGTCAGGGTAGTAAACTTTAGAAGAATACTTAGTATGGGTTTTAATTTCAGAAGAGGGGACGTTGACAGTTTAAGGCGCTATATAAGGCATCTATTACTTGGGCAGATTGCAGAGTGAGAGTCAATACACTTGAATTATGGAATACTTTTAAAGCAAAAATTACAGAAGCCATGAACGCATACATACCTTTAAGAAAATATTGCAGGAGGAGGATTCCGAAATGGATGAATGCAAAGTTGGCCAGTCAAATACAGCAAAAAAAAAGATAGCATGGAACAGTTACAGAGCGATAAATAGTACTGAAGCCTACAACAGCTACAAGTTGATTTGTAATAGTACCACAGATAAAGTCAGAAAGGCTAAAGTCGCGTGCGAGAAAGTATTGGCAAGGGAGAGCAAAGAATGGGGACAAGGAATTTGTTATATATGTGAATACAAGGAAGAAAAAAGCATATCAGATTGGACACTTTTGCACTGGGTGTGGGAGATTCTTAGGCTACCCAGCTGATGTTGCGGATGAATTGAACAGGTACTTTGCATCTGTCTTTACTGAAGAACGACCCTTCATGCTGAGAAGAGACTGAGTCATATGACATTAGTGATTTCGAAATTTTAGGTGACTGTTTACTGTAAAAAAACTGTCGATCATACAGGCAAGTAAGGCTCCTGGAGTTGATGGCATATACCCAGTAATTTTGAGGGAGGCAGCCAGGGAGTATATTGAATCATTGAAGTTAATTATGAGGACATATTTGGACTCGTGAGAGATTCCTTTGGATTGGAGAAGTGCCAACGCATCACCAATACATAAAGGCGGTTCCAAGAGCGAAGTTGGTAACTATAGACCGGTAGTTCCAGCATCAGTGGTAGGGAAAATCTTAAAAACAATGATTAAGAGTGCAATCCAGGAATATTTAAATAGATGTGGCATTCTGAATAGCACACAACATTTTGTTAAGGGAAAATCATGTTTAACTAATTTAGTAAACTATTTTGACACAGTTACTTATGAGCTGAATGTAGGGAAAAATGTCGACATAGTTTATTTGGATTTTAGCAAGGCATTTGACTCAGTCCCTCATAACAGGTTATTGAATAATCTGGAACATGTTGGGATTACTGAAAAAATTCTAAGATGGATTGCTGGGTGGCTGTAGGGCAGAAGACAGAGGGCTGTGATTAATGAACATTCTTGAGACTGGTGTAAAGTCCGAATTAGGTTCCCCTAGGGATCGGTTCTTGGACCACTGATTTTCTGATTTTCTGATTTTCATAAACGACATCGACGATGGAACAGAAGGCTTAATGTCAAAATTTGCAGACGATGTGAGGATTGGTAGAGTGGTTAAGGATCTGCACTAAGCAACGCTCCTTCAGGATGACTTGAACAGACTGCAAGAATGATCAGAGAAGTAGCAGCTATGTTTTAATGCAGCAAAATGCAAGGTCTTGTACTTGGGGAACAGCAATCCCGAAATAAATTATGCATTTTGTGGGGTTGAATTAAAACAGTAGAGGAAGAAATGGATGTGCTAATTGCGATGTCCTTTTTCAGATGAGGGAAACCTCATCTGAAAAAGGACATTGAATTTCTTGAAAGGGTCCAAAGACGAGCAACTTGCATAGTGAGATAGGCAAAAGGGCGACCATATGAGGAGAGACTCTGTATATGTGGACTACAGGGCTTGGCAACTAGTCACCTCAGAGATGATCTGATTGAGGTTTATAAAGCTCTGAGAGGGGAAGTTTTCTTTTAGCTAGCGAGTCATTGATCGCTGGAACAAATTGCTTTCACAAGTAGTTGAGGCTGATAATTTGAATAAATTCAGAGGTCAACTGGATAGTTGTTATCCATGTGAGGACAAAGCAGATAATTTGTATTTACTTATCTACTCGTGTTTTTATTTCGGCCAGTGCAGCAAAAGCCTCTGGCTTCCTTGCACTGTGTGGCTATTACTATAATTCTGTAACCAACATTAGACTTTGCGAACTGTGGGAATTTAGCAGCACCTGATGCACCGCTGCATTGCAGGTATGCCTTTCGTAGAAAGTAATTTCCAGTATCTTTTTCAATATTACTTTAATTTTTCTTTTGGTGTCATTATTTATTCAAAAATTGACATTATTTTCATATTAAACTTGAAAATTACCGCACATACTCTATGTGAGATAATTTTACATTCTTACATGGGATCCGGATGTACCATAAGCGATAGAGGAGGAAGGTTATGGATGTAGTTCACATAGAACGTTGCGATCATTGAGGCAACCAGCACGATGAAATTGACTGCCAGAGTTGCAATGGGCCACCTGCAAATACCAGAAAAGGAAAAAGAATCTAATGATATCCATTAGTTTTCACATGCAACTGATAAAATTCTGGGTAACTACCTACACCTTAATGACACAATATTGAAATATTAGAGAAAATTAAAAACTAAAGGTAATTTGTGTTTAAAACTAAAACACGGTACAATATGGTCTAAGTCGCTGATGCGCCTAAAACCTTACATGTGACTCTACCTGATGGCTCTACCAGGAAGTATGCTGGTGGTTCTCGCGATCTTCTAGTTAAATTTTTGGAATTATTCGATCTCCCATGTTAAAAAATAGCTTTTTGTAATTTGGAATGGCTAAAATTCTTCCCTTGACAAATTGGCAATACACTTCTGGTTCCATGTACCATGAGACTCAGCCCAACATTACGATACTTCCTCCAAACTTAATTATTTCGACAATACATTATTCTTTGAGCAAGGCAAAAGACGTATTCTCTTAAAATTATGATGCATTTGTGATTCTCATCTGAAGCAGCAAGTTTTATGTAAACTTTAGATAAATATCAGAAATATTTCCTTTGTAATTCTATTTGACTGATCTAATAATATAATAAAATTCACAGAATATTAAGGAGGGCCAAGCATTTAAAACTTACCTTGTAAGTGGAATTATAATGGCAAGGAAGAATATGTACAGTTGCATATCCACAGATAGGTACCAAGTGTGTTCCAGGCACTGTTTAAAATGAAAAATATCAGTTTTCAATGTCTTATACTCGTAATTTTCAATATTTTTATTTGCTTTTCAGCAGCTGAATTAAATGAAAACAACAGTTGATAAGTGTTTCCAGTTTAGTTAAATGTAGTAGTGAAATGAAACTAGTCTTGCTTGCAGGTATTTGAGTCGTGCCCAGAATATTTTAACTTGTAGTTTTGCATAGCGAAACAGTAAATCAACTTATCTATAAAATCGTATGAAGAAAAGGCTCAATAGTTCTGTATAATATTAAGCATTTATTTGTTTTTTAGTTAAGTGCTTATGTCAATACAAAGGGACATTCAAAATGTTCATATTTTGAGTACTAAAGGTGGACTTGGTCCGGAGATGTTTCAAACATCGGACTGCGCTTCTAAAAGAAATTTCCTTGTCTTGTTATCATAACAAGTTACTCGTATTCCTAGCAGACATCATGTCCAGTTTACCAGAATACTTCTGTGCAGCAAGAAAGCTTTGGGTCAAGAAAATCCATGAGATCAGCAATTCACACTGATAAGGGTGAATTGCTGATCTCATCGCTGGCATTTGTAGATGAAATGGATCAATGGAAATATTGCATTGAAACTGTTATCATTTTAATACACAACAATGCGCATTTCTGTACCATTTATTTTTTATAACTTAGGTCCACGTTTCATCTAAACGTACTTTAATTCTTTGGTAGTCAAAAATCAGAACTTTTGAACGACCTTCATAATACGAAGGGCGTTTGAAAAGTTCGTGGCCTGAATATAAAGGGTAGTGGTACAGTGTTAAAAATTTCTGTACTAAACCTAAAGAAATTAATACAGAAAATTTTAATACTTCAAATAGTAACCCACCAAGTTTCATGCAGTTTCAATAACGTATTTTTCGGTTACAGGTCCTGAAGGCAGCAAAGTTGTGTGCATGAAGAAATTTGGACAACATCGGTTACTATGAAGTCATACAATATTTGGGGAAAAAAAGTACTAATGCCAAGGGCAGTTCATGGGATATGGTTAAAACATTAGGGAAGGAAGCCCGTTCCTATTCCATGGTTAAGAAACAGGCAGCACAGAATTTAAACGAGAGACTGAGAGGCTAGAATGACCCATGATGTGGAAGACCTGAAACGTCTATCGATGCAGTAGTTGTTGACGGTGTGCATGATCTGGTGATGACTGACAGATCGTCGGTACATTTCTATCATCTTGGGATCTCAACTGAACGTGTATACCACATAATAAGAGAGGTTCTCGCTCTGAAAAGGTGTTAGCGCGATGGGTCACTAAGTTATTGACAGAAGATTAAAAACGCACAAGAGTCATCAAGCCAAGTGAACATTTGCATCGTTTTCAAGCGGATCCAACAATTTCCTTGCAATATTTTGTTACCATTGCTTTCGGCCAGAGACAAAGGAGAAATCCAAACAGTGGAAACAGAACTCTTCTCCACTCCAAAGAAAGAGCGAGGTCGATTCCTTCTGTTGGAAAAATGATGGCATCTGTTTTTGTTTTTTTTTTTTTTTTGGAATGCTGATTGAGTGTGGACTAGTAGATTGCCTTTATAAAGCGACACAGTCACGGGGGCTTATTACGCAGACCTAGTGAGGCGGTTGCGTAAAAACATCAAAGGCAAATTCCGAGGAGAAAAACTCAGAAAAGGAGTCTTGTTCCACAAGGACAACACGCCTGCTCACAAGTTTGTCATTGTCATAACTAAAATTCATGAAATGCATAACCCCATATATCAGATCTAGTACCATCGGACTTCTATATCTTAATTTAAAAAAAAAACTACCTGGAATTGATTCTTGATGTAATCCTGGAGGTCCAAGAGAAAACTTTCTTCGCTGTTTTAATCATTACATTACAGTATCAGTAGAAAAAGTGTATTTACTACAAAAGGGACCATGCTGAAAACCATACGTTGCCAGACTCCTCAAATAAACCCTTCATACTCAGGCCACGAACTTTTCAAACTCCCCCTCGTATGTATTAACGATAGCGTTCCCACCTCAATACCCACTCACCGTTAGTCACACGCGCATGAAAATTTAATTTCAGCATTTACTTAAAGCAACGCAAAGAATCCGCTTTATTCTAGAAATTTACCACTTCTTCTGACTCCATAAAATTGTTGCTGTAAAGAAAATTTCTCCACCAGTTGGCTTCACAGTTCTTAACCTCTTTGTCTAAGTGTATTTTCCACACAGGTCCTTTACCCATGAGCGGTATTATGAACACAGACGCTGTTACAAACATTAAAGATGGAGTAATTCTGAAAAAAGATAAATTCAAAAGTTAAGAAATGTCGAAATAATAGAACTGTTTTAATTATGCTATTACGCTGAACATAAGAATATCTGTTTTATGATAGTCTCGTATATATTTTAAATTAGCTCATAACCCATTTCTGCTCTCTCTCCTTTCTTTCTCTTTATTCCAGTGATTTTATTATTTACCTCCATAACCTACGAAAGATATAAAGAGGGAAGTTGATGTCAGAATCTTTGTTCTTCATTCTCCAGTAAGCAAGAAGAAGGCCACTATAAACGAAAAATAGAAACTCGGAATTAGTCAACTTGTTTTGGAAATATAATCAGAAATATCATAAATAAGTTAAATGTAAATATCATAACCAAGCCAGTTTGCTTAATCATAAAAACATGAGTGTCTAAGGGTTTTCTACTAGCACGCAGACAGCTCGTGATAACTCTTCTTATAACTCTGAAATTGGTTCAACAACGTCTGGGAATCTCCGAGAACCATGTCTTATGAAACAAAGCAGCTACGTGTGTTTTCTTAAGGTGCATAGTGTTTGCTTTGTATTCATATGAGCAGTCAGAATTCTCGTACGAAAAGTAAATAGCCTGTTTATCTTTGGTTCGAAAAAACACTATTTTTTGTGCAGTAGGTACTACAGTACCTCCACGATCAATCCATCTATGATCTACTCTTGTTTAAACAGTGGAGTATGGATGGATTTTTCTTCATTTTGGTCATAGGCTTCATAGTTCTTTTAAAGGTGTTTTAAGTACTCAGTCGAGCATTGTGTTCTGTGAAAGATTTTAGTTATTGTACTAGGGTTGTTCAAAAAGTTCGTATTCTAACCTACTTCTATTGAATATGAACATCCGTGGGAGAAGTGCATTGGAGTGGCCGGAAACTATGTCGCCAAATAAAAAGGGTATTATAATGGTGCCGGATCAGTCTCATAATAATGCATGAGTCCTCCACACTGTACAGTGGTTTGCCAATTGTTTGAAGAGGCCTCTCTTTAGATCCCATCATTCATCTCGAAAAATTTCTAAAGGCCTCTTTAGTGAGGATTGATTCATTCTCTCAGGCGAAGTGATTTGAGTTCTTTCAGTGACATATTCCGGGAATTTTTTAGCCTGCAGGACATGCAAATCCGTTGTTGAAGACACGATTGTAATGACAGTTCCCACCCAGTTTATTCAGTTTGGAGAATCAATATTCTCCCTGTAGGAGGAGGTGGCAGATCGTCATGCATGAATTGCAAAATTCTGAATGAAGAAGAAGAAGAAAGCATAATACAAGGCATTTATTTGTTTAGAATACACTAGCAGTGCACATTTAACCTTTTATTATCAACCTGATGCATCAAGTCGTTGGAGATATTTCTCACATACACGAATAGCGAATAAGTAGTTTTTTTTTTTATAAAATGAAATTTACTTTTAAAAAATCTGAAAGTTCATACGTGTGGGTTTTCGGTGCCCCACAATAACAGCGTGAAAATGAATTTTCCAAAAAAGAAATTGTGCTAATAATTTTAGAGATCCACTTCACAATTGTCCACGAACGCGTAGTTAACTTTCTTTACAATGTTTTGCAACTTAACCTGCTGAACCTATTACCTTAACCGTACTGAAAAATTGCTACCTCATCTGTTGGGCAATATAGGTCAAAAACATGTATATTCTGTGTAATTAGGTTACTAGATGAACACGCGCTTTTATTCTATTTTGTTGCATATGCTGTACCAGCTATTCCTGTTCCCTTGGCAGCGCAATATGGCCTTGAATTGTAACCGTTCCTTTGAAAAATATCTGACCCGTTGCTTACCTCATAAAAAAGAAAGTCTCAACACCAAAAAATCCACCATTGACAAATTGGAAAGCAAAATCTTTAGCAAATTCAAGTCCACGGTTATGGCGTCCTAAAAATAGAAATAAAAAACGCTTTCTATAGATTTCCACTTAACTTAAATACATAAATTTTTTAAATACGCTTGTTGAGTCAAAATGTATATTCAGAAAAACTTACTGAATCCCTGGACGTAAACATACAGGTAGGTATGGCTCAACACGATCCACATGACAGACAGAAATCGTATACCATATAGGCAATTAAGGGAATCTTTTGGTACTTGGGTATTGAACAGCTTGAGTGTATTCGTATAAATGGAAAATGACAGCATTGTCTTTGCAATCACCCCTGAAGAAAAGAGAAAATAAACACTTTTGTATCGCGTAATTCTGATTAACTGATTTCCTAACATTCTATCGAATAATATTTTATTTAAAACCTTAATTGGCATAACAAGGGTGGTAATATTTAACGTGCGGTAGCTTGTAGTTGGTAAACCATAAATCCTAGAGATGACTGAAGTTGTTTTTGACCATGCAGAAACGAAAGGCAAAAAAAGTTCCAAAAAGTGACATAAGGGTGTGCTTGACGGACATATAAGCCCCCTCTTTTCACTTTTTGGAAGGATTTTGGGACCTTTCAGTATTCAATAAGTGTATTAATAGGAATACTATAAGTAATTAGATACTCCCAAACAGAAAATTGCAAGATAAACCAATCTCTGATAATGTGTAATTAAATCATTAAAGTAATCACAACCACGTCACTTAAGCGGTGTTGGGCAACCGTATACTTCGTTACATCATTTGGTATGATATCTTTGGTTGGGGCTGCATCACTAAGATTTTTTTGTTTTTTTTTTTTAAGTACAGATCAGCCTATCCGGTTCAGTTATTTTTTCCTGCTACTTCTCGCAATACGTCTTAACGTATTAGCGCCATAAGAAAGTGTAGATTTTTTTTTATAATGAAAGATACTCCCAATTAGAAACCACCTCTCGATAAACGAGGTCAAGGAAAGTTGGCTGGGGCAGGGAAAAGCTTCCACTCTCATTCAGAATCATTATTTGTATAAACTTTCTCTTAAAATACGCAAGACAAACCTAATCTCAGCCCCGAAGTGAATGTTGGAAAAGTGTTGGGTTATCTGTAAGTCTAGAACAGTTCACTAATGGAATGAAAGTCTACCGTCCTAGGACACCTCCTCTTCTTAGGAAAAATCGTACGCGGCTCAGTTGATTATGGATTGAAGAGCAATTTAATTGGTCTAGCCATGATTAGGACAGTGCCATTTCTTCAGATGTATTAGTTTGTCTTCTGTGATTCTCATGGTGCAGAAAAATCTCCTTAAAGCTCGGATTATTTGGTGATCCTTTTGTGGTAATCGTATCAAGTGACTTCGTTTTAGGCGCAGAAAATGCAAACAGGTGCTCATATTCTGTTGTGGATATAAATATAAGGAAACGCTTTCACGAAGTGGTTAATGAAAAATGGTTCTGTGCTGTGTCGTGGAGTTACAAAAAAGTAAATGATTTTATTATTTCTACTTTTATTTTTGTTATTTCATTATTTATTCTTTGATTCATATGAACGTCGTGTATATCATACAAGGATGACTCGTCATGAGTTAAAGATTATTTGCAAAAAGAAAGAAAAATTGCTGAAGAAAGAATATATATATCCTTTCTCCAGTCATTTTTCTTCGAAAAAAACTACCCGCCTCATCTGTCCATAATCTCTGATAATTTATATAGGTTCTATTAAATTTATTTGAAACTACCTTATTCAACAACGCCAGATGGTTTCTTCCAAAATTCAGTTACTGTTTGGCCGAAAGCAAATTTTTTTCTCATCTATCCTGTCGCGATCCTTTTCCAATTTATGTCTCCTTAAGTGTCATCTGAGAAAGAGTAATGATCACCATCATAATTTAATGGTTCAATTAATATATTTAAACCCTGAAACGCTTCAATCGGGTGTTCTCGCAAATGCCTAGTTTCCAGAAATAGTCTTTCTTGGAAAGAGTATCCTTTGGTCCCCTTAACTTATTATTGTAGTCTTGTTGCTCTTCTCTGCATCTGTTCCAAGAGATCCACATCCTTCCTACTATCAGGTCTCCAGACTTGTATGCAGTACAGGATGTCGCCTGACCATTGCCTTATACAATAGGATAATCGCCTCCTTGATCCTGCTGGAAAATTCCTAAATATCATTCACAGTACCCAGAGCTGTCCTAGCCACCTGTCTGCACTGCTCAGAGAACTTCATATCGGACTCTACAAATATCCCTACGTATTTTAATTCTCCACTACCTTCAGTCTGGTGCCACCCAACTGTTATGTGTTTTCTGGGATTAATACTGCCCATATGCAGCACTTTTCATCTACCAATATTAAACATCAAATGCCACTTCTCAGCCCATCTGCCTGTTTTCTAAGTATTGTTGCAGTAACTTACCCCGATTCATCTCATAAGCTGCCTCGTCAGGAAACTTAGACATTAGACTTGATATGCCACCATCGATATGTTTAATAAAAAGTAAGACCAATAAGAGGCAGAGTACTGAATCCTCATGGAGACTCCACTAATAATATCAGTCCAAGGATAGCAGTGTCTGTTATTAACCACTCTCTGTCTTTTGCCACTCAACTATCCTTTTATGCACAGCAGTAACTTTATCCTTATACTACACTACTCCATCTTGAGCTAGAGGCTTTCTTGTGGAAGAGTGCCAAGAGAGTTACATAGAAGCTAATCAAATTTCAGACAAGGTCTCTCTCCTCAACAAATCCATGTTGTTATTGCAGTATGACTGCAATTCTATCAGTATGTTCTTATATTACTTCTTTAACCATTGACTCCGTTATTTTCCCTGGAACAGAATTCAAGTTTCCAGATCTGTAATTACTCACTTTGCCCTTTGATCGTCCTTTGAGAATACGGAATACATCTTCCCATCTCCAACCTATAGGCACTTCCCGCTGAACCCAAGAATACTCTCATAATGATGGCGAAAAGGCTTGTTATCGTCGCTGTTCGTTATCGTCGTTGTTATGGCTTATACCACATTGTCTCTGTTTCTTTACCATCACTGGGTAAAAGGGCCGGGTTTCAATCCCGTCAATGACGGGAGGAAATTTAATGGGCTTGTTTCACACCTTGGCTGAGTTAATCGGTCTCAGGCGTAGACAGCAAGGTTTTTTTCCCCAGAAACTATGGTTTTTTCGTTCAGAAAACAGACAAATCGACCAGAGAACACACAAATCGGGTATACAGAAGAAATTCTGGGTGACTAATAAAATAATTTGAATTTGTTTCTTTACCATGATAGCAAGGATTACTATCATGTCGCAGTATATATCTCACCAGTTCCAGACGCACAAGTTGGTGAACTTCTCAACTGGCAGCGTAACCATCTCCATTCATCACCGAAACACGTTTTGTGTGGGCATTTCAATCTTCCAAATACAGTGCGGAATTTCAAGAGAAGACTAAATCACCGTCTAGGTATATTAAGTCTTAAACTGGTTAGCACACCGCCCACGAGGGTAGAAAGCAGATTGGACCTCGCGTTCGTGTCAGAAAATTGTGTGTCTAATCAAAACCCTTTAACCAACATACAGTCTGATCATAACCCCATCCTTCTCTCTGTGCAAATAGAAATGCCCATCACTTCTGGTAGTAGAGAGTCTCCGTAGCCAGGTGGGCATGAGCAGCACTGCGTATCACACGCTTCTTGATTAGACCGGGGTTCCGCATCCACCGTATTTGGTGTGACCACCAAATACGGTGGATGCGGAAAGGTCAATGAATGACCACCGCATATCCCTGGAGAATTATGCCTTAGTTGCTAATGCTCCTAAAAACCAAATAACAACATAACAATTTCTGGTAGAAGGAAAGTCACAACCAAAACAATTACAGCAACCAAATACCTCAATCATGAAAAGTGGGTTTACGCGGCTCAAGCAATCTCATTGGATGTCCTTACGGAATGCGACCCCGAACTCGGGATTGACCTGATGACAAGATGGATAGCCACTGTTTCTCTCTATGCTACAACGAAGGAACTAACCACCACAGACTATTCAAAGGCCTGGTGGAATCCAATCCAAAAGTCTATGAAAGCCTCCACCTCAAACAGAACATGCACAAGAGGAAGAAAATCCCCGGCTCAACCTCGTACAGAACTGCATTCTCCCGAGCTAACGCGCTTTTTATTAGGAACAAGAGGGAGGTGATTAAACTTCGCCTAAAGGTTAGCATAAATAAAATAAAACAAATTATTAGGGTCACCAGTAATTGATTACATATTCAAATATATGTATTTTGACTGTAAATTGTGGGTATTCTCTGGTCGATTTGCCTGTTTTGCTGGACGAAAAAAACCCCAGTTTCTGGGGGGAAAAAAACACCTTCCTATCTACACCTGAGACAGACTAACTGAGCCACGGAGTGACAAAAGCCCATAAAAGTACCTCGCGTCATCGACGGGATTCGAACCAGGGCCTTTTCAACCCGGTATGGGGAGCACGGTGACGATACCACTGTGCTATCCGCGCAGACACTACCTGAAAGGCCGCCGTAGCCTAGTGGTCAGGCGCGCGGGTGCATAAGTACACGTGCCTTGAGTGACCGGGGTTCAAGCCCGTGACTGCTGAATACGGTGCTGTTTCTTGTATTCTGTCTATCTTGTGAACTCCTCTGATCATTTGGTCGTCCCGGAGTATAAACAGAAAATTTATTTATTATTATTAAATAAGGGGACGCTCTTCCACAGAAGCCACTCAGAGGGCGCCATTGACTCACTCAATCTGAGCAGTTGGCTCGACCATATAACTCGGTTCGCCGCTCAGTCAGAATCAACTACACCAATGGAATTCCCAACCAATCCGATTTCAACACACTCTTAAATTCAGTTCACCTCACCAAATATCAGCTGAGCGACCTACGGCAACATCCGGTCCCGACGGGATTCCTCAGTTTATTCTGAAATGCCTCAGTACATTTGTTGTTGATCCTATCCTGTCGTTATTTCACAAGGTCCTTCATCAAAATTTTTTCCCCTCCTATGTGGTATGTCTGTCTAGTAAGACTGCTTCGGAAAATACGCTCCGCTTCCCACCCGATTTCTTCTGCATCAAGCCTATTAAAGCTCTGAGAAATCCCTTCTGAGAAGGTTAATCAACCAAGTAATGCCACAATAGTCACCGCAGATCAACTATGCTACCCTGTCAAGATTCAACGCAACAAATCTAGTCACCACCAAGATCTTCGAGACATCTGAGTACGATTCAGAAATCACCGTTACGTATATCGACGTCCAGGCAGCATTTGGAATCCAAACTTTATTTAGTATCAGATATCACTGGAAGGAGGCAGTATTGCACAGAGTGACGTCACAGAGACATATTGTTCTTAATTAATTCACAGAAGCAACAGCTCGATCTGTCAGATTACCTCTGTGTTACATAGAGGCAATCTGACATGTAATCTGATGGATTACACAGAGATAATCCGATGGATGTTCACGCGATGGCAAAGCTACTACGTGAGTATTACCTCACTGGCGGAGACGTGCTCTGGTTTATTCAGACAATGCTTGAGAACAGGACTATTATTGTTCGTGATGGCAATCTGCGCTACACCAGGACTATTACAGCTGGAGTCCCGCAAGGCGGGATCCTGTCTGGAATCTTGTTCTCAGCTGTTCCCGTGCCGTTCGTAACTGGCCAAACTGATATTATCACCTTTGCTGATGACATAACACTGTTCACTTTTATCAACCCTGGAGACACTGCTGACTACATCAATGCCTTAATCCTTCAGAAAATCCAAATCCGAAATCTTGAGGCCTTCCTCCAGTTTCGGTCTTCACATCAATCCTGAGAAGTCGAAACAGTTAAATTTCTCTCACTCAAACGGAATCCAACAATAGTGCAATCCATGTTAAGAGGATCCGCGATTTCTGCTATCCAACAACATACCGATCTGGACGTTATTTTTGACCAAAAGCACTCCTTTCTAACACACATGGACCACCTACAAATAAAGTTCTGTCGACTCCGGTGGATGCTTAAACAACAACTTATGCACATCCATGACCAGGCTGTTGGTAGCAGATACATTAAGACACGTATATATCCGGTCATACTTTATGGCGCCGAAGTCTGGACTTCAACTGCTACGATGCATCTTACACGGACTTTCGGGGAAATTCTGGCTATTGAAGTGGGCCATATGAAAATTTCGGCTTCCCCCTACACCAAGGACCACCCAGCTGGCGGCAGCTCACAGCATCAGACGTCTTCTTACCATCATTCACGAGCGAGAGAAGTCTCGTCATTACTGTCAAAATGATGGTTGGCTTTATTTCCGAATCAGACTTCTGGGGTAACTGCGGTTGGAGGATCCCAGTCCCAAGCCTTAGGGCCAACGCAGTCCTTCAGGCCACCCCAAACCAGCTAAAATTATCCGATCGGTTCCTACCCGTGCAAATGTTACAGTACATACTCTCCTTGGACGGCGACCTTTACAAGTTCTCAGTCGACTTCCACCTCCACCGACTTCCTTCTCAGGACTACGTCACAGGACATTAGAACCTACTCCATACTGTCCATCACTCCGATGGATCCATCACTCCAGTGTTCAAACCTTTCTGGGCCTGCTCAGGTGACTGTTCTGCACTATAAAAAGACTTTCCCATGGGAATAACGTTAATTGCTAACACGCGTTGTAAATTTGTAATTTTGTGTTCCAGGCTTTAATCGTGTTGTATAATTCATCATAATGTTGTGTTTTTTTGTTTATTCTTCTTATCTTTGTTTATTACGTTGTGTTATTCCCGTTATGTAAACCCATGTCTCGTGACTATGAAGGGTATTGTACACAGCAATGTACCTTCTGTATACAATAAAGAATTCTTCTTCTTCTTCTAAATATGTAAGAAAACTGTGTTCCGTTCAGAGGATTATGCTCCTGATGATGGCTGTAGTTTGTAGAACTGTCTCCACTGATGCACTACAGATTTTCACAAGGAAAATGCCAATTGACCTCTTTCTAATTTACAGAGTAATGACTTTCAACATTCCGCATGGAATTCCTTTTGTTATTCGTGATCTTCAGTTGGATTTGGCTACTGATCCAACTGAATAACAGAGAAAAAGAACCTACGAGCTATTTCACTTTTATTTGAGTTAGCCCATCTACGATCCCAAAGAGTCATTAAGATATCTAAGATTCGCTTGGCCTCATTGTTAGCTTGGCCTCCAACCGATACAATGAGGCCAAGCGAATCTTAGATATCTTAATGACTCTTTGGGATCGTAGATGGACTAACTCAAATAAAAGTGAAATAGCTCGTAGGTTCTTTTCCTCTGTTGTTGATGTTCTGCCAGAAAAATGGTTTGTGCATAATGGACAAAGTCCGTTTTTATTAACCTGTCATGGCTCATTTCTAGCAAAGCTGAATCAGTTGGGTGTTTCGGAAAGGTCGTAGTGTCACTGTAAAGCTCTGAAGACTTGGAGTCATGTTTTATATTATTGTCATGGGTACTACTCGGATCTCAGAAAGGAATTTTTATGTACTAGTTCTAATCTTGCTCATCTGACTGAAGGCGATGAGGCTCAATTAATTAAGACTGAGCAAGATTTTCAGATTCTTTGAAAAATTTTACAAGCAATATGGCCTTAGTCGCTAATGCTCTTAAAATCTTACTACTACCTGTTTTAGAAAATAAAGGTTTGATAATTATTAGAGCTAAAACAGAATGCGTGGTTAGTTTTGGCGAAAATTAAATTTTCGTGAGAATTGAAGATCTTTTAACAGAATAAATTCAGGTAACAGAATTTAACAGAATAAAATTTGTTTTTATGTAGAATGATGACAAGATGCCACCACAAAGATGGCATCTCGGCCTGAGTAGATATTTTGTGTTATTTGTGGTAGAAAAAATGGTTGTCAAGTGGACACTCAACCATTTACAGAAACCATTTTGTTTCTAAGAATGAAAAGCTCAATGAAATCCTCAGATCGCGAAATTGAAGAACGCCATTTTCTGCAGAAAATTACGGAACAGTTTTTCTTGAAATCTTCCTTTTTATTAAGAAGGTCATATTTAATATAATTTTCTGAGATGTATCTAATACGTACCTTGCGAACCTTTCTTGAGTTGTGGGTTAAGTCTGAAGACTGCATCCACTATAGTTCCTACAGCCATTAAAAAACCTAAAATTCCGAAAACTGATCTAAAAATAGAATAAGTACATATATCTTAAGAAGAAAGAATTATGCTCTTAAAGGATTATATAAATTTTTATTACTAAACAAATCAACTTAAGCATTTTCGTATTATCTGTTCTGTATTTTTTTTTTTGTAAATACTCATCGACAAAGAAAGGTAGAAGACAAGGATGTAGCCTATCCCTTGTGTTATTTAATATAGGAATATACAATGCTCGACAAAATTAACGGAACAAACTGTTTTTCGTGAATATTTCATAGTGAAAAGTGTCACCGAAGGCGATTATTTGATATAATGGCATCCTGAGATGCAAATTCTGAGATCTAATAGAAATCGATCTACCACCTTACAAAGCCTCACATTATGCAAATTATTCATGCCTATAAAATCACGGGTTGCGATCATATCACTTCAGTCCTGTTTTTTGGCTTGCTCAGTAGGACAGCCACATCTCCAGTACTCAAGATGGCAAGTGATCGTCATTTAGATGATTCGAAATGGCGGGCCGTTCGACGACTTGAAGCAGGGCACTGGCAGGCGGAGTTGGCACGTTGGTTTAATATGTCATGCAGTGTCGTCTCTGCACTATGGGAGCAGTTTCAGGAGACAAGAACCATTACAAGAAGAGCGGCCAAGGACGCCCGAGGGCTACGTCAACCAGAACAGTTCGCTATCTTGCTCTAACAGCAAGACGGAATCCTACTATGTCCTGTCATCGACTGTCTTTTGAGGTTGCTGCGTCACAGGTGAAAACATTTCCAACCGGACTCTGTTCAGAAGGCTCAATTCAAGTGGGTTCAATCAAGGAAGCCAGTAGTTTATATCCCATTAACCCCAAACAATCGCAGAGTTCGTCGAAACTTGTGCCATGAACATGTGACCTGGAGCCCTGACAAATTGGATACAGTTCTGTTTTCTGATGAGTCTTGTTTTAGCCTACAAACGGATCCTAGTCGTTATTTAAGCTGGAGACAACGAAAATGCGATACTGTACCTCCAACATCAGAGAAAGGAACACTTACAGTGGAAGTGGTCTTCTCGTATGGGACGGAATAATGATCAACGGCCGCACCCCTCTTCATGATAGGGGTGCCGTAACTGTGAAGAGGTACCAAGAATAGATCATCGAGCCCTATGTCCGAATTTTCAGGAGTACGGTTGTCCCAAATTTTGTTTTCACTTAACAACAAAATTTCAACAAAATTTCAACAAATTTTGTTGAAACTGCCGTGTCCAGCACCAGCAGCAGAATTAAATTCGATCCAACATGCGTGGGATGCCCTTGGGCGTCGCATTGCATGCCAACAGCCAATCCCTTGGTTACTTGGAGAGCTAAGGTCTGCGCTGTTGGAAGAATGGAATTTATTGTCACAAAATCTTATAGACATCCTTATAACGAGCATGGTTCACCGCTGTCAGGCCTGTTTAGCCGTTGGAGGGATCATACACCGTACTGCTATCATGTAACCATCTTTCATAGCATCTTGTATCGACTTCTGTAATGTGACATTTTTTGGCAATTCTTATACAATCCACATAAATGTCCCTTTTACCTATCCGAAGTTTCTCGCTGTCTCCTCATTTCAGGGTTATTCTATAGTCGCCACCATACCAAATTAATGGTGGTGAAATACCGCTATTAGAGAACATCTCAAAGTTCAATGTTCGATAACTTAATGAAGTATCTTTTCAGAAAAAGCGGTTACAACATCTGGAAAGAACAAGTGATAGCAGACCCCCCACGAAAAACACTACAACACAAACCAATAGGAAGAAGAAACACCAAGGACACCCAACGAGCAAATGGAACGATCAATTTTATCTTGAGTCATAGGAAGAGGATAAATATTCGTAACCCTAAAAATATTCAGAGAAGACTAGACAAAAATATTAATTAATATTGTAATAATTATACCACAAGAGCTTGTGAAAATTATGTAGTTATATAGAAATGATTATTAAGCGTGTAAATGATACATCACCCTTTCCTCTTCTTCTTCTTTAATGCTGCCGAATGGCGTTTGCGACTTCGTTTTGATATTGTTCTCTGTCTAGCGCTGCGTGTAGAATTTGTGCTGTTGTCATGTGAAGCCAGGTGTTGATGTTATCTAGCCATGCCATTTTCGGTCTGCCTGGGCGTTTCTTGCCTTCGATCTTTCCCTCCAGGATGAGTGGTAGTAGGTGATATTTTTGTTGGTTCCTAGCGATGTGACCTAGGTATTTGCATTTCCTGCTGATGGTGGTTTTGAGCAGGTCCCGTTCCGTGTGCATGTCCTGCAGGACCTGTGCGTTGGTTATCTTGGCTGTCCACGGAATTTTCAGCATTCTTCGGTAGAGCCACATTTCGAAGGCCTGGAGCTTTTTTGTAGTGGCTGATGTTAGAGTCCAGGTTTCTACACCGTAGAGCAGTATTGGCCAGATGTAGCATTTCAATGTGCGTAATTTGAGCACGATGTTCAAGCTTCTGTCGGTGAGGAGGGTTCTCCATTTGGTGAATGCCTGCCTGGCTTGTTCAATTCTGCTTTTGATTTCGGCCTCATGGTTCAGCTGGTCATCAATGAGCACTCCGAGATACTTGAAGCGGTGTATTTGCTCTAATTTTTCGTTGTTTAGTTTGATCGTGATTTTGCTTGCAGTCCTGCTGACCTTCATCACCTTTGTTTTCTTTTTGTTGATTCGTAGCCCCCATGCTTGGCTTTCTATGTCCACTTCGTTCAAGATGGTCTGTAAATCTTGTTCTGAATCCGCTATTAGTGCTGTGTCATCGGCATATCTTAAGTTATTGATGTAGTGTCCGTTAACTTTTATGCCGATGTTCTTGTCAGCCAGTGTTTGGTCGAAGATCATTTCCGAATAGATGTTAAAAAGAATGGGAGATAATGGACAGCCTTGCCGGACGCCTTTTTTTATTGGAATTGGGTCTGTCAGATCGTTGTCATAGCGAAGCCGGGCTGTTTGATTCCAGTAGAGAGTTGTAATAAAGTTGATATCATTGTTTTCAAGCCCAAGTTTTCTCAGTCGGTCAATTAGGCGGTCGTGGTCTACTGAATCGAAGTCTTTCTCGTAGTCAATAAAACATATATACACGTCTTTTTGATGTTCATAGCACCTTTGTAGCAATATTTGTAAACAGAAAATTGCTTCTCTGGTGCCTAGTCCCCTGCAGAATCCGAACTGTGTGTTTCCTAGTGCACTTTCGCACTTACATCTTATCCTTTGCTGAATCACCTTGAGGAAGACTTTTAGCACCTGGCTCATTAGACTGATCAGCCTGAAGTCTTCGCATTTCCGGCTGGTAGCCTTTTTTGGTAGGGCCACAAAGATGGATTGGAGCCATTCGGATGGAATGTCGTTGTTGCTGTAGATTTGATTGAACCATTTCGTTAGTTGTTGGATGTTGCTGTAGTCTAGTTGTTTCAGCAGTTCCACATGAATCTGATCAGGTCCACAGGTCTTGCCTGGCTTTGTTATTCGGATGGCATGTTCCAATTCAGATGTTAATATGTGGAGATTGTCTTCCTGTGTTTGTTGTTGCGTTTCTGCCGGTTTTCTGTTGGTGCCGAACAGATTGTATATATAGCTCTTCCAGGTGTCGAGTTTGGCTTGTTTGCTTAGTATAGGTTGATTGTTGTCCGTATATAAACTTGGGATAGGAGCCGGTTTGTAGATGTTTCCAGCTTCTTTAAGCTTCTTGTGCAGGTTATAGTTGTCATTTTTCTTGATTAGGTCTTCGATTTCTGCACACTGATCTTCCATCCATTTTTCCTTCGCCTTCCGGATTTCCTGTTTGATCTTTTGTTGTATTTCTTTGTATTTTTCCCGGTTGTTGTTGTTTTTGAATATTCTCCGTTCATCCATTAGGTCTAGTATGTGCTGGGTCATCCACCGTTGTTTCTTTTTCGACGCCTGATGTCCTAGCAGGGTTTCTGCTGTTTCATTGATGCACTGTTTGAGTGAACGCCCGAATGCTTGCACGTCTGTTGTTACTGCTTCGATCGATCGGATTGTAGTGTTGAGATGAAGCTGTACTTGTCTGTTGGCGGTGTTCTTCAGTTTCTCCAGGTCGATTCTTTTTGTTGTGCTTGTGCGTTTGACTGCTCGTAATTTGAGACGTATTGTTGCTGTTACTGGGTTATGGTCTGATGATATGTCAGCTCCGGGGTAAGTTTTTGCATTGAGGACACTTGACTTATATCTGATGTTGATTAAGATGTAGTCAATTTGATTCCTGACGATATTGTTGTCAGAGTCTTGTGGTGAGGTCCAGGTGTATAGTCGTCGAGGTGGTAGTTTGAACCAAGTGTTGGCAATGCTAAATTTTTCTTCTTGGCAGAACTGGACGAGTCTGTCTCCTCGTTCGTTCCGTGTCCCCAAGCCATGTTCTACGACTGTGTTTTGTAGCTTTCCTTGACCGATTTTGGCATTAAAGTCACCGAGGATGACCGTCATGTCGTGCTTCTTCAGCGACTTTAAAGTGTTGCTTAGCTTGTCGTAGAACAATTCAATTTCTTGATCGTCTTTGTCCGCTGTTGGTGCGTAGACCTGGAGCACATTCAGGTTGATCTTGTTGCCTGCTAGCTGTAGTAGTGCGATTCGTTCCGATATTGGGGTGAAACTGGTGACTTTGTTGGCCAGTTGTTTGTGGACAACGAAAGCGACGCCGTACGTCTGCTTGGTGTTCTCTTCTCCTCCGGAACAGAAGACGTGGTGGTCGTTTGATATAAACTTCTTTGTTCCAGGCCATTTGGTTTCACTTAGCCCAAGTATGTTGATGTTAATGCGTTCCATTTCTTGTAAAGCATTGGCTAGTGTTCCTGGTTGTAGTAGGCTTCTAACGTTCCATGTAGCTAGTCTCAGAAAATTCTTCGACGCAAGCTCGGAGATTCTTAGCACCCCTGCCCCATTCAAGGGACGCCGAGACTCGGGGCCGTGGTTTATTTTGCTTGCTATCATTGAAGTTTTCAAGGGAAAGATAATCCAAGTAGTTTCCCGTTGCTTTCTTGGATCACAATTTAGTTGAAAAGGTCGTGTGTGGACCTTTTGAAACGGGTTTCGTCTGACGTCTCCACTGAAACCTTTCCGCCATGGAAGGCCCTTCTGGGAGCATATATCTTTCGGTGCTTTAGTAGTTTAACAAATTAACAAATTAAACTACTAAACCTGCCGCAGCCATATAAATGGAGTAGCTCTTATTCAGTGATGAAGCTGCCTCGTGATGTCATAATTTTACGCAATTTATGCCGAATTTCTAGTCACCACTGACCAAGCAGGTGGCACTGCTGTAGTTTTATCTCCTGGAACATCCAAATGGCTGACTCGGTAAAATTACTGTGACCTTGAAAATACCAATAATGTATAACTCAGCAAAACGTGAGTATTTTTAAATACAATTTGGTATCCTGAAAACTTCTACATCAAAGCTATCATGTAGCACAACTATTCTACTAAGAATTCCCAGCGACTGATTATAGTTCCTTAAAAATTTAATGACCTTGAAATTTCTTATGTCCGAACATAACAATGATAACCATTTTAAAAAGTTCAGTCCGAAAAATAAAACCACGTTTAGGTCTCAAATCTTAACCTATCACTCACCCACACTTATTTTATCTAAAATATAACTTCTTTTTGAGTAACACTCCCGAAAACCTTCTTTATTTATTAATTTTTAAGAGCGCACTAATTTAGCTAGCATACAGCTGGTGCCACCAGCGCCACCCTTTCCTCTAAAGGGTTTAAAATATTGCTAAATATATATATACACTTACATGACTGCTATTTGTGATCTCGTTATTGCCATTGGCTTTTTGGTCTCACAGTTCGCTATGGTGGCTTTTACTCTTAAATTCATCTGCTTTGGAACTAAAAAAATAAAATAATAAAGCTTTTTATTTTATTATATATATATATATCTTTTCATATTATTACGATAAAATATATACTTGGCCACACTATAGTTATACAGAAGTATAACTATAGTATGGCCAAGTTAAAAGGTAAAATGTATCCAGTCCATTTTAAATTTAAAATGGATTGAATATACGAAAGGACTTACTTTGATTCCCCAGCTTTGTGACATCCTCCAGATTGCACGTGCTGGGAAAGCACCCACCGAGTCTCAATACGGTGTAATGGAATATTTGAGCACTTTTCACCATGTCGTGCAATACCTGAAGAAGAGAGACGAAAGGATCAGAAAGGAAAGACAAATACAATTACGCTGAACAATATGGTTTATTTTTTTACAGTTATTATCAGGTTTGTCGAATCCAGGTTGACAAAACCGAATATGCATTAATTTTTATATTAGTAGGATCTATCAAAAAGCAATTTTATCCCAGAAATATATAAATGCGAATACGCATTATTGTTAATTAAATTAAATGTAAATTAAATGTTTATTCCTACATTTAAAAAGTTACACTCACGGTATCTTCATCCGTAATGTTTTGCAACTCTGGTAAAACATCAAACATGCTAATCCACAGCCTTTGTGGGGGAACTAGAGGATGGATGTCGACAAGACAATACTGACCACGAAAGTTCTCTCTCTCTTGATCGTGGAATTTATCTTTTACCACAATATCCACACATTCGTCGTAGGATCCAAAAGACTGGAACGTTCCGTACAGCATACCTCCTGCTGGCTTTCCCCATGAATCCAGCACTATAAACAAATGTCATTACTTAGTGATATTTATTTAACATAGGAATACGATATTAGAACAATAAAAAGGAAACTAGCAATGGAAGACCCACAGGTCACTATAAATTATGAAAAAAATTTCGACATTTGATGGGATACGTAATGCAAAATGCAGAACATAACCATTGAAAGATCTTGAGTCCATTAATTGACCAGCTGAAAATACAGCTTTTGTTTACGTTAGTAAAATATGCTCATTTCACGGAATACTTTTACAACATATTTCCCATTAAATAGGGAATGTCTGGGATGCTGTATGTGTCTTATAAGATGGCTGTGGTCGGATTAATTGTTTGAATGTTTTGGGTACATCGACCATTTTGATCATAGTACTCACTTCGTTTAGTGCGCTATTTCATATAATCACGCACACATTCACGCATCTTTTTACATGTTGAGTCGGTTGAAATTTCGGGCAAGAGCTCACTGGAAAATACATATTTCCTCATGAAATTTGAGCAAACCCACTAAGCTACACAATGGACATACTGGACAGTATTTGAAGTAAATACAAACCTCTGTATAATTATTTTTTGTAGGCCTAAATACGATGCCCTTATCAGTTCCAATTGAAGATTATCCACGCTCTAAGTACGTATACCTGTTCCTCGATAAGAACCCCGACTTGTCCTCGCACTCGCATATAAAAATACATTCATACAAGCACGACCAGAGAAATAATTTGAAGCATAGTATTGTTTGATAACATTTTTTGTTAATGCCTAGTTGTCAGAACCATTGTCTTAATTTTAAAAGAAATACGCGGATGTCTTTATAATGAATCCGTCTTCGACGTATTTATGTAGCGTTGTTCCTCATACTACTGTAGGTTTAAAGAGACAACCAAAGGATTAAATGAAAGAGAAAATCCTTCTTCGAAGGCCTACTTGCTATTTTTATGATAATAACGCTATCACAAGACAGTCCCCCAGACAGACTACTCAGCTTAAAGTTGACACTTCCGTCATTTGGCGAGTATATGTAGGAAGAAAGAACTGAACGTGCTTTAATGTCATCGTTTATTCTATTTATAAAAAGAAGTAACGGCAATGCAAAAGTGTTAGAAATTATTGGCAGAGTATTTAACTTTTAGTTTCTTTGGACTTTATATAAGTGATGTTTCTTAAATATTCTTATATCCTTTCCCGTTGCAGAAAGACCAGTTATCTGAATATGGTGTTCTAAAAATCAGGCAAAAAATTAACAATTTATTGGTCGCAGTGTAATGTGGTTTCTACAATAATACTCCACGAGTTTTGAGACTTTTTATGGAATCCAACTTTATTTAGCATCAAATATCACCGGAAGAAGGCAGTATTGCACAGAGTGACTTCATAGAGACATATTGTTCTTAATAAATTTACAGCAGCAACGGCTCAATCTGTCGGATTACCTCTATGTTACACGAAAGCAGACCGGTGTCAAATCTAGGGATGTGCAGGACTATTCGTGCGGGTTTTATTCGCAAAATAGATGGTCTAATCCAAAGATTGACGTGAACAATTTGTTGATGGTCTGCCACTTCGCGTCAGGCTTGTTGTTTCCTTGACCCGCTTAATTAGTCGGGATAATCTAGATGATGTATTAGTCTGGTTCTGCCGCTCATATATCTTTTCAAACAAAACTTCTGAAGGGCAACTGTCACAGATTCAGAGTTCTTGTAATACAGCTTAATCATCAGAGACTTGGAGAACAATGTCTTTGGAAAACGAATGGTCAATATGCCCTTTTTTTGAAAAATAATCTGTATATCCGCTTTGATGTTACTTTACCAAAGTAACATCAAAGTCTAGATGGGAAGTATTTTTCAACTTTTAAACTAAAAGTTGAAAAATACTTCCCATCTAGACCGAAACAACCTTTATGGCCTTTTTTCTTTTCTTTCTTTTTTTTCCACAACGTGACTAAATTAGTTCTTGGGCGATGGTTCTTTTCTTTTATTTTCCCGGAACTGGATTTTCATCCCACAACAGAACCAAAGAAAAATTGCTGCCTCGTGGCCCTAGTTTTCCCGGCAGAAGTTCTAAACCAACCCTAAATTGGCCGAAAAAGGAATAGATTTCATAGTCCTGTTGGAACCCTACTTCATGGTGATTGAGGTGAAAATTTTATGAGTGGATATTCAACAGACTTCAGCTTCAATTTTCTATCTCAGTTTGATCGTTATCGCTGTTCTTATCAGAATTATCGCTCTCAAAGTTATCTGGGTTATGCGACCTATGGCTAAAGGAGTTTATGATTTATTTCTCTGACAACGTACAATTCTTTTTAGAATCCTGGTTGGATGTTTTTACTTTAAACTCAAGTTAATAAATCTGGTCGCTTAACTTTAAACAGTTGAATAAAAGCCTGAGTGTACTGGAGTTACACTAGATATCGTTAATAGTCTTCAGTAGTCCTTGATGATATCCTCATGTGGCAACATGGCATGCACTTTAAAATTTGATATTGTAATACAGGTTCCATTTTTTTTTTATTGTTTCCTTGTACTTTTCAATGAATTGTACAACTCATATTATACTCGGGAATCTGTTTTTTGGTACGATATACGCAGTTGTTCGATCTTTCCTTTGCCAATTAAACCATTCAACAGCAGTATGTCAACTCATCACACAATCTAATGGTGGTGCATTTAAGTAAATTGCTGATGCTGTCAACATAACACTGTTTTTATATCACGAATCTTTGCATTTCCTGTTCCGTGTAGGTCGCTCATAATACTTACAAAGAATCGGTGCAGAATTTTGAACTGAAATTTCTAAGAAGGGACTTCTTCCGCAGTAGGGTAGAAAGACACTTTAATTCCATCTATGTTAAGAGGTTAATGATCTCGAGTTCTTTGGATGCACTGTCAATACACAATCTTAAAGTATGTATTATATCTTTCGCTTTATGAGCATTTTTGGCGTGTTGTCCATTAACATTTATTTCTATAAAACATGAAGAATAATAAAAATCCGTGAAGAATCGGGCAAACGTCAATCAAGTTCACCTGCAGGGGCATAATTGACGCAAATAGTTACTTCAAGTAGTGATAATCAAATGAATGTGGTTGGTTAATCCCTTAAGTGGTTTTTTTTTGCATGCGGTATTTGCAACAAGTAAAAGAATTTTAATATTTCTTAGATTTCCTTGCAATTGAAGAATATGAATAAATTTTTATACACACGTGACTGAATTATTATTAACAGTTCATTCTTGTTAAGTATAAAGTAAAAAAAGTTTCATGTAGAGACAATTTACGTAATTCTGTAAATAATAAATGAAAGGAAAGTATTCATAAATTAATTGGTTGATTACACACTTAATGGAAGTATTTCAACCTTTTTAGACAAGAGTATATCATTATTCAAAGAACTTGTACGCCTCTATAATTTATTTTAGTAATAAATATCCTTATTTGCCACTTTCAATGGGCTGTCTGTTTCTGGGATTGTATTTAAATATCAGAATTTCACCTTTAAGTGATTTCTTCGATGCATGACGCCTCACTTGATCAATCATTTAGAAATTATGGACTCGTTAATTCCTTCTGTAAAATTATAGAAAACATTTTAGACAAGAGACTCACAAGTATCCTCGAGGTTTTTTTTTTTTTTCTGGTATTTTAATTAGTGAATCAGGAAAAGTGTGTTTTTTCTCGAGGTAAGGGGTGTGGTGTAATTGGTCATTGCCCTTTGTTATATCATCCTGGACATTATCTGACCTACACCGAAACAAATTGGTCTCTAAAAATTTAATATGAAAATATTAATTCTTACATAAGGTTTGTAGAATGCGCGAAAGGCAGTTTCTTATTTTGAAATATGTACAGAAATTCCTACATGTTTATCTGATATTGTTTATTGGAACACGATGAAATATTCAAACACATGCCTCAAAGGATAAGCTGAATTCTCTCTCTCTCTTGACTTGTCAACAATACAGAGTTAATTCAATAAATGTTTTATTCAAGACCTTTCTAGGAAACCAAAGTTCAGGAAATGCGGTTGACCTGAAGGCTATTTACGTATGTGCAGTTCTCTCATCCATATTCCAGAAATATGGTAAGCAAGAAATCCGAACGCATTGGCAATGTATAATTGTTCTTGATTGTGTATTACAGTGAACCGTGAATGTTATTATGCCCTCATTGGCCGCTATATTAGTTTCACCTACTGAATAGGTGTCGAAAGTCCACGTTGACTCAATTGTTTCCGTAATTTCTTCCAGATTAGATGGATGTGGAACTCTACTTCGAAAAGCTCTTTTATGTTTTATCCCAAGGTGCTTAAATTGGTATGCGATCCTGGTACTCATTTCAACCATTGATTTAAGTGCGATCTCTCTGTACTATCGTGATTGCTGCAGTGGGCCTGGATAAAGGCCTGGATTCGATTCTCATCCACGACCAAAGTTGAGGAATTCTTCAGGGAGTTCGGAGGAACCTTTATGCTCTTTTTTTGACAATGTGGTTAAGTTAACCAGTCTTGGGAGAAGGTTACATGTTTTTCCCCCCGAACATCAGGTTTTCCATCCAGCAAACCGCTGCAGAATACACCCACTTTACAGATATTATTACCGTGTGCAAAATCAAAGAACAAAGTCCTGCAACAAGCATAAAGATTTCACACATATTCCTTTCTTCATGTGATATTTCGCTATTGGAAAAAAAAAACCTTTTCTCCCGAAAAGCATGCATGTTACCTTACTTTTCAACAACCCTCATGGATTCTTTTTCTTTCTTTATGTCTGATGGCAAGAACGAGATGAAGATTAAGTCTCTTAAGTCTCTTTGTAATATGGGCTAGCTGTGGTTGTTTTTTTTTTGTTTTTTTTTTCTTTTTAACCTCAGTAGCTGTATAAAGAGAGGCCCATTTCTTCAGCCCTAGAAGTTAATAACTATGCTCTAATTTCTTCGTTTCAGTTTTAATTGCATTTTATCATTAAGAAGGTGATATAATACTGGAGGCTACGAGAGATGTAATTCGTACGCGTTCTAGTTCTCATTCTTCCCGTCCTAATATGCTTTCATATTCAAAACGCTAAAAATATACGAAGTCTAGGATTAGTGTGTAAAAATTCAATTTAAGAAGGAATGTTTTTACCTGTTCTGGATTTTCCGAGACTTGGGAGTCCACGAATTAGTCTTGAAATTTATGACACTGAAAATACATTGGTTTCCAGTAGTTATTTATCAAAATTGATTTAGCGAATGTGTAAAAATCTTGAAGTATGGATACTCTGCACGAACCATGCCTAAAGAAACCATTTGGTCTTAGTGAAGAAGGAAAGCGAAGAATTAAAAATTAAAATTAGACATATGTAATTGAAAATTCGCTCTGAAATGAAATAAAAAAAAGAAAACTATGGAGTCAAAATCAAAGTAATATGTTATATTTTTACATACTGTTAAAAGGGCCCTCGTGTGTAGCATAGTTGGTATAATACCGTCCTCCCCACACCGAGTGGAAAGAACCGAGTTCGTATCCCGTCAGCGGGCAGAGGAATTTTTATGGGTCTTTTACCCAACGAGGCACAGTTAGTAGGTTTCAGGTGTGCTGGATGAAAAACCCAATTTTCCTCCCGGAAACTAGGTTTTTTCATCCAGCAAATCGACCACAGAACGCACGCAATATACAGACATAATACATATACGGCACAATACGGCCTAAGTCGCCGATGTGCCTAAAAACAATACAACAACAATAACAACAGATAAAAGGTCATCCTTTACACCACTATCGAATGTACAACCTGTAGGTTTAATTTCTTTTGTTGAATTGATCACGCCGATATTCTCGTTGCGCGGCTTCAGCATTGAATCCTTGCATGTACCAATGCTCGATTAGTTCACCATGTTGCATCCCTTGTCAGTGTTATCGTGGATAAATGATTGCGTTGTACTTTGTGAATGTATTCTTTGTGAATATATTTTTATGCACCTCGAGTTTCGATGTGTTGGTACCAACTCGAACAGTTATGAAATTTAGCATCGAATATCTCGACCAATATATGCGATTATTTCATAATTTAAACTCTTTGCATAAAGTATTTCAAGAGATATATAAGGTCTAAACCTCCTCAAGATATTTTATAATCACCGTGTACTTAGTGGAATTGAAGACGATAGTTCCCCAAGATAAATATTAGATACGTTTTTAGGGTTTAGGCTTAACAAGATTGAAAAGCTACTTGTTTACTTAGTGATCTTGTTAATCCTAACTGTTTAGGATTAACAAGATTACATACGTGTTTCGGGAGTAAATCATTGTGTATCACTTAGGATTCACTTAATAAATCAAGTAGGATTTTTGGAGTAACAAGATTAAATACATGTTTCAGGAATAGCATGTGCCTTAAGGTTTTAGGATTAACAAGGTTCAGGATTTAAAATTAACTTGATTATATACACGTTTTGTGATTTAGGATTAACCATATTAGACACGTGTCTTTAACGTTTTATTAGGATTTAGGATTTAAAATTAACCAAATTAGATACGTGTTTTATGATTAACAAGATTAGATATGTGTTCCAGGAAGAATATGTGCTCTACAATTTTATCAAAATTCTTCTTCTTTCTGAAACACGTATCTGCCTTTACAGCCTAAGGAATATAAAAGAAAACGAAGAGGAAAAATTACAGATATTCGAGATGTAATTAAAAATTCATTCTGACACAACAGAAAGCAAACTACGACCTTGACATAAAAATGTATATATCTGACGAGTTGTTATTTTTCTGAAAAAAAAATTACTCAGTGAATAAAATTAAAAAGAACATGGCTTTTTAATTTATGGAGCCAAACATTTCCCCCTAAAGATATTTTAGGGCTGCCCGAGGATCATAAAGGAAAGGAAGCAAGGAGAAAAACGAAGAGGAAAATATTACAAATATATATTTCTAATTTAAAATTCACTCCAGAAGAAGAGGGAAAAACTATGACTTTGGAACAAAATTGTATTGATGTGATCGATCGTTGATTTTGTGAGAGAAAAAAAAAAGAATCACTAAACAAAAACGAAAACGATTTGGCTATTAATTTGAGGACAGAAACATTCTGTAACAATACTGAGTTTAGAAGGAATGTATTCAAATATCGATATATCTATGATTTAAAGAGCCAAGGTGCAGACTGCTGGAATTTACCTTATATTCATATTTAAATTTAATTTAAATATGAATTCTATTAAATTTAATTATTATTCTATTAAATTTAATAGAATAATATTTGCCTTTAAATAGCAATAATATTTAAGAATTATTGCGAATAATTATTAGATTAATATTAAATATTAATATTAGAATTATATAAATTACATATATAATTTTTCATCAAGTGTCCTCAACTGGTGATATTTAAATGCCTAATTTGAAAGCAATCAAGCTTTTGTAACTGCAAAACTTCTCCCTGACGTGAACTTTTTTAAAAAAGTTCTTAATGGTGCTTGATTAACAATCTTACAATAGATCGTACCATGTATTCCGCTGCCTCTGACACTCGAGTTTTTCCTCCAAAAAACATGAAAACTGACCATAGAATAACACGCAGTTTCTGAGTTTATTGCCTCAGCGCATAATCGGGTTAGCGCATTTACTTGAGTCATTTGTCGTTTTGTCATTTAAGTGAATTGTCATCGACTCGCTACACGAGCTTCCCAAAAATTGCAACATTTGGTTGGTCAGTAAAACAACGAAAAAAACCCAACGGGGTTAACTAAAATAACAATCATGAGACTTAAGTTAATCATTGATCATTTAGCCTCGTGGCTGGGACGGGCCATCGTTCCCACCACGAGGAGGTAGATCACTATTATCAATGGCAATCTGCACCTCCTCCAGAAAGCTGTCCTAACAAATTCGCATGGCCTAGAGAAAAACTCCCTACTATAAAACAGACCACATAAAGATCCCTGAGTCAGAGCGAGCGTCCGTCGCTCCAAACGAACACGCAAGTCCATGAAATGCGGACATTGAATCATGAAGTGGAGACCGATGTGCGGCTCAACGCATGAACATAGATCTAAGATAGCCAAGCCCAGCCGGCACCCTGGACCTCAGGCCATGTCAAGTCAAGAGGCAACAAGTTGATAGCCCAAACTGAAACCAGGGCCTAGCCCTGCTGCTCTACAGTACGAAAGGAGGGTAAGAAAGTATACAAATGCTTTCCTTTCTCAGAATTAGTCCACTATTATTGCCAGATGGTATCCAATTCATCACGGATTCGCCTCCACTCAGATGACAGAAGCAGGCCATCAGCCAGCCCTCCAGCTGAGTACGACCCGATGCCTAATAATACTCTGGGAATTGAACAGGAATTGAACCCAGACCTTTCCAAAGCACCGACAAACGGGATTGGCTTCAGCAGCCAAAACCTTTTCCGTGTCCAACCAACAGCCAATGTTGAATTTTCGTTGCATGGCCAAGTTAATACGTGTCAAGTAATGGATTTTATGACCCCCCCCCCATGTAGTGCTTAATTCAGTAATGAGGCGAATTGACCATAAAATACACACAAGATACAGATAAAATGCACTTTCTGCAGATGCATAGCGGAGATTCCACTGCAACCCGAAGATTCATCAGTCCATGGTGTTGAGTGAGTGGAAAGGGCATTCATTAAATAACATTACGAATTTCAGATAACCGATCACTGAAGTCCACTATTTAAGGAATAAAAATGAATTTCAAGAAATATCGATTTATTAAAAATAAACCCGTTTCTTTAATCAAATATTTTGCCATTCTGCTAAAGTGTTTGATTGGAGCAAATTGTTCAGATTTGAACTGTGATTAAAGACCACAAATACTCATATCCTGTTCAAGGAGTTTTTCTACATAATTTTGTATAAAAGCTCTTTCACAGTAAAACGAAAACCGTTTTCAATCCCATCGAAATGTTCTCGCTTATGTATATTCTAATAAAAATGACCTAAACAATGTTATTAGTAATTTCAATTTGAAATTTCGATGTGGTGAAAGAATTATTCCTCATTTAGAGTTAGAACACATTAAATTGTTTTTAAGATTAAATTAATTTACTGATCTATCATTTTACATACGCAAATTTTCCAGGTATATCTGACAAACAAATTTTATATGAAAAATATTCTAAAGTTAGACACATCCCAAATTTAGGGTTTAACCGCAATTATATTAGATTCTATTCTCTCACGTGTCCTAAAAATTGTACCATTCGGCTTATATAAAGTTATACATTTATTAAGATTAAAACTACTAGAGTAAAATAATGCGTGCATCCAGAAACAATAAATACATTGATCTAGCTCAAATTCGCGAAATATAAGACAACTCGAAATACTGGAAAGAAATAGCACAACGTTTTCACTTTAATTTAAACAGTTTCATAAAAATATAAACAGTTGTAAATAAAGATATAGTTTAATAAAACTCACTGCGGAAAGCCCATGACTTCAATCTTCTCAGGTCAAATACCAGCTTGGTAAGACTGCTCATGCAATCCGGAGATAATTCTAGCTCGGATCCAGTCCTCAATAACACTGGGAGATAAACTTTAATTTGTTTGTTTATAAATGATTTTATTACTCTGCCGAGTCGAATCCAATCATCCGCAGGATCGATCTCTTCCGGTTTCAGTTCCGAAACGAGGGAGTCATCGATATCATTGGATTCGTTCGCGCTGGATGGTAGATAGACCAACGCATTCTGAATAATTAGCAGAGCAATAACGTATCTACTTATCGCATCACGTTTCATCTTTATTTTCTATTTTAAGGAGGAAACAAATCACAGCAGCTAACCGGCTACCGCACGTGTGAGCAGTGATCAAAGCGGAATGCCGTTAACCTGGTATGCTACAAGGAACACCATGGCCTGCGCGCACCTTTAAAAGACGCAGATTTAGTGACGTGTGTTCACGTGTTACTATAACAAGTCCAGCAATCTAGAAATATCACTGTAGACGTGACTAGTGGAAATTAGAATTCATCATTGTCACTAGAGTGCACTCTTAAATCGTTCATATTGATTAAGGCGATAATTACACATATTTGCTTTATTTTTTGTAGATGAAGGAAAATAAGTCTTCATCGCTTTCACTTCTCTCACTTTGATACAATTATCCTTCTCTCTCTCTCTCTTAACCTCATTCAAACCTACAAACCTACACGCCTGGATCTTGTTCGACCATATCCTACAGTTTACTACATAAATAACCTTTATTTTACAATATACAGAATATATACAAAAGTTGTTGTTGCAGTAGGGTTTTAGGAATATCAGCGACTAAGTAAATTCGTGTGTTCTGAGGTTGATTTTCTGTTTGCTGCATGAAAAACTCGGGTTTTCGGGAGATAAAACCATGCTATCCTCTCCTCATACAGACTAACTCAGCCATGTTATGAAAAAGAACCATAAAAATTCCTCACGTCATCGATGGGATTCGAACTCAGGTGTTTTCTACCCGGCGTGGGAAGGAAAGCAATTCTACCAACCACAAGGGCTACATACAAGAGGAATGCAAACACCCATTAAGGCATTTATAGCCAGAGGCTCTACTATGTCAAACTGCCTTTCGAAAATATCTGTTCTCAGAAGTATTAGATATTTCTATCGCTTTCTTAGGACATATTAAGGTACCTTTCTCACTTTTTAAATACGTATTTTATCATTTTTGGCCCTCAGCCAAAGAAGGTTGGTTGCTTCTGGCTTGGGTAACCCACCAAAAACATTTCGCTGATCAGAACACCAGCGCCATCATCTTGCACTCTCCACACCATGCATATGGGAACCATTGCCTCTTCAGTCAGCGGTCTACAAAACGATTCGCGCGACCATTTCACCTTTTCCTGCCATCTTCTGACCAACTGCGATGTTCACGGCACTAGATGAGACACAGATGTCTGTGATATGCTCTCAGGAGAGAAGGCCCAGCTGGATGTCTGCTCTGATGCATTAGTTGATGAAAAGTACGTTGAATAGTCCTTCTTCAAAGTACTGTGGACTGTCCTACCGGACCTGTGGTGCAAAACCGATGGTTTTGCACCACAGGTCCGGTTGATTTGTCTGTTGCCTACATTTTCTGGTACACTCGCACAACGTAAGTCGGGGAAAACCTCTAGATGCGCTGCCTAGGAGACGGACGCACCTTTCCAGCTTACACCAAAATCATGCCTCACTGATAGTCCGTCATATCTCAGTCTCTTGTCGTGCTCGTCACATGTAATATTACACTATTTATAAAATAGTGGACTACGCTATTTTATAAATAGTCTTGTTTTGTCTTAGCTTGGCCATTTTCCTATCATCACTCAGCCACGTTGTGAAAAGGCTTATAAAAATTCTTCATGTCATCGACGAGACTCGAAATAAGGTCTTTTCCACCCGATGGCGATTCTACCAACTGTGCTAACCAGGAAGGCTGTCTAATGGCCTCAGTTTACTATGCGCAACGCAAATGGTAACCAAATAAACATAAAATCAACGAACAATAGATAAGTAAAAATAAATTGTTATCAAAATGCGTAATAATGTTTTTGAAACTGTTTCACAGAAACCTTACTCTTAGCGCTGGCCACAGCGCTAAGAGTAAGAATGAAATGGCCACATTTCATTCTTTTTGCTTTGAACATCTTTCAAATGCTTTAGAATTTCTACGTACATTAATAAGCGTGGTTTACTGTTCGTTGTGGAAGTATTAATTCTAAATGAACAAAGCCATTGATTATAGAAAAAAGAAAAATATTACCTTCGTATTAAAGTTTTTTAACGATATTACGAAGGCACATTTTATGATGCCATTAATCCTATTAAACCCATTGCAAATTTAATCCATCCAAAATATAATACGAGGATAGTTCTGGTGCATTCTGCTAAATATGTCCAACATACAGTACTCCAAAGAAATAGAGAGGAGAGCTCGAAGAAGGATATTATATAAAAATGAATTAAATAGACTCTTCTGAAACATTTGACAACTGTTTCAGGAGAGTCCATTGCACGAATGTCGACGCACTTAAGATCATGACGCAGTACGTCGTGGAAACTGACTTACGTGACCACATGACCTCTACAAGATCATTTGAGCATCGTAAGTAGTTCGCAAAGGTCGTGTTACAGCAGTTATGTTGCCAAAGGCGTTATCATTATGCTAAGTGAGGGAGCAAAAAGAGAACATTAAATTTTGTTTCAAGTTGGGTAAAAGTGCGACTGAAACCTACTAATTGGGAAAACAAGTGTATGGTAACGATGGAGTATTTTTCACTGGGGTTTCAGGCGCATCAGCGACTTAGGTCATATATATTGTCTGTGAATTGCAAGTGTTCCGTGGCCGATTTGCTGTTTCCTAGACGGAAAACCCGAGTTTCCGGGAGAAAAAATCATGTCACACTCGTCTGAGACCGGTCAACTCAACCACGTTGTGAAAAAGGCCCATAAAAATTCGTCTTATCATCAACGGGATTTGAACTCGTGTGTTTTACACCTAGTGTGGGGAGGACGGTGATTACACCAACTGTGCTTCCTGCGAGGGTGTTCGGTCTTCTAAATATGTTACCCAACACTACATGAACGTGGGTGAGTAAATGGGGCAAGTTTTTCCTAACTACTTATATAGGTTGCTGTGGCAAGAAGCTTCCGACTACCGAAGAAAGACAACTATAACGCGAAGTACATGCTAATGATTAAAGGATTTCAATGCAAAATGATTGACTAACTTGAAAACTGCCACTGTTCCACAAGTAAAACTTCAAAGGTCTCCTTCCTTCTTAAAATGCATGGTGAATAGTCAGATGCAAAGTCTTCCGAATAAAGAAGGGTACGAATCGAAATAAGACACTGGCAGCATTAACTGAGTGTAACATCTGTACTTTCGTACCAAGAAAAATAAATGCAATAACACAAAGTATTATCTAAAAAGTATAAAACACATCAAGTTAAACTTACTGGTAATTTGACTCGTCTGAAGTAGAATTATTAAAAAAATATTTCAAGATTCCATTTTGAAATGTGTGTATGATGTGATTTCTTACCGTGAGGAACGTTTCACCTGAACGAGAGGAATTTTTATCGGCTTTCCCACACAGGTGTAATGTTTTTCTTCGTTGTCAGGCAAAGTTTTGCTTTGTTTTCTTCCAGCAACCAAGTTTCTTCACCAGGGAAAACTGGTAAACCTACCACGGAATAGAGCACAACGAATGCTTTGCAACTTTAACTGTCTTGGCTCAAAATCAATCAACCAAACTTTACTGCCCCCCCATTTTTTATTCCAGGCATCTATATGTCTTCTTTACATGGCAGTGCAGGTTCAATTACCATGCTATAATTAGGCTTCTTAGAGTTCCTTCTTGTTACCCATCACCCTTACCATCACTGTCTGCGCGAGTAGCACAAACAGCGGTGGTATCGTCACTGTTTGTGCACAATGCAGTATTTCAAATCAAATAGAATTTGTACGCCTCACTGCGTTCGATTTTCCACCACGGGGATCATCTTGCTTCCACTGGAGCTTCAGTATAAGGCGGCCTACGAATTCTTGGCGCTAATGTCTGGGCTTGTGTTGAACTTAATTCTGTTATGGACAAAAAACTCATATTAGGACCACTCAAGAGGAATGTTATCCATGTCGGTAAACTGTGTGTGTTCACTGGTCAATTTGCTGTTTTGCCAGGTGAAAAACCTGTTTCGGTGAACAAACATTGTTGTCCATTCCTTAGACTGACTAACTCAGCCACGAAGTGAAAAAAGCGAATAAAAATTGCTCTCTGATTGACGGATTCAGACACGCTCCTTTTCCACCCGATGTGTGGATTATGATGATTATTATGACCACTGTGCTACGTCCTCTGACAGACCGTTATCGGTTAAATTTTGTCTAATTTGTATAAATGCGTCTAATTTTCTAATATCTTTTTTAAATTGTATATTCTCTCACCTGAACAGACGAATCCACTGTACATTTAAATTCTGAGACATGCCAGGACAGCTTTTCGACTGTTTCGAAGCTAATGGCTACCCATCAGCTGACGGATGGCGCGTATTGCGTTGAAATATAAATATTGTACTGCTTAGGGAAAACGCGAACATAATGGTCGTTATATGTTTAAACTTTTACTTCCCCGTGGCTGCTTTCTTAGACAACTGTGTTGTCTAAGGAAAAAGTGTTATTTTTCACATTGAAAGTTCTGTTTATATTGGACAGGACACTAAGTCAGAGGAGTTCACAATCCTTTCCTTTGGGCTACAAACATATATATAAATAGTTCCTACAAACAGTTCCTTGATCTTACTGATGATAACCTTGTTCTACTTCTTCATCTAGAAGGAATTTCAAGAAGGATAAAGTGCACAATGAACTTGAATTTCTCTAGATTATACTTTTTAGGAAATGTATACTGAAGAAGGTTGTTCCGGTAAACAGAAATAAGAGTAAAATAAATGAAGGAATAAATGTGTGGAGTGGAGTATTCAGCGCCAAAGCAACAAAGGCCACGAGGTGCCAGTACGTTGTGTTTGAAAACCGCGTTCATTTCATGGTTTATTTGTCTGTTTGCTGGATGAAACTCCATGGTACTCTTACCTGAGATCGACTAACTCAGTTACGTTGTGAAAAGAGCACATGAAAATTCCTGGCGCCATTAATGTGATTCGGACCAAGCTTTTTCCATCTGGTGTGGGGAGGACAGCGATGATATATATATAAAGAAAGACTGTCAGTTTTAAGTAAATAACACCTAATGACTACACGGTTCAACAAGACAATTCTTTGAATTTGTTTCCTTTCTTAAAATAGTCAAACTTTGCTAATTTTGGATCGAGGAAAACGAATATGATTTCAGAAATTTTTTATTAGCTCTAGTTTTTGCGATACAGTGCTTTCGATATTATCTAAGAATATAGTAATTTCAATAGTAGTTGGAGTGAAAAGTAATATTAAAACAATCTCATATTTACATTTCCTTGATACAACATAAATCACAGTTAGTATTAGTTGAAAAACATGAGTTGTTTTTAATTAAAACGTAAAAAAACAGAACACAAGAAAACTTCACAGGAACCGAAAGTGCTTTCTCAAAAAATGGCTTATTCACAACAGCGCCTTCTTTTCGCTTGTCACTTTTATTCCACTTTCGGAGCACCTCTTATTACTTTCCAACAGTAGTCAGCAAGCATAGAAGCGTTCCACCTACCCTGATATCTTCTTTCCATTGCTGAAATGTCTTGGTGGAACCGCTCATCGTGCTCGTCACTCACTGCACCAGAGTTGTCAGGGAAGAAGTCGAGATGAGAGTCGAGAAAGTGGATTTTGAGTGACATGTTGCAACCTAATTGATGATACTTTTCTAGAAGGCTGTTCACAGTCTCAGCATAGTTGCCAGCTCTTCAGTTTCCCAGGAAGTCATGCACAACGCTTTAAATGCTTCTCAAGCTGAGTTCTTATTACCCAAGAGGACTCGCTCAAAGTTTTAATCCTTTAAAAGTTCACGAATTTGCGGACCAAGAAAGATTCCTTAACCTTAGCATCACTCAACAGTGGAAATTGTCCTCTCAGGTACTTGAAAGCTTCTCCATCCTGGTTCATCCCCTTAACAAAGTTCTTCATGAGTCCCAGTTTGATGTGTAAAGGGGGCAGAACGAATTTTGCTTCGATCAACCAGAGGATTATGCTGGACATTTTTTTCCCAGGGGCATAGATTTTCCCTTATAGGCCAGTCTTTTGTAGTAGTGTGAGGACCTAGCTTGAATATTCGTCGACTAGCTCGACTATTCCACTCACACAAAAAACAGCAGTACTTCGTGTATCCCAACTGCATGTCCAGCAGTATTGCAATCACCTTTAGATCTCCACAGATCTGCCATTGGTGGTCTTTATACTTCATTGCTTCCAGAATTAATTTCGTATTCTCATATGTCTCCTTTATGTTGACATTCCATTCCATTTCCCCATTTATTTGTACACACAATTATTACATATATATACAATACTTACAAGAAGATATATATGCAATTAATACATTAACATTCTCATTATACATGGTATATAAGATACTATATTATATTTGACCTCTTGGTGCATTGCGTACGTGTATCCCAGAATCAAGGGTGGCTCCTAGACAAAAGCCCATCATGCCAGTGGGTGCCGACAGGTGAATTACTAGTGGAGAACGTCCACAGATTATCCTCACCACCACCGAGAAACAGTAATTATTATTTTAAACAGATATATACAACACTTGTTTTAAATATGCTCAGAGTCTCTGAATTCCTCAGAACCAGGAAAGCAATATATAATTAAATTACATGCAATAGACAATTAACAACACTGTCTAGTCTGTCCGATAGAACTTTCAAATCTGCCGATAAGCACAATGAAATAGCATAAACTTTGTGTTTCACAGAAACCAATCTTCACAATAACAATTGACATAAATCAACGCAACATTAATTAACATAAAACAATACAATAACAATTAACTTAAATCTTCTGTTTACACAAACCTTTTGTCTTTTGATCACTTGTGAAGTCAATTCCCAGAAGAAGCTGAAGTTCTTAGCTGAGTCCTCAATATGAAAACTGTTCTTGAGAAGGTTTGCAGAGCAGTAAAGTTATTACGGACTTCAACTAAGATATTTACATTGTTCACCAATAAGTTTGGAACCGCAGACATTAAATCCGCTCTAGGTTGAGAGTACAATGGACAGTTCAGAGGTACATGAATCCACGTTTCATCTTCCCCACATGTGCAGTACGGATCAGGCTCCGGACCACGCTAAAATAACTTAGCCCGGAGAGACCCATGCTCTGTTAGCAGATAAGAAGTTGTCACAGAAGGCCTAAACCACGCAATAACTCCAGGGGTTGTTGAGAATTCCACTTGCGCAATATGCGTTCGTGTTACAAGACCAAATTCGCTCTCATCCCATTTTTTTGCCAGACAACAGTAAATTCCTTCCAAAGCCTTTTCTTCTCACTATTAAAGTCGCTGACTGAGTCAGTCGTAATTCCAAGTATTGTCTTAGACTGTCCTTTTTAGGTAGTAAATCAAACCCCAGAACGCAATATATAAATCCACAGGAATCATACAGCCAAGTATTTGGAGTGCATTATTTGAAACAGTCCATGGAATATTATTGATCGTCAGAAGAACTGATCTTTGTGTAGAAATAAGTTTCTGTTTCACTTTTACCTTTGATACTTTTTGGTAGAAAACACTTGCTGCGTATGATATAATAGGCCAAAATATGGTTTGATAATAAAGGTTCAAAGTTTTCTTTGATAATCCCCACTCTTTCTTGGAGACTTTGATAACTGAGGCTGTGGAAAACGGATTTTGTTCCTTAATTTTGACATATGAAGCAGAAAGCTGTGTTTGTCATCTATGGTGATATCCAAATACTTAGTTTGGGAGACATAAGGAATTTGGGTATTATTTAATCAGATTCTGGGCGGTCTATTGTGGCTAAAGTGGTTCTTAAAAGTCATAAAACTGGTTTCACTGGGGGGTATTTTCAGTTTGTTGACTGTAGCCCATGCCATCAAATCATCCAAGATAGGTTGTATTTTCTCTTCAGTTCCTTGTGCTTCCATTAGCAACGATCACCAAGTCATCCACATAAGCTATCTTACTGATACCATTGTGTTCCCTCGTTAACCACTGATCCAACACAGCGTTCCAGAGGAGAGATCCCAACACTAATTTGGGGGGTATCCTCTTGAAATCTGAGCCCAGTACGTAAGATGTTTTGCCACTGCCTTAATATGTCTGTCGCTAAAGTACGATTGCGTAACACTATAGATGTACGCATCACACTCTGCGGATCTCAAGCTCCTGGGAGAACTTTCCCACCATAAATTGTCAAACGCACACTGAAAGTCCACAAACACAGCAACAGACAGAAGTCGGTCAAACGTTGGTAAGAAGATTTATAGCGTCTTCAGTCGACCGTACTTTCTTGAAGCCGTATTGTGCTTCTGAATATAACTGATGATCTTCTAGCATTTTTTTGGATTATTGGGGCTAACATTCGCTCAAACAATTTCCCCAGGTTGGCTAAAAGCGAAATAGGTCTGTAGGCCCGTGGATCTAATATTAATTTGACAGCATGGCCTAGAGGAACTGAAGGAAGAGCGTTGCCATTGTGGAGCAAAACAGCTTTTAAACTTAGCTTTGATGAGTCTGTGAATAGTCTCCAGTCCTGTGGGTTTTGTGCTCCACATTCAAAGCTGTAATCAAACCATTGACATCACAGCAGGCAACAAGGTTGTTTTCACTTTTAAAATATGGAGTCAAAGCATTCTGCCTGCTCCTGTACACGAACATCTTGACATTTGGTTGCAGAAGATTCTGCTGTTGGAGCCTTGATCCCAGAAGCTCTGCTTTATCTTTCAATAAATCTAGGTCTCGAATTAGATCACTTAGTTCACCTTGAGTGATTCTGCGTGACTCATTCAGCGACTCAGGTTCTGGCACAAAATCAGGATCCTGTGATGTTGAAGACCCGGGTTGACCACCATTCCTCACATTGTCCCCATCTTTATCAGACTGCAAAGTGTACTCTTCTGGAGGGTGAAGTACACGCAGACCATCTCTATGTGCCACTGGTCGGATAGCTGACGGGATGTTCGGGTATTTTACAGTCCACTTCCTTTTTTTTTTTTTTTTGGCATGCCATGCTGAAGAGGAAGCGGTACCATGCAGAAACAACAGTCATTTACATGATTTGAAGGCTCCCTCCAAATCATTGGAATGGCAAAAGGCATTGAATGTCCTTTGTTATTCAACCATCCAAGAGATTTACAGTACATGTGTTGCAGCAAATATGAGGTGCCCAGAGTTTGTCTTCATCCCCTACCTTACAGCCAAAATAATGGTAGTAGGCTGGCTTCACAAGTGGAGTCAATTGGCGTTTCTCAGTGGAAAATGTCACATCACCACACACATAACAAAAATTGTCAACACTGTTAACACGTGGCATCCTGGCTTTTTAAGTAATTTTTGTCCATAAACCTTTAAAAAAACCTTACCCTTGAAAAATTCAAGGTAAATGATACACAGAAATACAAAAAAAACATGGCGATCAGTTCCTGTTTCAGTGTTACCAACCTATCTATTCTCTAGACTCCAAAATTCCCTAGTATTCACCAATATTTTCCTAAATCATAAAAGGGGCTGTATTGTGGAACCGAGAGATGAGTTTTAAATGTTATATTCGTTCTTCTCATGCTAAAATTAAGAAACATTGAATATTTTCAAAACAGAAACATTTTTGGTGTTGACTTGTGCTATCAGAGTATTTATAATAATGTTATTGGGAGGGATTTATTATTTTTCAGCAGAGGCCATACAGTTGAATGTTGAGATCGGATTCTTTAAAGTAAATAATGAAAGTGCCATCTAACCAGATCAATTTTAATTTAATTATATTATATTGTATTTTATTTTATTCTGTAGTGGTGGATTATGTTGTATCATATCACAGCCACTGGTAGATTACTGGTACATGTCATCATCACTACACAAAGTAAATGGAAAAGTTGAGTTAACTCAATCGGTTGCTCTTGATATTTCTAAAGCATAGTCTTTGGAATAAAGATCTTCTGAAGAAGGTTCCGTTTTATGGACTGTCATCGCTTTTGTAATTGGTATCCAGTTTTTTCTTTGGCCGCTCACTGCAGGTGATGTTATTTGGCTCTCTGTCTTCTAACTTCTCGACTAATGCTGTTGCTGCCCAAGGTTCAGGTCTTTCTCCCACTCTTTTCCTCTTCTTCTTCTTCTTCTTCTTCCATTAAGTGGAAATCCTATCCGTAGTTTTGCTGATAACAGCACATTGCATTCCACCTTCGTTTCGGGAAACTTACCTGGACAAACAGCTTCAACTTCTCGAATATTCACCTCCATTTCCTTAAATGCTGATCTCTAGGTAATTCTCCAATGAGGAGAAGAAAATCTAGTTAACTTAAATCCATCTAAAACACCGTGTCTTCTTTCTCGCAAAAAATAGTCTGCTATTTCTTGCTCGTCTTTGATGCCATAGATTTCTAAACAACATTAAATATATAGTGGGGTTCATCCTGACTTGAAAGGCTTCTCACTCTCATCAAATCCTAAATGGGCCCTACTGTGGAATATTATTCTTTCCTCGAAACCTCTTCTGGGCATGAAGCACAGTAGTTACAACCACCGTCCTCCCCACACCGGGTGGAATAAACACGGGTTCGAATTCCATATATAATGCGAAGAACTTTTATGGGCTTTTTTCACTCTCTGGCTAAGTTAGATGGTCTCAGGCGTGAATAGCACCATTCCCACCCCCCCAAACAAATTGGTTTTTCATTCAGAAAAACGGGAAACTAGACCATAGAACACACAAAATTTATGGACAAAATACACATGAGCAAACGAGTTGGTTCTCGTGTGGCCTTGATATAACAGTTGTCTGCACAACTCTCTCAAGTTACTTGACTCTATTGAAAAGAGGGCAGCCAGATTAATTAATCACCTGTCTCTTACGAAGTCTCTCACCGTTGGCATCTATAATTTCCGGCTCTCTTCCAAACCAGTCCATGCAGTTTAAATATATGAATACTAAAATAAACCGTGTGAAGAGTACTTAGTGTTCGTCTTTTTGAATTGGATGCCAATCTTTAACGCGTCTCTGCATAATACTTATTTCGGAAGAAAGCTGCAGATTTCATTGTTGTATTCCACAATAGTATCCTGGGTCCTGAGGGCATGGTTGATTTTGCTAGTCCTAAATTTTTGTTATAATTCTGCTATAACTATTTAACAAACCTTTTAAAGGTCCTCTTTTGAGTTAGATCACGAGTGTTTCGCATTCACTGTGCCTCTAATCACTTCTGCCCTGCCCTCAATTTGTTGACATTCTTCAAGGTGAATAATCATTAACTGAATTATGTTTTATCAATAATTTAGATGGGTTTGTTACAATGGGCTTGTTATATCAGTAATTTAGGTGGCTTTGGTACATTGTGAAGGACACCATTATTTAAACTGAAGAGGAAGAGTTGTTTCGAAATAGTTTTTTTATACTGCTTCGCTGAAACAGGAACCATCATGAAGAGTAGGTGAAAAATTATCAGCGTTTATTTTAATTTCAGGAATATGATTCAGTAGTCTATATTTCCATCAGGCATATCGATACTTTTCTATTTACCATCCCTGATTTTAATGCAAACATCAAATCTTTATTTAATTTAAGTGTATATATATATATATATATATATATATATATATATATATATATATATATATATATATATATATATATATATATATATATATATATATATAATATTTGATATTAATTCTAAATTCTGATATTTAGAATTTAGAATTATTATGAAATTAGTATTAGACATCATCAATTTATCTGCAATTATTTTCAATTCATGAAATAAAATGTATATTCATTTTTACCAGCTGATTAGATTATTTTGTCCTGAGTATCCACCGAAATCTGATATCCCAATTGTTGAGAAATTTACAAGATATACGAAACGTATCCTGAATATAAGGTCGAATAGGATGATGCTAACAGATAGTCAATTTCTATCTTAATTGTTAGATGACATAAGAAGGTGAGAGAACAGCAACTTGCTTCCGAGTTTATGACTTTCTGAGGACTAATTATCCACAGCTTCACTATATTCCATAGGCAGCAAGGAGCAGTTTGGGGCTACGAATTGTGCGGTTGAAGGATTTTTAGCCTGTTGGAAACGGATAACTGTTTTGAAAAATTTTGCCATTTTTCAGGTCAGGGGATAGTTCTAATACGAACCAAAGCATTACAAAATGTGCCACTTGTTCGATGTTTGCGGATCGAAACGGAACATGTGTGTGTGTTTTCGGTGCAAAGAGTGTGAGAGAATTAGGCGCGATATCAGCGTTCTGATGGGTGTTTATGAGAGCTTGAAGAACAGAGTGGATGCCTTCGAAGGAATTAAAATAGAACACACCAATCTGCCAGCTGCCATCTCAATAACGGAGCTTACACACGTGCACCAGGCAAAGCAGCGGCAATCCCCAAGGCAGATTGCACTATTCCCACAGAAAGTAGTCATTGTTGGTGAATCTGTTGTCAATGAAATTAGAAATAAATTGTACAAAAAGGATAGGTGAATAGGACCAGGGTTTGCCTGTCAAGATCAAAAGTTGATAAGGTGTAGAACTGATATCATCTTTTAAGATAACAAAACATAATATTGTTGTGCACTTTGGGAATAATATTAAGAGTAGGAGACCTGAGAATTTACTTAACAAGTACAGGGCAATGTTGAGAAAGAGTCGCGAGTTATGATTAAATTTGAAAGTGTATGCCATTCTGCTCAGTCAAATAAGAAGGAATACATGTTGAGAGCCTTGTCAATCAGTTCAGTGGTGTCTGTGCAAAGTTAATTGGATAGAATCTTCCCCAGCATGGCCTGCGCTTGTTAACAGGAGAGGCTGTTTTTATAGAGATGGAATGCACTTAAATAGAAGGGGTACAAGAACATTTGCTGAGCTATCAAAGCGTGTTAGGTGGGTCACTAACTGCTAACTTGGAAGTTACATGGACTAATAGATCAACTACAGCCGCAGGCAGAGATGAATACTAATAAATCTTCTACTAATAAATTATCTGGTGATACAGAAGCTTATGATAGATATAAACAAGTCTGTAATCAAGTCAAAAAAGAAGTTAAGAAAACTAATGATGATTACGAGAAGTTTCTCGCAAAGAATTCAAAGAAATGCAGCTAACTCTTCTTTACTTATATTAACAGTAAAAGGATTGGGTTGAATCACATTGGTCTACTTGACGACGAGGGTTTAACTGTTGATGATCCTGCCCAGGTTGCTGATAAATTGAATAAGTATTTTGCATCTACACTCGTTCATGTGGAGTTCTTTAGGGAAGTGGATGCCAGGAGTTTATCAAACTCTTAACAGGGGGCTAAATGATTTTGTGATAACTGACAGGAAAGTGGAAGAGAAATTATTGAAGCTAAACGTTAAAAAGGCTGCTGGGGTGGATGGGATCTCTCCAGTTATATTAAAGGTAGCAGCAAAAGAGGTAGGTAATAATTTAGTTACGATTATCAGAGCATCCCTGTATTCAGGGAAGGTCCGTATGTTGCGAATGTATCCCCATTCACAGAGGAGGACAAAGAATGGCATGAGGAATTACGCACCTGTCAGCTTAATTTCTCTTACACGAAAAATAATGGAGTCATTGGTTAAAGAAGTAATGCACAACCATCCATATCTAGACAGACGGACAATTATATTGCAGTCACAACATGGATTTGTTAAGGGGCGGTGTTGTCTGACCAATCTGATTGCTTACCACGAATCAGTAGCAAATAAACTGGACAAGATTAGTTGTGATATCATATACTTGGATTTCAGTTTAGCTTTTGATACTGTTCCACGTAAAACACTGTTGTACAGTGTGCAGCAATATGGCATTAAGAGAAAGCTACTACTACAGAAAAAAGTATAATTGATTTTGAGAAGGCAGAAAGTGGTTATCCAGGGACACTGCTCTTCGTGGAGTACTGTTATTACTGGAAACCCCTGCGGTTCGGTGCTAGGCCGATTGTTGTTTTCTATATTTATTAATGATATTTATGAAAGTATATCAGGCTTAATGTGTTAGTTTGCAAATGATCCAAAGATTAGGACTGAGAAGTGTCAATTGTAGTTTAATAGTGACAAATGCAAGGTAAAAATTCCAGATTAAAGTATCAACTGTGTGGTACCACACTCAGGGTAACGAAGAGCAAAAAACCTGGGGGAAATAACTGTGCAGTCAGATTTGAAGATCTCTGAACAGTGCAGACGGGCTACTAGGACAGCTTATGCGGTTTTTTCAATGATATGCATTTTGCCAGCAGAGAAATGGAAGTGATTATCCCATTGTACAAGGCAATGGATAGGTCACATCTTGAGTACTGCATATAGAACTGGAAGCCTCATTTTATAAAGGATGCAGATCTGCCGAAACGAGTGCAGAGAAGGGCAACAAATTTTGTGCGTCACAAAGGGGTTTTCATACCAAGGAAGGCTTCAGTTCTGTAAATTGAGGCGCTAGAGATTAGGCACCTGCAAAGTGATACGACTGAAGCGTTTAAGGCTTTGAATGGATTAAACGAGTTCAATGCTGATGGCATCCTTCCTATTGCTCGGATTACACGCACATGAGGGGACATTACTTCAAATTGATGAAGCATGGTTGCAGGATAAATGTGCGAGATGTTTGTCTTTGGCCAGTGGGTCATTGATCATTGGAAGAAACTTCCTTCTGTTGTTTTGAAGTTGGTTGTTTGAATAAATTTCTGTGGTCGATTTGCTGTTTGCTGGAAGAAACATCTGAGTTTTGGGCAGAATAAAAACATGCTGTCCTCACCTGAGACCGATCAACTCAACCACATTTTGAAAAAAAAAAAACATAAAAAAATCCCGCGTTATTACAATGATTCGAATTCAGGTCTTTTCCACCCTCTGCGGACAGGACCGTGATTATATCCAGCTATGCTACTCACGAAGGTGCTTGTTTCTTGTATCATTTGTCACGTCTAATACTAATAATGAGTCTGTATCCAAGGCTGTCAATAAGTTGTATCCCCTTACCTCTTTGCTGAAAATAATAGTTTAAATTGCTGTCGTTGTTGTCGTTATTATTGGAGTTTTAAGTGCAATGGCTACTTAGGCCATATTGCCCTATGAAAAATGATTCCTACTGTCTGTGTCGGTTGATGGCGAAAAAGTTAGAAGCGGTTATATAATCCTATTCGTTTTAGGAAGGAGAAGAATTCTGTGAGATTTGATTTTTTACCTATGATATGGCTATAGGAACCTTTGTAAAATTATCATTTTACAAAGGATCCTTTAAGCTTGCCAGAGAACTGAATGACGCTAGTCGAGCATTATTATACAGAGTACATTCCATAAGTATACGTTTGACTACGAGTGGTGTGTGGCAATGATTACACTGAGGAGAGTCATTCCCCGACAAAAGGAACATGGATGGGTTAATTGTGTATGGCAAATTCTGGCTCTGGCTATTATTACTTCTTTTTGTCTGTTTGTAATGTGACTGGAAGCCCATAATTTTGGAGCAGGTTTAATTTGAAGTAGCTTATTATGGATTTGCACTTTCCATTGAAGAGTCCATCGATCTTTATTTATACTTCGAATATTCAATTTATAATCTGTGAATGGTATTGAAAATTTGTTGGGTTTGTGCTGGATGGATGTTTCGATTTCATTTCCTGGTATTCAATTGGTGTCATGAATATGATATGCCAATTGAACACACTATTAATGGTTCATGTATGAATCTATTCAGCCTGCTGTCCAATTCTCAACGTATTATTCATTTAGAGGATGTGGGGGAACGCGCCGAGGTTTGTCGGTCTGTTTACCTTTTTTTTTTTACACTTTTTTGATAACACAAAAGTATAAAACCTTTGTGTTATCACCTTGTGAAACTCACACCAAAAACGTTTTATTTTTCTCCTCTTATCTAGGTAGAGCTCTTATGTGACTGAAAACATATACGAATGGTTCACTGCCTGAATAGCTTACAGGCTAGCAACCTGCAAGATTTATAATTTTATTCTCTGGTATTAATTTGTCTGTTTTTGAAAGGAATATACTATCCCAGGAAGTAATCGAGGAAACGTGATATCACTTACCAATGTAGCGAAACAAAGAAAATCTCAGCAATAATAAAGGTTGCATCGATTCCTCAGAACAATGACCTGTGTTCAAAATAAGATCGGAAATCTTTCAGGCGCATTTCTGTGGATTGTAAACGCTGCCTCACTAAAACCTTACTCTCTCGCGTCCAATAATAACTCTGGCTGTATTCTAAGCCCGAGGAAATAGTTCAATACACGGACCAGGTCATTGAATTTATTAAAACCACATTCACGATTAATTTGTAAAAAGGGAAATTACTAACCTCGGATTTCTAATGAAAGCTGCTTACAAGTACATGCTTTACAAGTGTAAGAGGTTTGGTTGCTGTATACAAAGATTCTTCACTGATTTTTTAAATGAACTCTAAGCAAAATTAACATCAAAATTCATTAGGAGAAAATGACCGCTCGATTTATAATCACTTTGATGGATGCTCCCCGCTTAAATGACCATTTGAATCGAAACGGTTATTGGAACTGAAATTCATATTTATATTTAGAAAATTATCCGAAACTCCACAAAGAAATGAGGTATACAAAGTTCTTTCCCCCGCACCTTCAAATTTATCGAAAGAATCAAGTTTAAACTTCTCTTTTGCTTATGTCGAAGATTCTGTCAAGCATGAGTAGGCCTGGATATCAAAAGAAAAGACGCTACTGCTTATTATGTGGTGTATAATCTCCTGAATCGTTCGTATCCAATTGCGCAATGCAATGTGTGTGTCTTGTAATTTGGCTGATAGTTAGCTCACTCTCTGTGACAAGCTGTTATTAAACTGTTCTATCAAACAGAAAACTTGTTATTCTTAGAAGGCTTCTTCGCTCTTTAAGGATGATGATGTGCCGGATTCACGTAGTGTACTGGCACATGTTGACATCCATGGCATAACCATTACAATTTTCTTTCAGTATGACCATGAAGTAAGCCAAGTTTAGGTTTGTTTACGAGGTCGTGAAAATATATATATTTTTTAATACTCTCGTACTTTACTTGCAAAGAATAAGTAATGAAGGGTCGATTGCAGTTGAGGCTCACGACCGCTAGATTGAATATCAGCGCTAGCATTAGCATGGCAAATGATATCAGCTAAAACAAAAGCCAGCAATTCCCATTTCACATGTCCATTCCCTCCAATAGTTTGTTCAGTTCTTTGAATTTATTTAATCTATCAGATGGAAGTTTGTTTCAGCAATCAACCACCCGCTGGCTAAAGTAAAACTTCCATACATCTATTTTGCAACCCTCCTTCCTTAATTTGAATTTGTATCCCCTCATTGTGCGTAGTCTAAGCAAGAGGAAGAATCCCATCATTTGAGACCGACTAACTCAACCGCGTTGTGAAAAAGACCCATAAAAATTCCTAGCGTCATTAAGGGGCTTCGAACTCAGGTCTTTTCCACCCGCTATGCGGACGACGATGATTATACCAACTGTACTATCCACTAGACCCCTGTATCAAGTCTAAGAAATCTTAGGTGTTAAAAACAAACTTCGAACTGTATTTGAAACTTGGATCATCTGTCTCAAAAAATGTTAGTGTTGATTCACTGCCACTGAACGCGTCCGAAAATCTTTGAATGGTAAACGCTAGGGTCAGGACAGTCCCGACAGTTGGAAGTTCCTTTTTGTACCGACATCGACAATTACAGAAGCACTGTGTTTTATGTAATTCTCTGGCAGACAGTCTGCGAGTTTCTCTTTTCTGTTAACTCTCAGCAGCCTTCAAACGCTAGGAGTTTGATTTGGTCATAGTTCAAGTCAGCGTGACTGTACGGCGATATTCATGTATTCTGTCTATCTCGTGAACTCCTCTGACCTTATGTGGAAGATCTGGAGTATAAACAGAAAAAAATCTGCATGTATTCTACCAGAATATCAGAAGCTTAAACGGACGGTACATTTTTGGTTGGGCAGTGCGTACGTGTGTATTAAGTATAATATGCAGTAGTCTTAAAATTATACTTAATATCAAGAACTCAAGTATAATCCATTAAATTTCAGGATATGTGGGGATTCAATTATAAAGAAAAAAAAATCTTATGAACATGAATCCGAAGACGCTTGCAAGAGTTAAAGCTTTTAAAAAGTTTTTCAGCCAACTGAGTTCGAGCAAAACTTCAGTTATTTATTTATTACATTTATTTATGAATATCTTACGGTGCCATCTTCTAATTAGGTGTCTCCAGAAGTAAAAAAAAAATTATGAATTTTATTTCATTTTTCTATTGTAAGATTGGAGAGGGCACCTAACAGATCTCCAAAGAATCAATTATGGGCCCTCTCCACTCTCAATTCTCCTCTGAGCGATATTCTCATAATTTTCCATCTATCTTCCCATAGGAGTGAAAAAACGCTCTCGAAGACCCTGCATAATACGGTTACGGCAGTGGTGGTCAGCGAATCTTGCTGACAAAAGATGGATGCCCACCATAACAACTCAGATGTACTGCTGAGCTGATGCTCAAATGCTGTCGGACAAGTGGAGTAAAGATGTAAACTAACAGTTCTTCTGTGAAGAGAAGGATGCGGGTGCTCAAAGATGTATTTTCCTTTATTCGCCTGTGACTTATTGAAGATTCTTTTCTTGTCACTCACTTATGAAGAAATCCTCCTCCCTCTTATGACCTTGTGAAATTATCGTTCTGTATTACGACGAACCCAACTGCAAAAGGACTAAGTCGGTGCAATTACTCTTTCTGCAATATTTTGCCAAAGATTAAGTGGAAAGTCGACTGTATGTTTTTAAATACAATAAAATAACTCACGTGCACAATGACAACCTCGAAAGTGAACCTAAAATGAGATAATAAAATAAGCCAACATTTTGCGTTGCATCCCTAATGACAACTTACCTCTTGCATTAATAATTTCTTGATTCTCCCTGATACTCTGAACAGTAAACAGCTTTATGTAATTTTTCCTGCCCCATCTTGCACTGAATCTGTTTTATCAATGACAGGTATTTTCTTTTTATAAAAAACAGCGTAATTATTAACGACTGAAAAGACGTAGGTTTTTCAAATGGCCACGACATACTTCAATCATTTAATGATAGTGTTTGACTTCGGGCAAAGGGTTAGAGAGGATAATTGTACAGGTTTCCAAGTAAAGCGAACGTTGCGGAACATTCTCCCTATAATATCCAAAGAGGGAGACTTCATTTCTCCCTCGGTGTATACGTCTAGTGTTAATGGCGCAGGAGAAGTTAAGCAATTTGCAATCTTTAAACGTAAGAAGAGAGTGTAGAGGTATTCAGTCTGATATGCAGAATAAATAAAATAAATCGGCAGCCATTATCAATCCACTGCAGGATGGAGGACTCGTCATGTCAAGTCATGTTGAGGGATTGAACCATAATCTGCCAAGATGATCCAGTACGGGTTGGTAGATAGAGCGTATTTAACAGTTCAGGCTTGAATCGTGGTCTATTCAAAGAGCGTGGGTTACTGCACTCTCACTTCTGACCACTCGACCCTTAAAAAAGATAAATCTACAGCCATTGCCAATCCACTGCAGGATGGAGGCTTCAAAACAATTCATGTTGAGGGAATGGACCATAAGCTACCACGCTGGTCCAGTGCTCGTTGGCAGACCGACCGTATTTTGCAGTCAGGGGCTTGAACCCCGGTCAACTCAAAGAGCGTGTGCTGTTCCCTCCCCCTTCTGACCACTAGGCTATGAAGGCCTTTGGTATGCAGTATGGCAGCTACTAATCATGTATTCTCTTTGCCACATAATTATTGTTATAAATAATTAACATGGATATTTTGGTACGTATTGTACTCGGTGTAATATATTGGTCAGTAATTATATAGAGGATCTTTTTCTTTTTTTAATTGATGTATGATTGAGAACCGCATTTTTAAAGTGAAATATTTAACTGAACGTTATTATTTAAATGATGTTAAACTACATATTAAAACCAAATTCGTACGGTTACCAGTGTTTGATTTAAGCCATGGGAAGACTTTCTCCTTTCACAAAAAGTGAAGCGCCAAGAATTTGGCGCAGAGGCTTTGGCTTCATCTTATAGACCAATACGGTTATCCACGGTCCTGCTTAAGAACCAGTACCTCTTCAAATTATATAGCATCACCCGAAAAGGCGAATCCACTATACATTTAAACACTGAGACACCACCAGTACAGCTGTTTCGAAACGTGCTGGTTTATCATCAGCAGGTGAGGGTAATTTATTAGCAAATATAAACTAAGGCTGTGAATAATGTATTTTGCCTACGTGGGCAGCCAAGAGGGGTAAAGCTTCCATTTTAAGAACATAACGGCTGTTATTTTTACCTTTAACCCTTAGAAGTGGGCAGCGTTTGATTTTTAAATGTACAGCAGATTTTGGTGATGCTATATAATTCTAAAAATGATATTAGCAACTTAGGAAAACCGTGTATAAGAGTATTTATCTCTAAGTTGAATAATACTCGCAATTTCACCTTTATTCAGAGTTTTCATGATCAAAATCTAACTCAAGTAATGCTTGCAAATACCCTTTAAATCCGATAGTATTAAACCACATATTTCTTCAGCACTTCAAAGAATCAAAAATCAAAGCATTGGCAGCAGTTTGAAGCAATAAACTGGAACTCTTAACACAATCTGGTCTTTTGTGCCCTCCAAGAAATCTACGAAAATTTCTCAACTTTGAATCGTAAATCCTTCGATGGCTAAACATAGTAATCTGGAACCCACCAACATTCTCTAAGTCAGCAATGTCAACCCAAGACACGTGATACTGACAACTCTGATATCTCCAGAGTGATAGACCCTCGAGAAGAAGGAAGAAAGGATATATTCACCAACAACAACCAATGGCGCTCTACAATCAATAACCTTGGCTACCCCAAACACTTCCCCTGAGTAACATGCCTTGAGATTAACAAGATAGGGACCAGAAAGTCACACTCAAATCTTGTGTTATATATTAACAGTGATCTGGTAGTTTCTCTTGTATTAATGGTATGCTATGGATCAAGAAATATAAGAAGAATAAGAAATATAGCATTGATTCCTTCCGATGATTTCGATATCAATCACAATCCTTGTCTGTGTCATTTGCAGACCTCAAAAAAGCGGAAACGTTTATTGATGAAGGGAATTCACGGACGGCACCCGGACATAATAAGAGCACGAAAATGAGGTGGTTCCCTTCTATAAAATACCCCAAAGCGATCATTTTCTGTTTTCCTTTTGAAGTTCCACTTTCCTTCTCCTTCCATGAAAAAAAAAAGAGACACCGTAGGTGTCCAAATACTGCTGAGGAGCGAGTTCTTTGTTTTACACTTTCCTGCCACCTTTCGGATTTATGAACTCGTTTTCGGTTGGGAAACTTCCGGTAGTGTTTCTCCACTCTCAGATTAACGTTAAGTTAAATTTCTTGTAACTTTTCCAGTGGTCTTGCACCCAAGAAACACTGACAGATGATTAAGGAGTACCTTTTCTAACAGCTATTTGTCAAATCAAGTGCGTCACTGACAGAAATAAGCTAAGGTAACCTCCTGATCTCCTGTTAAGCTTCCTCCTTGAAAACACGGATGAATTTGATCACAGAAAATTTGTTATTTCTCACCTGGAAATTTATTTCCTATAACACGATACTACCGTATTCACTGAGGTGTTCTGGTTTTAAAAATAAACACGCCAGTGCCCTAGTTTCTAAGTATAATTTCCATCAAAAACTTGTCTGCTAATCAGTACCAGATCATTAGAGCCTGTTCCCTGTTAGCAATCTGCTGAAAGTCGGAAAAGTATGTAGGGGTTCTCGTAACCCCTAAAAGAAATCGATCCACTTGATTGCTTATTTTTTTCATGCTTGAAGTGTTCAAGTTTTTTGAGAAACCTTACGTATGAACATAAAACGCTTACCATGTACTCATTTTGAAAATGTATCCTAAACTTCTAGGAAAATTATTGAAAAGGCATTAATTTAGTTTTTATTTAGGTGTTTATTATTCTTTATCTCTGATTTGTATGATTTTCCTAAAGCTCAGGGGAAGATAAGTTTGCAATCGAGGAAACTACTTAGGTCAGAAATTTCGCATACTGTAGTCTTGGAGTTTGAGAAGTATATTTCCGATTTCTAATGACATCATTCTGAATAGAAAAAAAAAAGTATGTAATGACTTTTTCTCCTTATGGGATTTTTTCCACTCCTTGACGGATTACCAAGTGCATGGGATGGTTAGTTAGTGTCCGGTTACGATTATGATTATTGTAACTGTTGATCAAGGAACTCTTACTGTCCTGCAAGTGTTCAGGATCTCGGCTTTCTGGAGTTCCATGAAGGTGTTTCTCTGGGAGGCGAATTGCTGCTCAGTTCTTATGAAGACTCTTTGGCATCATGCCGATGATTGACACGGTGATCGGGATGGTCATTACTACATCTGTCATTACTACATCTGTCCAAAGTATCTTTGGCTTCCTGTCTTTGCACTTCTTGATCTTTTCTGGAGATCGCTGGTGTTGGGAATCGCTGTGTTGATCAGGTAGGGTTGCCATTTCCTTTTGTCGATGAGGATTATGTCTGGTTTGCTGTGCGGGGTCGTCTTGTCCGTTATTATGGCGAGGTTCTCAATATAGTTTGCAAATAGAGTATCTAGTACGGCCTGAGGTTCGTACTTGTAATGTGGTGAAAATTGGTACATTAGGCGAGAAAGAAGAAGGCAGCAAAACGAAATATTAGGGCATTGCAAGAAGGTATATAATCTCTCTTCAATATATTGCAATTTTCTCTGAAGAAGACGGTTTTGAAACGTCTGATTTTTTAATATTTTATTGGCCTGAATTATGATGAACATCAGGCTCCATCTGATTTTGAACTAAGACGGCGCTTAGTGGACTTAATTGAGTTCTAGAATGTTCTATGTTTGCTCATATTCTCGCTTAAATACAACTATGTGCGTGTCCTTTACCAAAGCAATTAGACTGGTGAATAAGGCAGTGTTGAGGGAACGCAGAGAATAGTAAGATACTCAGAATACAATTTCGTAGTCTGAATGAATGTTTGTTTGAATGAAATCTCGCTGAAATTACAGTGAATTGCGTAGGGTGGTGACAAAAAGAATCATTAATCCTTTGTTGTTTGTTTCCGTAACCTTCATGACTGGACTAGTCGGGTTATCTCGTTTGAATCTCTTTTCTCCTGAAATGTTTCTTTATTTCGAAGTTAGCGTGCAGGATACGCCTTCAGTTATTTCCTTTTTCTTCATGTCAACTTAGTCACATTCTAGCATCCTTGTACTTATCCTTGAAGGCCATGACTAAACACGTGTTAATATATATAAATCGTTTCCTCCCCCTTCATTTGTGAATGAATTTCCTCATCTCTGTCAAGGAAGAGCTTTTCATATACACCAATTCTTCGGGACATTCATGAATTCAGTATCGTTGAGAGAATGGTATTCTGGTGTTCTTTATAAAAATCTTTAAAAATGTATTATAAGCGAATAAACTTTAATCGAACATCTTTTAAATGATCATCAATTTTTTTAAATGAACCATTAAATAATAAATTAATTAAATAAAAATCGATTAAACGAACTGTCTCGTTTAATCGAAGTTATGTCTTTAATGGTGCTAAAGCCTGTCCCAAAGAGACAAAAATTATGTAAATTCGATAGCCTCTATATTATACTCAACGAATACATTTTATTAATGCAATTTATTGAATATTATGCACCTAGAAAAGACAAATCATATAAGCAAATAACCGAATTTTTTCTCCTCCAGAATTATGTTAAATAAATATTTGTCAATATTAATTGGTATCACTTCAGTCAAGCACCTACAAAACAGAAAAGTGTCCCTTTCTAGAGACCTTTTGAACTAAGTGATAATAACCGTTTTGTCCGATAAGGAAGGGGAAATACCCTTCGTAGGAATATTGAGGTCACAAGTCTGCTTAAGTAGGAACTGGTATACCCCGATGAGTACGCACGTTGCTGGTGCTGAAATCACTACTCTTATCAGATACAGCATTGACATGAATATAAATCAGTTCGCATGCGATTACGGTATCATACCAGTTTTATTGGGTTTACAGAAATTTTTCTGATGAAATTTAAAATAACTAAAAATGAATGGTCGTTCGAAATGTTCCGGTGTCACGGAAATTGAGGATAACCAAGGAATCGTTAACGGGGCGTAGTACAAATAAATAAATCTTTATTTATTTGATTCTTTAATGAAGTACTATATCATGGTAGCATGGACCTTCACAGTAAAGAAGGTATCGTACATATATACCTGTCATGCCATTAATATCGGAACAACTGCATATCTACAAATAACCTTTATTTACAGAAAAACTAATAAAGTGTGCTGAGACCTTTTAACTTTTATGACAGCCTCTCGTCACCACAGAACACTCTCCACCAGTTTTTTGTAAATATTCTCCGATATTTTCCGCCATTCGGCCTTCAAAGGGTCTACCAGTTCATCTCTGTTTTCTTTGGTAGTCTCTGATATGCACCCGATGATACAATTCTTCTTACAGGTTCTCTATAGGATTAGGGTCCGGGTACTGGCTTACCAGTCCAACTTTTCGATGCTCAGGTCCTCAAACCAGTCTGTCACAACGCTAGCAGGATGACATGGAGATTATCTTGCTGATACAGGTATGGGCCTTCGCCGACTTGCTGACATGCTAATGGTGTAGCACATTATTGTCCAGGGACAACTAGATCGACCTCAGCATTCATGGGTTTTGTCCAAACAACAAATGATCTCGGGCCAAACCATAAAAAAAACAGCCCCAGACCATCACGCTAACTCTGCCAACTTCATTATCGGTACGATATGGTCTAGAAAGTAGTTTTTCCGAACATATGGCACACCTAGGCACAACCGTCAGACTAGTAGACCATATACCGTGTGACTGGTTACTCCAAATCACAGCTTTCCATTGTTCTATGGTCCAAGAGAGGCAGGCCTTACATCAAACTAGACATAGCCGGGGTGATTAGTGGATTTTGGACTGCTTGCACGACCGTGGAAATATATATCATTCAGCGTCGTGCAAAGTATACTGGTTCTGACATGTATATGATCCTTTCACTGAGGGCCTGTGTATGCTGCAACAACTTCGACCTTCTTTTCAAGCGGAGGATCCGTTGCAGGCTCTTCTGTCAAGTTCCTCCAGTTTCAGAGGTTTTCGGGTAGTTTTGTGACGGTTTTAGCACCATTTGCCGGTCACACGCCAATCCTAGGATTCTTCAGTGCCTATGAAATGTAACGCACAGACCGATTGCTTATGTGGCACCCTATTATCATTCCAAATTGGAAATATTTTAACTAAATCGATCGCGGTACCTTGCATTCACAGTCATACTACCGTACTTTTACTGCTTTTTCTATTGTATGATAAGAATAATGGTTGTTCAGCAATCTGAGTTGTTCGAACTTGTGATGGAAGGCGATGCTAACAAATTTGATCAACCGATTTCTTCAGAGGTCGAGTCTGAATAGGTCCATACTCAAGCTTCATGGATACCACTGTATAAATTGCTGTCTGGATGTATATATTTTTGTCAAATCCCTTAACGGTGTCTAAATTGCATCTATTAGTGTGTATGGCAGTTAAACTCCAACTCAACTGAGGCTATGAGGTACTATTATATCATGTCTGTAAATTGCTTGTATTGTGTGGCCAATTTGTCTATCTGCTGGACTGAAAATAGAACCCTCGTCTGAGATCGAACCACTCAGTCACGGTAGAATAAAAATCATAAAAAACTTCTCTTTATTGCTGAAATTCGTACCCAGCACTTTTACACCCGACATGGAAAGGACAGTAATTATCCCGACTGTATCAACCGCCAGGGTTACATATCTTACTTTCAAAAGATTCTGCATTGTTCATCATCTCAAGGTCCTGATGAGATGGTGAAAGCGCACTGAAAGCTCAAATGTGATTTCTATGTCTTTGACCAGAATGTGAAACCAATGTGCTGTTGGCTGGATCGTCGCTTCTGTGGACTTCAAAAAAAAACATGGTTCCCTCGGTTACAACTGAATCCAAGCCTCACTCTGCTTAAAGTATCTGCAGAATGATCAATTCTGTCTTCGATAGTTGGCATGCATAATTTTTAAGGACAGGTTGCCCAGTTCATTGGGAATGAATTGGATTCTGTGCAGGACTATTTTTGTTGCAAAATACTCATTGTTTGTCAGCTGTCTGAGCAGGATTAACAGTCGAACCATCGATATCGAGTGGACTAATCTAATCCATCCCCTTCCTTCTAGAGTTTATGTAAGTAAAGAATTCTTTGCTGTTTTTCTTTGCATCCTTTTCCAAAGATTTCTCGTAATGCTAATGCTAATACTGACCGTTTAGTATTCTACTGAACATGATAATTGCCTTTCAATGTACTGCATATTACCTTTCACACTATATATTGTATTTGTTTTGCGACATGGGCATAAATGTGTTCAATTACGTAATTAAAGATTAATCTATTTAATTAATTATTACAATATGTAATAATGAATTAAAAATTATTCTCTGCATAAATTAAATAATTTGTCCCAAACAGACAGGAGTTTCTTTGCCATCTAGGCTTAGAATATTGCAAGACACGCTATGCTATAAAGCTTTATAACGTTCATAAGTGCCTTTTGATTTTATAATCTGGCTAAAGATTTCGGATGTGAAGTTCCTTTTATTTGTAATGAGAATATTTAATTATGAATTTCACACCTTGGCCCATAAAAGTTCCTGCCGTCATTGTCAGGATTCAAAACCCAGACCTTTAGGCAGGAATAATAAATGTCCATTTGGTCTATGGGACTCCCGAGCTTCTAGAGAAGTGCTGTGAGGTAGGGATGAAATCTTTGAAACATAAAGCAGATTTTTTAGGGCTACTATAAACCCTAATCCCTTTTAATGGATTTTTATATTACTTCCAGAGAGATATGGAAAAGAGAACATAACCCGCTCTAGCCCTTATACATACACGTACCTGGAATAATGTGATGAATTTAACAGGTTGCCCATGGTGTCCTATCGATGATCTATCGAACTTTTGCAAGTAGAGATAGAGACGTGATAATCCCATTATATAAGGCTTTTGTTAGACCACACTTGGAATACTGTGTTCAAGTATGGAGACTGCACCTAAAGAAAGACATCGAGCTTCTTGAAAGGGTGCAAAGACGGGTCACTCGCCTGGTGAGATCGGCAAATGGGCGTCCTGATGAAGAAAGACTTCGAATGGAGATTTGATTGAGGTGTTTAAGGCTCTGAGAGGCATTGAACTTTTCTGTTAATTAATCAATAATATTGATGAAGCATATCGGGCTTAATGTCCAAGGTTGCAGATGATACAAAGGTTGGCAGGGTGGTTAAAGACAGGAATAACGGTATGCTATGCAACAAGTGCTAGAAAAGTTGGACCGATGTCAGACAGAGATTGTTTAGTTTCGTACGCAAATTATAAATATGCGGTTTTTCAGTTTTTATTTGGATTTAAATTTGGCTTTCTTCTGCTGCGTGTTATATTGGCTTTTGTTGATACGAGACGGTACACTTAATTATTCTATAGATTCTTGGGGATAAGGATGATGGAATCCTTCTTCTTGCTCAGACTACACACATGGGGAGGCAAAGGAACGTAAACTTGCCGTTCTTTGTGAAAGGAAGTTTAACGTGTGCTGCCATCTATCAAGGAAAACGCGTTCTTTGGGAATAAAATAATAACTGTTAAAGAAAATTATTTTTATTTTTGTTTTTATTTATTTATATAAAAGCTAACAGTTTCTCAACACTGGAATCACAACACATTTGGAATCGACAAATGTATTAGAGCACGAGGAAGTCACACAGGGATACACTGGAGTGAACTGTTCCCGATCACGAATACGTTTCTGTAAGCCTTGTCTTCTTGCATCCACTTTGGTGAAAGAATTCTACGATATTCTGAGGAAAAATCCTTTGGTCTCGTTGCTTAGGACTGGAGAGGCCAGTAATTAGTTCTCTGTGTTCTAAAGACTCACTGAGCGTGGTAGCATCTCTGTCAATTAAAAGCCCGAATCATAGAGGGCCATTTGGGACGCGCATTTTGTCAAGTACTGATTCGTGAGATGATTGACACCATCAATTTCTGTTTAGCTCTTCATGAGCGTCAAAGTTTTTTTTCCCTTGAATTGGCAAATTGTTAGGTGAAGATAAGTTGCTCATTTAAAACCATCCCAAGATCTTCATGGTGCTAGGCTCTGTTGATGAGGACAGCGATATTGATCTTCCGTCTATTCTTACTGAAGTTTATTTGCAGGGATCTGGATGGGCTGAGTTCCAAGCTGATTGCTTTAAGATAAGAATTCTCTCCAAGATCTGTAGAGAATTCTTGGAGGATTTCGATGCGCTCCCAACATCCTGTGTAACGAACATCTTGTTGAAAAAACATCTTGAGGATTACATCCCGTTTACGGTGTAGTCTTACGAGTCTCCGTCATGAGACACGCAAGTTTCTACTGTGATATATTAAAACTATTAATTATTATTAATGTTGTTATGATATTAATTATCCTTAATGGGGGTACTGGTACTGGTTCACCCTGTGACGGGTACTAGTATCAAGCGCACAGGGTGGTTGTTATGTCTGGTGTTACTGTTGGTCGAGGAACTCTCTGACTATCCTGCATGTGTTCAGGATTGTGACTTTCTGGAGTTCCTTGAAGGTGTTCTTTGGGAGACCTATTGCTACTAGGCTGCTATGTAGGGTCTTTGGCACCATACATGTGGTTGACACGATGATCGGAATGGTCGTTACTTGTTGCATATACCACATCTCTTTGATCTCCTGTCTTAGGTCCGTGTACTTCCTGCATACCATCTCTAGCTTGATGATTTCGTAGTATGTTCGCATGATGATCGTATTCATTTCGATGCTCCGCTTCATGGTTTGACCTTTTCTCCTTCCTGGGTGGTCCCTAGCGCAGTTGCAAAGAAAGCACTTCCAGTTGGTTGAGCTGGATGGTCCTGCCCTTCCATTGTGGTAGGTTTGTGCTTGTAGCACAGTGGTTTCTTCCCCACACCAGGTGGAAAAGGCCCTGGTTCGAATCTCGTCGATGACACGAAAAACTTTTTTGAGCTTTTTTCACTCCGCAGCTGAGTTAGTCAGTCTCAGGCATAGATAGCAAGGTTTTTCACCTTTATAGGATAAACAAAGTTATTATTATTACCTGTGAATAAAAAAATCTCAAAAGCTGAATATGTATAAATAATACATTTATATATTATTTAAAATGTTCTTGTACTTTTTCCCTGCGGAAATAGCTTTCCTTAAGGGGATTTATTCGGAAATGGAAAAAGGTTTATGCGATAAAACGTTTTGAAATCCTTTGGTAAAGAGTATGTAAATAAATAAATAAATCGTCGTGAATATTTTACAGAGAATGGATCTATGGTTTCTTAACGTTGCTAGGAGCCTTCTTTAAAAGTCCCTTCCGCTATGGAAATGAAATCTAAGCGAAGAACCTTACATAATGCAATTCTTTCTTCAATTCTTTCAAATGCTAGCCATAGCTGACTGTTTTATTTCTAGTATAGGACCGGCAATATTTTGATTAAAAGAGAGTTGGCAAAAGACGCCCACGAACCACTGGGAATCTGCAAATCCAATTGTCAATGTTGCTGCAGATTTCCTTTAAAGTTTTGAAGACAGTGGAGTATATATGGAAAATTTTTAATAATATTTAAAGATTTTTGTTGTTAAAAGAACTACAAACCCTGAAAATTATCCGGAAATTAATCTTTTATATTAAATGAACTCTAAAAGTATTAAACAATGGGCGGTTCTTTCACTGTGACCAAGAAAATGGTTTAGAGAACAGTAAATTATATTTCCTTATTTTTATTGGTCCAAGTGAAGGGACTTTTGCCCACCGGGTGATCCCGAAACTCTCCAGTAATTGGAAAATTAAATACTTGTAGATCTTAAAGGATATAAAAACATCGGTAAGAACAATATAGTCAAGAGAGTGCCCACTTACAGCTAAAACCATCCACTCAAACTGGTATCCAACCTCTGTATGTGCTGCCATCTATTGCTCAAAATGAAGTTTATAAATATTCCTCGCTTCATTTGATGGATTCTAACCGACGCCTCTTCCACCTGTTGTGAGAAGATGGCAATTATATCCACTGTGCTAGCAGCTAGGAATCCGAAACTGCATATACAATACTTTCTGGAATTTTAGAAAAGTTCAGGTTTTCGAAATAAAAAAAAAGAGCCTACAACTCTTCATGACATCGGGAAATTACAGCCCAAGTGAAAGGAAGACTTTACAGGGAATTCTTTAGGGGACTGGAGATACCTCAGACCTTTCCCAAAAAGCTGACAAGGGACGAACCCACCACACCATCATGGAAAGAAAAACTACTAAGTTCAGTAATTGAAAAGTAAGAATAATAAATAAAGAGAAGGTAAATTCAAGATCTGCAAACGTCCTTTAGAAAATTAAAAAGTTATTGTGTGAATCGAGGATATAGATGCAACAGATGGCAGCATAATCGCAAAAATGCAATCATGACAGAATTTACCAACAAAATGCACACAGTTGGTAGACTCGCCGCTTTCCCCACACCGGGCGGAAAAGACCTGAGTTCGAATCCCGTCAATGACGTGAGGAATTTTTATGGGTCTTTTTCACAACTTGGCTGAGTTAATCGGTCTCAGGCGAGAGTAGCGTGGTTTTTCGTTCAGTAAACAGAAAATCGACCACAGAACACGCAACCTACAGACAACATACACGGAACAATATGGCTTCAGTCGTTGATGCCCCTAAAAGCCTAAAACAACAACCAACAAAATTCCATCTTCTTGCTTTTGTCATTGATGGACAGCTTCTGTACGAGCTGTAACTTGATAGTGTCATCCTCAGACGGCGACAAAACACATTAGATTCTGTTGACCTTGACATGCTACGCTCACTCTGGGCTTCGCGTAAATTTTACCTCTACTGTGTCCACACTGGCGTTTGTTTGGCCTCCAGCTCGATGATTGCACAAACAGGCATTCATTATGATTTTTCCGCGCTGTTGCAGAACTGTAGGTCTGCTCGAAGCCTTCTTTTTAAACCACGTAAAAGTGTAAACTGCAAAGTATTCATTGTCTAACTGCACCAGGGGTTTCCCCCAATCCCCGCATTGTGTACTCTGTGTGACACGGAACTCTGTGAAGGCCTGAGGATGTTCTATTGCTACCGAATGTTGGTTTATTCCTACACGTGTCACACAGAGATACCCGACCGACTACCAATCACAGAGGTCAATCAACCACATCTGCCCTGGAGATGATCTCCTACTATAATCCGCTCAAAATAGTTTATCAAAAGGTTAAAAACATCCGCAACAAACTTGAAACACTTGAACAGATCATCCTCTCTCAGATGGCAGGTTTATGTCTAATCGAAACTTGGATAGAACCGGGACGGAAATCTGCTCTGTGTTCCTCACCTGTTGAATATACGGACAATTCACCTCGGGGATTTACTGTAGGGTGGAAGTGAACTGTGTTTCTTAAAGATTCACTTCCTTCAATTGTGCATGATCTCTGTTGTTTGAAGCGCTCATTGTGACGTTAAAGGTCAATGACACCGTAACTGATAGATGATCAATTTACATTCCACAATCTCCTGGTACAGAAGCACTTGATAATGCTGATTGGTCATCAGCAGGCAATGCGCTTGGTATTATTGCCAAGCTATAGAGCTTCGAAACTCTGCTATCCACTTTGTTTGTAGGGAAATCAACCTTCCATCTCAGCTGCATTGTTTTCAGGGATTACTGCTACAAGTTCTTTCTCTTACTGAATTAAAAGGGATAAATGAAGTCTCCAGGAGAGGATTAAAAACAGACTTGATCTGGTTTTAATCTTCTGTCAAGTGGATGTCGTACCTGAAACTACATTCATTTGTGATCACGTTCCAATTGTCACCATCATCATTCTTTCACTTCCAACTCCAAAAATTTGACTTCCAAGGCGGAAAGACACAAAAACTGTGATTTCGCCAAAGTTCTCTGTAGCAATAAACTCACCGAGGGAGAACAATGCATTCTGTGGGATGGCTTTGAAATCTCTGACTAGGAACTAATCACCAGGTGGCTAAACTCTGTAACACTCTATGCAGCAACCAAATGGTGACAATCATCCCTACATCCAGAGTCTAGAAGTCCACTGAACTGAACGACAACTTCAATAATAAACAAATGCGCTATAAGAGTGGTAGTTGACAGATGCAACACAGGATAGGGTTTCATAGTTTCATACTCAAGAGCCCAGGCAGTTTTAAATAGACTCAAGTCAGATACAATCAAAAGGCACTTGAATATTGTCCAAGCGAAGAACAGACATCTGTACCAGCCTCTGACAGGCGGCCTTCAAGGACACCTTGATCCACAATAGCTGTTAGAGTTGGTAACAAGGTTTCCTGGTGATCCTTAACAAGTAACTGAGCTGTGAATAGAGCACAGAATAATTCCTCTACACTGAACTACTATCTGTTGTAATCAGCAGTTAACAGCTGCAATAAACACCATGCGTCCATCAACGAGAGTTGGCAAAGACAAAAATCCATATTTATAGCTAAGCGCCTTAGTTACTTTATCCTCGATCCCCTTCTACTCATTTTTAAACTCACTGTTTTGTCAACAGATCTTTCCAGAGGTATGAAATATGTACTCCATCAGGCCTGTTTCAAAAAAATATTCTCTAGCTCTGTAAAAGTATTTCAGAACCATCTCCATTTCATCTGCCTTACTCAAACAACTGCAAAGGTTATCCCCCCCTGCCAGTGGTTACAAATCATATTTTCTTCAAAATGCTGCCACAGCGTCGCTATGTTCTACCTAACCCTTCCACTACAACCAATCTCCTCCTAGTAATATTCCAAATCCTCAAGATATCTGGCATCAAAACAAATCGAATTGTACTACGTAGCTATTGAAGTTAAACATATTTCAACATCGCAGGTGATTTTCTAATTTTCTTGTAGTTCTTGAGGGAGAATAGAAGTGTCTATCTCCATATTGCAAGCAAAAGCCTCACAGATCAATGCCAGTGTATTTCAAGGAAGAGGGCTATCCATGATCTTCCTTTTGTAGCTCTTAGAGGTGACATACTGGTGTACGTGACTGATCTTAAGATACTGAAAATGATCCAACCAATAATAGAATCTTTGGGGTAGCTAGCTATAGAACAATTGTGTTCCATCTCAATCTTGAAAAATCAGAAATGATAATCTTTTCCTTGAAACCAACACCTGCCCATTGCCTACTCTCATCCTTTGGGTCATCAATTCCAAGTATCAAAAAACAAAGATTCTGGTGCTATCTTTTACTTCAAGGAGATTCCACCTGAATACTAAAATGTTCCTGCTGATTCCCTTTTGCTGGATAACAGTTATTCTACCATATATCCCACCAGCCTTAGTGGGTAAAACGGTTAGTATGATCGTTTTTCTCCCTGGGTGGACCTGAGTTCGAATCCCATCGATGACGGCAGGAATTTTTATGGATCTTTTTTCACAACGTGGCTGAGTAAATCGGTCTCAGGCGAGGGTAGCATGGTTTTTTCTCTGGTAGCATGGGTTTTTTTCTTTTACATTTTACCAGAAGACAGAAAATTGACCTCAGAACACATGCAATTTACAGCAATATACATGGAACAACATGACCTTAATCACCGATGCTCCTAAAAACCCAATAACGACAACAACAACGATATCCAACCATTGTGTATCCTACCAGAATTTGGGTGTCAGCGGCTCACTCTTAGAAAATGTATCCTTTTTGCAGAGTACTGGCTGCTAAAATAGGCATCATACAAGTACCATCTCTCACCAAAGCAGAGAGCAACTGAAATGACCAAAGGCGTACAGTTGACAAGATCCCCCTCCCCATAAAATTGATTCCAGGAGAACTACATCTCCCACAAATTTCTTCACAGAGGGTTATCTTTTCCCAGGATTTCTGAGACCTTTGTTATGGGGGCCGTCCTCATTGAGTTCATCCCTCTTCTAATATTTAAGTTCTAGCGACTCAATCTTTGTGACCTACACAAGCATTCCTCATGGCAATGGATGGTGAGATAAAGAAGTTTGCAACACATACTGAATGCAGAGCCAAGATCCTGCAAAATAGTCGAATTATTCCCGACTTCTTTATGGAAAGAGAGCATTCGTCTTAAGACTAGTTCACATGTATACAGGCAGAAAAAAAATTAAAACTCTGTTCGTTGTCGTTGGGAGTTTTAGGAGCATCAGCGACTAAGTCCATATTGCTTCACATGTACTGTCTGTAAATTTCATGTATTCTATAGTCGACTTTCTGTTTTCTGGACGAAAAATGCGAGTTTCCGGGAGAAAAAAACCATGCTACCCTCGTCTGAGACTGACTAACTCAGAGCCATATTGTGAAAGAGGCCCATAAATTGACTCACATCATTGACGGAATTCGAACTCAAGTCTTTTCCACCCAGTATAGGGAGAACGGCGATTCTACCAAATGAGCTACCCACGAGGGCCTCTTCGCAGAAGAATATAATATGCATGTGCATTTAAAAAAAGCTATAAACTAAACTTTCTGACTACCGCTCATTTCTAATATCTTGTCCCTCCTGACAGGTCAGGTCTTATGCTGGATACGAATTCATGTGAGCCTGGAACACTAGTAAAATCTTTCGTGATATGGAGTCCAATTACACCTAGACAGATAAGCAATAGATCCCAGGCAATAGCAGAAGAAGATAAAGTAAAAAAAAAAAAAACAGGTAAACTGCAGCAATTATCAATCCACCGCAGGATGGAAGCCTCCTGAACGATTCATGTTGAGGGAAATGGACCATAATCTGCCACGCTGGTTCAGTGCGGGTTTACAGATCGACTGCATTTAGCAGTCAAAGGCTTGAACCCCAGTCAACTCAAAGAGCGTGTGCTACTGCACTCCCGCTCCTGACCACTAGACTACGGAGGCCGCTCGTGCTTTATGCAGTAAGTCAGTCTTGAAACCTGACTGAACAAATAAACCACTCGACTTACTCTTACCTTAGCCGGGTATAACCTTATTATAAAAATTTGTACCTTATTATATTATATTGGAAAAGGCTGAATAGAAAGAAGACGAAGGTGTTTCAATATTTTGCCAGGGTATATAGTTACCACTAACATCCGGAGATCAGCCATTTTGAATTTTTTTTCTCGGGCCTAGGATCTGTAGGATCCGTGCATGGTTATTTTATGTAGAACTCATAAATTTATAAATGTGCTTTCGTTTCTCGAACTATAGTCCGTAGATTTCCTTAGGGTCTGCAGAAGCAGTCCAGGTGTTCTACGTATATAATTCTAGAAATTTCGTATTTAAAAAACTCGTGAAATTTATAGCGCACGAACAAGTTAAAACTTGGGGATCCACAACAAATTTTAAAGCTAAAAGATCCTCCGGTTACGAAGTTTCACAAATATTGATTAAAACAATTTTAGTTGTTTGAGTTTGAAAAAAGAAAGAAGAGATTCCCAAAAAGCAAGAATACCCTAAATTTCTGTCTTTAGAAACATCTAAAGGTGTAGGTTGGGCTGTTTTCACACCGTGACCGAGTCAGTCTCGGGCCAGAGTTGCAAGTTGAGTTTTCATCCACAAATTAGGCCAACCGACCAGACAATCCATCGAAGCTTCATGGAAGTACTTGCCCTGGCACAAAATCAGCCAACAAACCAATCTGCTGATTGCAAATCCTGTTATGATATATTATATTTTAAACAATCTGAAATTAAAAATATTTTAAGCCTTTCCAGACTTTATTGGACTCTATGATATGGATGAGATATTCCTGATCAGAAATGATCTCTCTTTTTTTTCAAACTGCCTTTTCTCCGACAAGAGATACACATTAAGTAATATTGTAATAACAGTAATGCGATTGAAAAGAAAAGAAATTTTTGTTCATGCTTCAGGACTACCACATCGAATTACTGAAGTTTATCTTGTAATGTAACCGAGATTATTATTTATTTATTGTTATTTATTTTTGCAAATAATAATATCTATAGCAGAATGTCTTTTGATAGTTTAAAATGAATAGAAAACCATATAATTATTGTCAAGATTGCAAAAAATGGTTGAAGGTTACGTAAAATCAACAGCACCACAACTAACATCAATTTTAAACAATCACACATTTCCCGATTTGGCAACTTAACAAATTTTACTGAGCTCTCTTTCTTTGCATTAGAAACGCCCCCTTTTGTAAGAATGGACTGGTTTGTGACGTTGATGAAGGCTCTAAGTGCGGAAAGGCTGATATAAGATTGTAGTTCGCACGCATGGCGATCAGTTTTTGAGCGCTTGAGTGGATTAATGGGTCGGCTTCGAGATATTTCTGAGTTCGAACATAAAATGATTGTGGGGACAAGATGTGCAGACAGTGCAAGTGCCACCTTTTTGGCAACATCAGGTGAGTCAGAGTCTCGAACTGAGACAGCACGAGCTTTACTGGGACTGGACCGCCTTCCCGTGGTGTGGACGAGTACTCAGAATCATCTTTCCAGATGACTGATGCTTCTGGGGCCAGAACATAACAGAACACGTACACTATTCTCACAAACCTACACTATTCACATATCTGGCCCTTTTACAGTGGTACTGTTCTTCACAGAGATACGAGGTGGAGTTGAACAGACGTTCTAGGAGTTCCCCTTACAAAAGCAGACACATGGGCAGGTGCCAGTAAATCGACGATGCCCCACAAGAGCCAACATGGTGGTATCTCGACTCTACCGTGACTGGCCCAACAGCGATTGAAAAACCAGCCAAAGTCACAAGGAACAGCGCCTTGCATCAGCACCAACATGTGGAAATCTGTCGCCTGGTCTGATAAATTCCATTTTCAACTGTTTCATGACGCTGGGCGTATCCGAATTTGTAAAAAGCAAATACGAGGCCACGGCACCTGATTGCACTGTTGGTGTTCGATAGGCTGGAGGCGGTGGTGTTAAGGTTTGAGGAGTATCTTCGTGACACTCCCTAGATTCTCTCATTACCATTAATCAACGGCTCGATGGAAACACCTACCTTTCTATAGTTGCCGACCAAGTACACCCCTTTATGATGACTGAATATCCAGACAATTCCAGCAACTATCAACAAGAAAACGCGCTGTGTATAATTTAACAATGCATACTTCAGTAATGATAAGTTATCTTCTATTAGTTGAGGATATATGAAACCGATAGCTGTCCGGTTTGTTTGAGGTGGCTACTTGACAACACTGCTCCTATAACTGTCTCATTAGTCCTTCTGCCCCAGGGCTTCTGGATTCACCAGACTGCCACTGACCACGTTTAATTTCGTATTGTCGAATATATGACCAAATGTGTCTGTTCATAATGTTCAGAGACCGCATGATGTTCAATAATAATTTAGCAATATCTCAGAAGTTCAGTTACAGATTGCGGACAGATAAGATTGGCTTCGGCGATGTAGTGAAGACACTTGGATCATATGATGATAAGCTGACCGACGAGGATTTCATTGAGTTTGAGTAACAAAGCAGGGTGGGTCCTAAAGTTCAGGGGACTCGGGTAGCAGAATTAATGATGAATGATACCTGGTTCTTGTCACTACAGAGTGGGGTGTCCTCTTTTATTGGATTTGGTTCTTTTCAATCGGAAGCCCGGGTGAATTGTACCCTTGAACAAAGAGAAAGAATGCAGGACGAAGAGAAAATGCAGCAAAACATGGAATGGAAAGACAAGTTCACTCGAGGATCGAGTAATCATTTGCGCTGCTATAATGAACCGTATGAAGAGAAGATTCTAACTGCTGTTCAGTGTTTTGTCCTTTGATTTGTAAATAATTTGGCATGCATACTGCAGCATGTAAATAATAAATGTTTGCGTATGCAGCACAATACTTGTGTGTATCTATTTTTATTAACGTTCGTCTTTAGTGGCCATTAGTGCCTTGAACCCTGAACTCTGCTTCACGCATTATAGCAAAAGATACGAGCTATGGGTGCAGCTGAAGAGTTTCTTGAATTCTGACTTGACACTTATCCAGAAATTTGCTCAATTTTAACAAGTCATTGTGCACTAAGAAATCAAATATCGCTTTCTACTCCCTTTTCTAAAAATAATATAAGTAAAATATTTATATCAATATATTTTAAAGAATATTTCAGTAATGCTTTATCTGTTCAATAAATATCTTTGCATGTTAAATTTACGTTGAATCTTTCAATAGAACAGAATAGAATTTTTTCATAGAATACACCCAGATGGTTTCGTCCTTCTGACCATCAAGGCATCATTGCCTTCTAAACACACTTTAATTAACGTAGAGTGTTAAAATTATATTCCAGAAGCATAAATTTTCCAAGAAAATTTAAATTAGACAATCTTTTAAATGACTTAAATAATTGTTTCATATAATTTGAGAACTGGATACCCGTGTGACAGATCTGAAGAATGTCTAGTTATTATAGATTAATTTTGAATAAAGCGTAGTGAATACAGGTTATTCTATCGACGTTTACATTATGTGCCGAAATGGTAAACTGGAAGCCAGATAATTTTTCAATTTCCAATGGCTGCCCTTGAAATACAAACTTCGTTAAAAAAAAACAATGGCCATCGATGGTAACAAGATCTCTTAAGCCCCTCTGTCAACTCTTCAAAAATCAAATTTCTTTAAACAACTCTAATACATTTTTCGATGAAAAATTACAAATGTTTAATAAAGATCTTCCGTAAATAGACAGTATTTAGTCCTCTTCCAGTCCCCTTCTTTATTTCTAAAGTCCTCTTCCATCTTTTCATCCCTCACAACATGGAAATCGGCCAGTAAACACACACTTCTAACGAACAATGGCACCAATATGGCCTAAGTCGCTGAGGGGCTTGTAACCCAACTTAAATATAGTGATCATCTGATGCAGACAACTCACGATCTCTATTGAGCAATTTTGAGAACATTAAAATTTTAGTAATTGCTTATTGATTTTACAATAAGTGGTGGTTTCTTGGACTTTTCTTCAGCAATTCGAAAATTACTGATACGCTGATTACTGGTATGTGATGTTAATACGCTGCTCTACCAATAATACCCCTCTATGGATGGGGAAACAGCTCCTATGCATGCAACACGTCACACAACCTGATATAATATGTACCCTGGGTTTCGAACAGACAATTGCAAAAGTCGGCATGCAAGATGACACGTTCAACAGAATTACCTCGACAGTTCAACAGAATTGATCACCTCAACAAATGCTAGACGCCGATTAATATGGTGTAAGAGCGTGAATTTTGGACTGTAGAGCAATGCAAAACAGTCCTATAGAAAGACGAGTCGAGGTTCGCACTCTACCAATCTGATGGCCGTTTCTGGGTGTGGCGAATGGCAGGGGAACAGCCCCTTATTGATTTTATCCTCCCAACGATGAAGTTTGGTGGAGGCAGTGTCATGGTATGGGGCTCCTTTCATGGTTTGGCTTGGGACCATTAGTTATTATAGACAAAACCATGAATACTGTGCAATACCAGAACAACCTGGACAATTAGGCACTTCCAACATTATGGCAATACTTCGGGGAAGGCCCATACCTGTATCAGAAAGACAACGCGCCATGCCATACTACTCGGGTCGTAACAGTGTGGTTTGAGAACATGGGTGTGGAAAAATTGGATTGACCAGCCCAGAGTACTGATCTGAACTCTATCGAGCATCTTTGGGATGTATTGGATCGTCGGGTACGTGCACGTCGAGATCGCCCAAAGAACAAGGCCGCACTGGTGGCTGCGTTAAAGGCCGCGTGGAGGAACATATCACCTGACATTTATAAAAAGCTGGTTGAGAGTATGCCGCGAAGATTGAAGGCCGTCATAAAAGCAAAAGGTTTCAGCGCAAAATATTAAATGACACAATAAAAGCTCTTTTTTTTTTTGTAAAGTCAGGTGTCGGGATGGTAATGGTAGGGCCGTGTATACGCCATTATGTATAAATGGCATCAGCTCAGGAAATTCTTTGAGAAAATTGAAGGGTGGGCTCATTATACAAGAACATTTCTGAGGAGTAGGTCAAAGTTGGACTCTCATGGAGTAATTTCTAAGCCCAAAATATTGACACTAATTTTCGTTGAAATAATGGATATGTGGAGTGAAGGTAAGGCAAGGATTAGGTCCATTTCGCAAGTTTTTACTTGTGGGGACTTTTACTTGTGGGGACACGAATGATCTGTTCACCTTCGGAGCCAAAAGTGGGCATTAATTAATGGTTTGACATTACTATCGTTGTTTCTCTCGCTGAGGCAAAAATATACTCATAGAAATAACCCCTGGCATGATGCCGTGAAGGGTATTGTATGGTCGTGGTACCTGCGTGTACCGGTGAACTGTACAATAAAGATCTTATTTATTTTATGCTGATAGACCTGGGATCCGCAATCTGCAGCACCCAAAGAAGTCTACGAGATGTTCCATCATCATTTAGGTGGACACTATTCTGAGAGATACTCTCTACCTAAATACTTGTCAACTACGTAGCTGAAACCTTGGCTACGTGGTTGACAAGGGCGAAGGGTTAAGTTATCTGGAGAAGGTTTTTTTTAAAGGGATCTGAACTGAATCGAGCACCGATTGAACATTTACATACAGCATGATTACACCCAGTTGATTTCTAGGAATGCTTTACACTATGTTGAAGAATAAGAAATAAGTTGTTAATCTTTTTATGTTATCAACAACCAGCAGCTTTGAGATGACTGTTTCTTATATTTAGGGCAAAGGCGAAGTAGTTTTGAAACTAATTGCAGCACGAGTTTTCAATGTTACTACAGAAATGGTCTCGGAATTCTCGGGTTTATCGACTTAGGCGAATTACAAACTTCATATACTTGCAGTAACCGATTCAAAATGTTGCTACACATCAGCTAGATTGAAGGGAAACATTAAGATGCCATTGTATCCGGTAGGTGTCTCGAGAGGAGCAGAACTGATCGCTTTACTGAGCTCCTGCCTGAAACTGGACATGAGCCAACTTGTCATTAGCACACACATTCATTCTCAAGTAGATTGTCAAGGGATATAGTTATGATAGGAAACCAGATTATACGATGTAGCCATAGTATTTTTCACTTTTAATATTTGGTTTATTTGATCTAAACGTAAGGTATATAAATTTTGTTTTAAGGGATTCAGTTATGCGATATTGACTGATTAGATCTTTATTATTATTAATTTTGTTTTGTTTTTTTGTAATCTGTTCAGCTCCTTTTGAACAGTAGGTCTGATGACAAGTTAACCTTACCTTCTACTTATTTCTTTGAATGCTAGTACCCACATCGCTTGAAGAGATTGAAAATATTTACAACTTTTTTAACAAGCGAGTTTTGCAATTTATGAATGGATGGCGAGTTAAGAGAGTTTCAGCTAGGTTCTAACGATTACTGTTGTTATCAGGGAAGTATAACTGAATGTCTTGTTTGATATTTGAGCCAGTAAATTTTACGTTCAGATTTAGGATTTATATTTATCACGGAAAGAAGTCCCCCAAAATACACCAAGGTCTTTCCAAAATTGAATATTATGACCATGGGAAATTTTGAATCTGGAACGGGAGTTGTGAAACGGCATGGCAAAACTGGAAGAGGGACGACAGTCCAAAACGTTAAGAGCCCCTGAACGATGCTGTTCGTGTTTAGAGGTTCTTATGAACATTTAAAATAACAGAAGTAATTCTGGGATTCTTTTCTTTATTCACTCCTATAACAAAATACAAACATAGAACAATATACAACAAATAGGTCGTCAGTTACCGTGTCTCTCTTAGAAGACGACTCAGAGTCCACAGGAAATATAATTTATTGTATAAATGAGTATTTATAAACATCCTTATAAACTGAGAAAACATTAAAACAACCATGCTTCATCTCAAGTATTTTAAATGAATGACAAGACATCTCAGAAAGCAGTAACGATTGACATACCACATCAACATTTCTTTGATTATAAGTCTTCATAAGAAATGATAAGATTAGAAATGGGTCACTATGAATACAATGTATAAAATTCTATATGCTGCTTGAGTCGAATCTATTTTTAAACATCACATTATTAAAGACACATTCGTTATGCTAATGCTTTTCTTAAAATCTACGTATATCAAAGAGTTAAAGCGTGTTTATATATTGCGTTACCTCCTAACTTTCTACAAGGCAGCGTTTAAAAATGTTTAAAAGCTAATTTGTGCCCCTAATTGGTATATCAAGAGGTTTACTAATTACTTTCAAGTCCCAGCAACATTCATTTGCTACTAACTTTGCAAAACCATTTCATTAAAATCGATTCTAACAAACCATACCAAAAATATTATGAAATTCCATCCCCAACATTTAAAAACAAATATACCCTTAAAGATTATCGAGCCCCCTTATGAAAATAACAGTTTTAATTCATGTTAAACACCATAGATCGTCACAACGCATTATCTTGAGTGACATTTTGTCATGGGGGGTAAAGAATCGTATAGAGGAGTATGACACACAAGGAATTCTTTGTGTGACCAAGAGCTCTCGACTTTTATGAAATACAGTTGATTGTCAAAAACTAAATGATGATTTAGAAATCTAAATGTCACGTTTTCTCGAATTGAAATTAGAGGTTGAGTTTACAGGTTTTTAGGTTTTGTGTTGATGGCCTGATTTCTGTCGTAAAATAAATTTTCTGTTTGGAGAAGTCGTGTTGAAAGGCAAGTATTAATACCCATTTCCCTCTCTCTTATGGGCATTTTATGGATAATATAATTAATATAAAATTTATGACCGAAACAGCAACTTCAGTTCCATCTACTCCAGTAGAAATGATAAATGTTTATTCCAGTATCTTTTCAAAATAGCTTATGACTTCTTGAACTTGGAAAAATCATTGGGGCATTAAAAGCCGTAGGAGAAAACTCATAGAGAACTATATACACGTGTTTTAAGGGGCTTTTCGATCCCCTTTGACTAGGTTTTGACTCTTAACTCATCCAAATCTAAAGCTTCCCTAGTTGAAATATATCCCGCACCAATAGAAGAGAAACAGATATATTTACACGTCTGGATTCTGGTTTCAAGAGGTTCCACACAGGGTATGTGCCACTCCTCCTACAGATTCTACCCAATAGGATGGTACGTGCATCAACCGAATCATTCGTCGGTAGATTTACCCTGTTCAATGTATATGAAAAAGGAGAATTACTATTCTGACTCACATATACATAATAAAGGTCCAAGATTGGATTAGAATGAAGTGGTCACTATAAGTTGAAAGCCACGAACATAGAAAGTTTAATAGTGACATTGCAAGTAATTCACATTTATCAGCACCTTGATAAAATACTTTGGAAGGCGGTATTCTAAGGAATATATAACAATCAACATTTATTCAAGAGTTAAGTTGACCGGTATTGCATCTGCCAGTTTGTGATAGTTAAAAAAACATCTACACTCTACTCTAATTAAGTTTCACATACACGCATTCTCACAGGAAGCTCTTGCAACAACAGCACCAACAGAAGGTTAATGCCACGATAGATTTTTTATCTATGAAATGAATACGTGTGCTATGCTCATAACTAACGATAAAAACACCTGCGTTTAGTTATCTGAGTAGGTTTTATCACGAATAAGATTTGGAAACAAAATACGACCCCTCGAAGTCCATCAAAAATGTGTACATGCATTGCAAGATGTAGGTCACTTATTTAATGAGTCGTATGAGTTTCTCTTTCCAAATCCACTCCGAAAGCATAGTTTAAACATGAAATTTTGTAGTTAGCTAATTATTTCTAATATACACAAATACTTTTGTAAAAACAAGCTCTTAAATGCACAACAAATTTTCTCTCTATTGACTACTCACAACACGAAGGACAATTCTTCAAACCACATACTTACACCTATTAGTATGAACGAAGTTGGATTTCTTTATCATCAGCCTTCCTCGTGTGATATGGTTAGATACCAAGGACGTTTTCTTTAAGAGAAACCTGGAACTGTCTTCAAGATATGTAGATAAACATTTGAGAAGTGCTTTGCTGTAAAATCTTTAGTATGGGTGTGAACAATATAGGATGTTTGCACATTATTATCAGTGAAGACAGAATATTTGCTTAATGCACAAAAATCATTGCCACAATGAGTTTTTCAAGCGCTTTCTTACCATTAAAGAAGGAAAAACACACACGCACACAGATACACTATTTCTCACAGCATTTTCCCTTTACTGATTACTCTGTCATACCGAAAAAAAAAAGAAAACTTGCTTTGAGCCAAATCTATTTTCATCCACTTGTTTTCGGAAGTTAAGTCAACTTCATCGGTTGTTCAACCCATTCGGAATATTGGCGTTCGGATCATCTTCTTCATCATCATCACAAGGAGGCAGAACATTACGTTCAAATTCTCCAGGCATATTATTATTTCCAGCTGGTCTATAGTTGGCAACCACAAATGCTTTTGGTTGATCTTTGATCTTAGCTACGCCAACACCCATTTCAGATGTACTTTTCCAAAGTAGTTGAGAGAAACGATGGGCTCCTACAGAAATAAATCCAAGAAAATATTAAGGGACAATAACGATTATGAAAAATTACCATTACTATTTTAAAACAGAATAAATTATAGATATTTATGGAATTTTTAGATAACGATAAAAGTAAATCGCGCTTGCGAGCAATTTAAAAACCAATATTGATGTTATAAATAATATGGCAAAAAAAGTTGCTCTTGTGGTATGACTCCAAAGTCATTTTTCTGTTCAAACATGCCACGAGGTTGGGGACGTTTGAAAAACTTAAGCATTTCTTTTAAATAACGTTTTTAACGGTACGTTTTCTTGCTTTATATTTATTTATGCAGTGCTAGGAAAAGCCTGATGAAAGAAGAAATGCTAAGAAATATCGGGAGGGCAGAATTTTTTACTGATTTCAGAATGAAATTACAGGATGGACATAGAAGATAGAATTGAATAATGAAGTGCGTTAATCAGATAAAATCAAATAACTTATTTACTGCAGGTTCAAAACATGTCAATTAGGTTATTAAAAAAGAATATTCATCATTAATTGTTCACAGTCCAAGGAAGTCAAAACATCGATTTTCAAATGAAACATGAAGTTTTGTTTACCAAGATATCCAAGGCGAATGTTTTGGGCTAATCCAAGAGTTTTACAGTATAAATCCAATTGCAACAATTTAACAGAAATGGACAGCAATGCTCAAAGGAGCTTTGGGCTAATCTTTTGTTCTGGCTTCTTGAAATGTAAAAATAAGGAAGAAAGACCATTTTCATGATGTCATATTCATCTCAATGGGTTAGTGGACGAATAAAACACACATTTGGGGCGAATTGGTAAACCTCTACAATTTGCGGATATGCCATTGCATATCAGCAAATTGTTCAAGGAATTCTCCAAAACTGGTGTGAATAGCGAATAATAACGTTTTTATGATTATTTTTAGAGGCGCATATGTAGAGCAAAAGAATGAGGGTTTTAAGGATGACAGCGCAGCATACGCTTCCCATGTGGAAATGGCGTAATGAATTTTCTGGGATGTTTGATTTCCCATTTTCAGTGGCCCTCAAGATCCTTTAGATTTTTATTCCTGTGGAGGATACCTTTTAGATAAAGGTTTCCAGAAGATGCGAAGAACAACTAGTGATGTGTAGGATATTGCAGTTATGACTTTCACCAATACTGAGAGTAATACAGACACAGCATTGGTTTGTTAAGAGGAAGTCATGTCTGACCAATTTGATTGGATATTATGATGTGGTCACAAAAGAACTGAATGCCAAAAATAATTTTGATATCATATACTTGGATTTCAGGAAAGCTTTTAATACTGCTGCACATGAAAGACTGCTGTACAGATTAGAGTAGTATGACATTAAGGGCAAGTTGCTACAATGGATAAAAGGATGGTTGACTGGGAGAAGACAGAGTGGTAATCAATGAACACTGTTCTTCGTGGAGTAATGTTATTGGTTGTTCATTGTTGTTTTATATATTTATCAATGATATTGATGGATGTATATCAGGCTTAATATCCAAATTTGCAGACGATACGAGGTTGGTTTGAAGGGTTTTTAATGAAAGTAACGACGTTATGCGGCTGCAACAGGATTTAGTAAAGTTGGGCAGATGGACTGAGAGGTGGAAACTGAAGCTTAACATTGACAAATGCAAAGTATTGCATATGGGTAGAAGTAACCTCAGAGTAATGTACTGTACGAGTACACTCTTACAAATATAATGAAAAAAAATTATCAGGACCCTCGAGAGGAAGGGTGAACCCTGTTAGGTATCACGTAATCAAGTAAACGAAATAATGTTTGAGTGTAAGTTGTAGTTAGTAAGAGCCTAATGATATAAAGTGATATGTGCGAAACTATAAGTGACGGGAAGAACCTGAACTTAAGTAACATGTGAAATTTATTGTTTCTTATGTTTAATCCCTAATTGAAGGAAGAAAAAAAATGAGGATCATGTGTGGTGGAATTCTTTTGTAAATCATATACTGTATATTACTTTACTTTATGTAAGATGATGAAATTCATGTATTATAGGCACCTATGTGAAATCTGTATGTACCAATACGTGCCTTAATAAAATTTGTTTATTATTTAAAATTTGGTGTGGTGGCTATGCTCTGTGAAATTATCGCTTTATACTCACACCTTAGAATTTTGAATCCTGACAAATTAGCAGTCAGAGTTGCGGTTTGTGTCAGCCTATGACTTCAATAGGGTCATTATTCAAAAAAAAAAAAAAATATATATATATATATACACTGCCTTTCCATTAATATCCGGACAACTGCCTTTAGACAAAAAAAAGAGCTTTTATTGTGTTATTTAATATTTTCCGCTGAAACATTTTGCTTTTATAACAGACTTCAATCTTCGCTGCATACTCTCAACCAGCTTTTTATAAATGTCACGTGATATGTTCCTCCACTCGGCCTTTAACGCAGCCACCAGTTCGGCCTTGTTCTTTGGGCGAGCTCGACGTGCACGTACCCAATGATCAAATACATCCCAAAGATGCTCGATAGGGTTCACATCAATCACCTTGGGTAGCCAATCGAACTTTTCCACACCCATGTCCTCAAACCACTTTGTTACGACCCGATCAGCATGGCATGGCGCATTGTCTTGCTGATACAAGTATGGACCTTCCCCGAAGTATTGCCATAATGTTGAAAGTGCATAATTCTCCAGGCTGTCCTGGTATTGCACAGCATTTATGGTTTTGTCAATAATGACTAATGGGCCCAAGCCAAACCATGAAAGGAGCCCCATACCATGACACTGCCTCCACCAAACTTCATTGTTGAGAGGATACAATCAGGAAGGAACTGTTCCCCTGGCATTCGCCACACCCAGAGACGGCCATCAGACTGGTAGAGTGCGAACCTCGACTCGTCTGTCCATAGGACTGTTTTCCACTGCTCTACAGTCCAGGATTCGCGATCCTTACACCATGTTACTCGGCGTCTAGCATTTATTGAGGTGATCAGTTCTGTTGAACTGTTGAGGAAATTCTGTTAAACGTGTCGTCTTGCATTTCCACTTTTGCAATTGTCTGTTCGAAGCCCAGTGTGCATACTTATAGCAGGTTCTGCGACGTGTTGCATGCATAGGACCTGTTTCCCCATCCATCGAGGGGTGTCTGGATATTAATGGTAGGGTAGTATATGTAAATAAGTAAATAAATAAATATACGGGCGACCACGGTACCAACTGTACGATACTACCCTCAGGGCGGTGGAGAATGATAAAGACCTCTGGTAATTGTGCAGTCAAATATGAAGTTTTCTGAGCAGTGTAGCCAGACTTCCAGAGTCAGGTCACGGGGTATTGTCAATGATATACAGGAATTTTGAATACAGGATATACAGATAAAAGCAGCAATTATGTGCAAATTACCGAATGGTGAGCAGAATCATTACAGACGTTCCATTGGTCTCATACAGTGCTACCGACGAGGTCGATTTCATAGAGACAGGGGTGATAAATTATGTGTTTCTTCCTGTATGTAGTTCCCCTGTCCCAACAACAATGTTATTAAAAAGCTTTGACAAAGAATTCAATGATGTGAACGCTGCACACTTTGACCACGAACAAGGAGTAGCTGTAGAGCCCACCATCGCTTTATTAGGGAGTTAATTTATGGGGTTGACGACTTCTTGTTTGTGCAATGTAATGTTACGTAGAAAGGTCTTGTGAAGCTTTAGATATCCCTGCTGTTCCATCGGGCAAAGTTGGATGGGAAGTTCAAAAGCAGCTTTTATACATTCCCTGAACATTCATCTTCCATGGTTGCCTTTTCAAGTTGATGAGCAGCAATTTTTTAGGGCTCTTTCGTCTTCTTGGTAGATCCATTAATGACACGCTTTCCTTTTTGCTTTTAGGAAGAGAACGCAGTTTATAGCACTATATCTTCCTGATGTCCCTTCCGTCAACGTCTGTAGGCTTGTTGTTTCTGGTGAAATGTCGAGAATGCTCAGCGCAACCTCAGAGAGAACAGTAGCTATAGCTTTATGGGAATATGTAACAGAAACAAAGTAGCGCAAGCATTTAAGAATAGATTTTGCTACTGTTATGGCCGATATATGCACGGATATCGACTTTAGTTTTGTGGTGGCCCTCTGTAACTGCTCGATATATTTCACGCCTGCGACGTACCGATAAAATCAAAACAATGATGAATGTTTGCAGAATCAGTCTCCAGTGTGTGCAAGTGCTGTTTCCAACTGATTAAGTGTCACTGGAGAGTTGTAGTACTTCTTCCTAGGGCGTTCCAGATGTGCACAGTGGGATTCAGGTTGGTGCAGACGGTAGGCCAGTGTACACTGACAATACTCCTCATCTTCCAACATACTGTTGATCAGCTATGACCTATGGGGTTGAGCGGTGTCATCCATCAGAACAAACTCTATCAATAGCAGCAGAATAGAGAAGGACCATGGGTCGCTAGATCTCATCTCTGTAGCTGTGTGTAATTAGCGTCACGTTCTTATTGATGTGCGGTGGGTCTGTATGACCACAGAAACTAATGCAACCCCATGCTAGCAATCAAGCTCCACTGAACTGAATGTGTTCCTACACACATATAGAGCAGTTTCGAGTTCCTCTTTCACTCCACAATTAGACCCGGCGATAATCCGACTGCAGACTGTGTCAGACACTGATGTGGAGAAAAAAGAATAAGCACGCCTAATTTAAGATGTTTATGTGAAATATACAGTAGCGGACAAAAAAACTGCGTCACCTTAAAAAAAGGTAACATTTGTAGTGGAACGTATAAGATATTGTTTGATTACAGTCATTTTGTTTGTTGCAAAGTAAAGGTATTGTGTCAGATAACGCTTCTATTGCATCAGACAGTAATTGGAAGGATATACACGCTGATTAGTATCCTGTTTTGCAGAGGTGTAAGCATGGCTCCATATGTTCAGTTGACACCAAGAAAAAAAAGTGTAACTGTTGCTCTATCCTAGGAAGGGCTTTCTACGCGTGCTATCGCTGATAAAATAGGCTGCCTCCAGTCAATAATATCCCGGGTGCTATAATTAAAGCGTGAAACCGGTGATGTGAAGAGAAGACCTGGATCAGGCCATAAGACAGTGACTATGCCTTCCCAAGATCGATATTTGAAAAACGGCTGTTCCTTCTAATTGCCATGCTAGTGCTCCTGATCTAAAACTGGTCTTTGAGATTGCCTCTGGTATTGAAACAAGTGCACGAATATCCAAAGACGGCTTTCGGAATGTGGCGTTCATGCTTATTGGCCCAAGAAGAAGCCATTGTTGACCCAAGAAATGAGGAAGAAGCGACTTGCTTGGGCTAAAACGCATTTCATGGACAAAGGGGGCAATGCGACACCGTCATCTTTTCTGACTAATCGAAATTCAACCTGCATGGTGGCTCGGATGGGAAGCGATATGTCAGAAGACGAAAATCGGAGTCATGTCATACCATCCTGACTGCATAACACCGATTGTGAAGTTCCCCACCCGCCGGTCAGATGATCTCGGGATGCATAACAAGCAAAGGGGTGTAGCGAATTAAGTTTATTAACGGAATGGTGAATGCAGAAACCTACGCTGCTATCTTGGAGGAGTGCCTGAAATCCATTATTAGGGATCGCCACACAGACGTCCAAAACTGCATTTTTCAACGGGACTCAACACCTTGCCACACAGAAAAATTGGTAAGTGTTATGCTATTTACAGTAGATTTAACACTGAAATGTTGGCATTAGAGTGTTGGACTGGTCCGGTAACAGTGCAGATTTCAATCCTATTGGAAATTGCTGGTACATAATGTCATCTAAAATTGCTCAGAAGAAGCCAACAGGTAAGATTCAGCTGCAGGAGAGCATTGTAAGGGTGTGGTACCACCAAATTGGGCAACCGTATAACCAGAAGTTGGTTAACTCTATGCCAGATCGTTGCAAGGCTATAATTGCAGCTCAAGGAGGAAGAACAAAGTATTGAGAACTTATTTTGCTGATTTACAGTACATAATACTATTACGTTAACTTGCCATTTCAGTTTGTACACGTATCTGCAATAAAATGTATGTTTGGTTGTTGATTTCCATTTGCATGATTTCTCATATGTCTATTAATTACCCTTTTACCCTTTGGGAAGATATTTATGGCAATTAGGTATATCAGGTGGGGTCTTTTTATTGGATTTCATTCACAGAGATATATATCCCATCTAACAAATGCATTTCTGCAACCCACAATGCAGCGCAAAACACATTATTTTCAAAATTCACAAGTGATGCAGTTTTTTTTGTCCGCCACTGTAAGTTGAAGAAAAGATTTTAACTTATTCTCATAAGTTATCCAATAATTATCCTTCCAACTTACATTTAAAAGGAATATATCTTGATAAAGATCATAAAATCAAGTTCACAGCATCGCAATCATTGCAGAGAAACAATTTATAAATTAGTGTCAAAAAATAAACAAACGTACCTTTTTTCCATCCTGGCTTATTGTAATTATAATTGCGAATCTCTTTATACCATTCTGTAACGACATGTTCTCCTTTTGGAGGCCGAGTGCTCAGATCAACATCACAAATATTTTCTCCAAGTGCTAAAATACAACGTAAAAGATGAAATCCGAAATCAATGATAAGATCATCAGTTCTGACAAAATCTGGCCTACTTCACTACAAACTAAGATAATATTAGTTTTATTATGATTATCACATAACTATATAACTCAATAAAGAGTTATACAGAGCTATAAAGTTATAGAGTTATATAACTTTAAAACTCTGTAGTTTATCTCAGAAAGCGGACTTATAAAGATTTTTATATAAAATAAATTACTGTTCTATAAATGGGACTAGGAACTCATACCAACAAATACAATGCGTACAACATTTTTAGATTGCCCTCCCCCACACTCAGAAACGCCCACGGATAAATTACGTTTCATTCATGCTTAATTAAAAACTAACCACTGATTATTATTGTATTTCAGATAACTTATATTTAATACAGTTCGAATAAGGTTTAATGTTTAATTTTCTTTGTGAAATCCTAATTTATACTCCTGTTAAAGAAGCCAAAACATTCAAACCCTTTTAGAATGATCTGGAACTTTAAACAGTAATTTGAATATTAATTACTGTACACTGTCCAGTCAAAACATTATGATCACCCCTGTGTTTTAGCAATCAGCCTTTCCTCCTCGCCTGGTGGCAAACGTGTAGCAGTGAGAACTGGTAAATGTGATACTGCAGGTTCGTGGCATGCGATCCACACGACGTACATGATCGACATGGGCAAGGTATATGATACTACGGACTTTGAAAAAAGATGATCCTCGGGTATCAGTTGAAGGATGGCATTATTACGGAAACTACGAATCTTGTGTGCTGTTCGAAAGCTGTAATTAAAGTTTACCAAGAATGGACGATCAGTTGACAGAGCAGCAGTTGCCCAGCCAGCGGCGGGAACCCATGCCACAACGATAGTCGTGCTGAACGTAGGCTCTCCTGCCTTGTGCTAGCAGACAGACAGGAAATGGTGGAAAAGGTGACCATGGCAAAACAGATGGAATACCACCCCCCCCAAAGGCGCCATCACTAAAACATTCTTACCTCAAATAGCCCAGATCTACCCTAAAGCTCCATGGTACAGCCCGGGTTTATACACCACTTTCTTGATTACAGGCCATGTATCCATAAATCACAAACTTGGTTTTATAAACATCGTGGACGACCCTCGCTGTCTTTGTGGTGAAAACGAAGACCGGGATCTCCTATTCTATGTTTGCCCGTTCTACGAGGACCTACGAACGTTGCTTATAACAAAAATACATGCCTTAACTCGAAGAAATGAACATCTTCTTATCAATGAGGGATACCAGTACCATGCTTTCTCTGCCTTTGCACATGATCTCTTCACCAGAAGAAGATCACTGGTACAGCATCCTGGAACTAATGCACATTGGTCGACACCCTTTACTCATATACTGAACATCTCAACCTTAGATTCGTTCAGATTCGACTGTCTTAACCCAACTGTGAACATCTTCACCTAGATTGTGACCGCTTCTACCTACTGGACTTGACACTCAGGTTGCTTGAATTGTTTCATCCGTATCTTTCTTGACACCTGACTGCCTTCCCACCCTCGCGAGGCCCTCTTCTTCCACTTTCCGCTTAAGTGGGAGAAATACCACCCAACCTACAGAGGATGCCTTCCCTTATATCCTCTGTCGCTTTGTCTATACCTCCTTTCCTTTACTCTCTCCGGCACATCCTGTACTCCCTGTACTCTATATCTTTTTTTTTTTTTACTTGATCTCTTTCCAGGAAGCTCAGGCGACCTGGAGGAGACTATCCAGAGAATTATGGGCAGCCTAGCTACCTCCTAGTGGTGAGTGCGGACAACGTGGGGTCCCTCCAGAGGCCCTGCGGCCAAAAGCCAGGACACCCAACAGAACCCAACGCTGTACTTCATTTACAACACATAACGTTTTCTGGCTTTCACAGTGATACTGTTTGTCTCCACAGAGTTTATTTGGTGCAGATGTGGAAAACTACCGGAGGCGCCTTTCTCCTAACGCTATGCACACTATGACTATGAACTTTAACAAAGGAACTACCACCAGTATTTATTATCCTGTTCCAACAAAAATAGGCAGATAGCGGCAGTATTTTTGATATTTGAGACATTTTTCTGAGAATCTCTTGGAGAACCCTCATGCCCCTAGACTGCATCCATAAACAGTACTTATTCATTCAACAGGATAACGCGTTCTGCCAAGTTGCCAGTATTGTTCGAGAGTGGTTCGCCCAACACGAAAGCGACTTCCAGGCGCTGCCTTGGCCGCTGAATTTGCCGAATATGAATCCCAAAAAACATCTCTGGTATTACGTGGATCGACAGATCTGGCGTTTGGATCCTCCATCACGGACTATTGCAGATCTATGGGACGCAATGCTGGAAACATGGTACAACATACCTCCTGCAACGTTCAGGGGTTTTATAGAGTCTTTGCTTCGACTTTTGGCGACGGTACTGACCGTAAAGTGAGGATATACCCATTATTAGGAAGGTTGTCGTAATTTTTTGACTGGACAGGATTTTCGTTTATTGATCTAGAAAAGCCGCATGATCTTATTGACATATCTCCTTTTTTGAAAACGCTGTTTAACTTAGGAATCAGAGAGAAAATGCACTGATGTGCAAAACTTAAGGACCAACACTTTTCTAAAGGTTACAACCATAAAATCAAACGAAACAGCCTGTGGCGATTTACATAACTGTGGCCGTTCAGTAGAAAGCTGGTGCACATGCAAAAATTTGAATCGTGATGAGAGGGCTCACATAAACAGATAAATGCAGCAGTTCAGCAGTTATGTGCAAATTACCGAATGGTGAGCACGATTATTACAGACGTTCCATTGGTCTCATACAGTGCTACAGACAACGAAATGGCCAGTAGACAACATCTGGATGACTTTACATGTGGTCGAATAATTGGGAAGCTCGAGGAAGGTCGAAACTGTTCGAAAAAAAAAAACCAGTGGTGGTCGTCCACGAAAAACAACGCCCAATCATGACCGGTACTCCTACAGGAAAAGAGGGACCGACACCAGACAGCGTGATCCATTGCAAACCAGCTGCACAGGATGCAAGACGTTGTTGTTGTTTGGTTTTTAGGAGCATTATCAACTAAGGCCATATTGCTCCGGGGATATGCGGTGGTCATTCCCTGACCTTTCCGCATCCTCCGTATTTGGTGTTCACGGGCTCGAAACCCGGTCTAATCAAGAAGCGTGTGCTACGCACTGCTGCTCCAGCCCACCTGGCTACGAAGGCGCCGCAGGATGCAGGATATCGCGGTTTACTGTGGCCAGGCGACTCTACAAAGGTGGACTGTTTGGTCGACAGCCAGTACGCTGTGTCCCTTTAACACCTGCCCATCGGAGACACCGTTTACAGTGGTGCATCGAACACAAGGACTGGACTGGAATGTGGTAAGATACTCTTTACTGATGAGAGTAGATTCAGTCTCAGCGGCGATTCTGGACGTCAGCTAATCTGGCGAGAGGTTGGCACACGGTATCATCCTGCCAACATCACTGAAAGGGATCGAAATGGCGGTCGAGGTGTTCTCGTCTGGGGAGGAGTTACTTTGGATGGACGCACACAACTCCAGATACTGGAAGGCAGCACTGTAACCGGTGCACGCTACTGTACTTAAGTAATCCTTTCTCATGTGCGTCTGTTTCGAGGTACCATTGGTCCCCATTTCTTGTTTATGGATGATAACGCCACCTCTCATCGCACTGCAGCTGTTGATATGCTTTTGGAAAGTGAGGACATTGTTCGTATGGATTGGCCTGCCCGTTCCGCGTCGATCTAAATCCCGTCGAACACATATGGGACGCTCTGGGGAGACGCCTAGCGGCACGTCCGCACCCACCAGAAAATGTTCATCAGCTGAAGATGGCGCTGACAGAGGAATGGACGATGCTACCGCAAGAACTTACCAACAACATTGTTCTAAGTATGGACAGGCAGTGAAAAGTCTGCATGAACGTTAGGGGTGGCCATATCTCCTACTGAGAACTACCGCTTCCCTTTGTTCCATCTTTGGCAGTGATGCATCTGTATCATGGCAGCCAGTGCTATGTTGCCATTTTTGAATAAAGTCCCTCTGTACCGTTTTGTTTCCGTTGTTGTATCGGTGTTGTTTCCTTCATCATTTCTGTACCTCACGAGGTTCCTTTGGTATGCCTTTCCCATATCCGGCCACTCCTATGAGAAGCTACAGGTGAAAACCTGACTGGTCCTTAAGTTTTGCACACCAGTGTATACCGTATAGGAGAAATTTATTATAGAGATTGAAACTACAGAGTCACAATACAAACATTACATGCGGTGTGTGTTCCTGGATAGTCCACTCTTGCCATGTGTTACTGAATATTTTTGTGAATGGTCTCTATGTCCATGACGAAAGCAAATGTTAAAATTTGTTCAGATGATAATCCTTAGTATTTTACTTGTTAAAATATAACTCCTGTTCTTGCAAACAAATAGAACAAATGTCCCAACAAAAATATCCCGGATTGTGGTCAGACCATTCTTTTGATTGGGATAAGCCGTTCTCAACCCGGGGTACGCGTACTCCTGGGGATATCTTGGGCCTTGCATCCAAAATGGCAGATTTTCATAAATATTTATCAGTTAATTTCGAAATTTTGCAGTATACTTATTTCTGATGCCCTAGAATTTATCGTGTTTTGAGAAAGTTAAATCAAAACCAAACTGTCCGTAAGTATATTTCAAGTTTGATTTCACACCGTTCAACCACAGATAAATTTTTAGTAAGAGGAACAAAGAGAAAGTTAGATTCTAAGGAGAGAACAGAAAATCTTGAGAAAAGATGCGAAGACTAGTCGAGAACATCTCAATATGACAGACACAAAGTGGCGAGTTTTAATCACTGTAAAAAGAAGAAGAATTTTACTTTTCTCAGCTGATCTTCTTAATGACTTAAGTTGTTCCTTATTTTACCTTGCAACTCGATGAGAGCACTGGTGTCAGTAGCCTAGAGAGGCTGTTAGTATTTTTTCAATATATGTATAATGATGAAGTAAAATTATTCTTTGGAGAAAGCGAGCTGGAGCAGGGCAATATCACACCTTCGATACTTTTACTATATGTCTTGTTGAAAAAAAAAATAAATAAATAACTCCGCAGAGTCAGACTTACTAAAAGCAATAATATAACTGACAACATCACACAGCTGTCGATCTCTTTTGAAGAATATTTTCTTGTCAATACTGGTGGATAGCTAATCCTTTCTTGAAAACCGAAATTCCTCTGTCCTATCCACAAAAGAAGAACGAACTGGTTGATATCTCTTCTGACACATCACTCCAAGAAAAGTTTTTTTAATATCCCACCCCACTGTCTTAATTCTGGGCTAGTTTGTTGGACTCTTTCCCTAATACAGCAGACAAAACAATCCGCAAAGGTTTACCATTGGTGACGACTTATTTATATAAAGTGAAATTTTGCCAAATATTGGGACACAATATCAAAAAAGAGATACAGACTTGACGCTTCAGCAAACATTCGCTGTCAGTTATCAGCTTTAACACATAATTTCAACAAAATCGGTGGAAAATCTGTCACAACAGGTCTCTCATTAGAATCAGTGAGTAAGTCTATTTTTTATTTTTTAATTTGGAATCTTAATAATAAATGTATTTTAGTTTAAAATTTTTAGAGTAGCGATTAATTTTTGGTTTCACTATAATACAGCACACTCATGCAAAAAAAAACCCTTTCTTGGTGTTCTATACCTACAATAATCTTAGAGGTTACCGGAGGACCTTGCTAAACTTCCAGGGGGCGGGAGGGATACCTCGGCCAAAAAGGTTGAGAATTGAGATAAACGTTAAGTATCTACATTATCATAGTCAGATGGAGATTTTGGTGGTTAACTGAATTTGAATACCATAACTTCCATCCACTTTGCTTTAAAAGATTCGATTCTAAGCTAGATGTCAATATATGTAACAGAAATAATACAACACAATTAAGACATATTAATAATTTTCTGAATACAAAATTTAAGCTACTTATAGATAAACAAATCGGCAATGATTTGAATTTGAGAAATCACGCACTTTTCAAGTTTAAACTTATGTACTCCCTCTCAAAAACCGAAATTAAATTTAATCCTAAATAAGAAAGATTGTCTACGTTCTATATACAACCGTTTGCAAAACATACTCTCTTAGATCACAAGGATCTCCTGTGTTAGATCACCTCACGTTCATGAACAAATATGGTTTCAAGAAGGCTTCCTATATTAATAAGTTGAATTTTAAAATTAAAATTGGTTATTATTTTGACAAGCTAAAAATTTTAGTAAGAAAACATTAGTTATCCAAAGTGAACTTAAAGAATGGTATTTTTTCTTTCCTTTTCAATATCGATGGTATAGCAGGTAAAATAGTACATCATAATTGCATAATTGTACAAGTATCGTACCAGTCAACACTGATATGTGAGGTCTTTCAAAAAGTTCGTCAAGAAATTGAAGATACAGCTAATTTGCCTACCTGGATTTTCACTATATTGGAGAAACCCCTTTTCGGCTAACTTGTTAGCCCATCCCTGAGCGACACCTGCCAACTCTTCAGACCAGCATAGTGGTGGACAACCATGCAAAGTTCGGTAATTATTGTGGACATTGAACGTTTCCTGCTTGAATGCCTCCAAGTTCATCCCAGGGTCTGAAATTATAGAAAATATTAATAATTCACAGATTTAATAGAATTAAGGTGTCATAGAAAAGGAAATAACTCACTGAAAAACTTAAAATAATTGTCTAATTCTAAATATTCAATGCAAAGAATTATCTTAAAACGACAGTACATTTGTAGGCCAAATACATCTTGATTTAAATTACCATCTGGAAGTAATTTCATTCAGGAAATGAGCTCTGTACATCTTGAGAAATTTAGTGAAAGATTCAATTTAAATCTTCCTTTACATCAGATGCGTTTAAGGAGCGTTTATGGCTATTGCAAGTGGAACTGGAGGAATAATTGGTCCAGTACGAACAATTCTCACCCTTAAATGATTCAGGCAATAAAAAAAAAATATATGATCTTGAGCTCCGAAGGTCAGTTCACGGATACACGAAAAGCCACTTAGTAAAATGCACCCTGAGAAAATCTACCCAAATGCTATTTAGCCATCGCTATCGTTCTGAATGCATTTAACGTAATTTAGTCCATTCAAACCATTCAAACAAACGTCCATTCTGATACAGATGACGAAACATAACAGCGCCCAAATTGGCGTTTTATCTAAGTGTCGTGACTCATAAATGTAATGATTCTTGACCTTCACTCACTTTACAAGAGACATTGTTATCCAATTTGTGTGTCCGGCTTAAGACTGCTGTATTTATGACTTTGCGATGACATGCAGGCTTTAAGCCCCAGAAAGGGACAGCGAAGCAAATCATTAGACACACGAGGACATCTGAAAAGTGCGGATAAGAGCTATTACTTCTACATGATTACAACAGCGAATTTCTACAGTTAAAAGGTTGCTTTCTCATCGCTAGAATTCGATATTAATGATTATTTTAATTCCGTATAATCAATTAGTTAAAATAATATTTTAAAATACAGCATGCCAAGTAGTATAAATTGTATAAGAAATTATGGAATGTGTTTTGCCATTTCATGCTGTCTTACAGCCACTAGACAAAAATTAAAAACTTTTATTCAATACCTAGCAGGGCCACCTTTTGCCCAAATTACAGCTAAGTGTCTCACTCTAGATTTGACCATTCTTTCATTAGGGTATTTATCAGCGGCTGCATTGTGGTTGGTAGAGAATCGCCAGGTTTGACTGCGTTTTCCAACATATCTTAGACATTCTCAATTGTATTCAGGATCTTGTAAATTTTTCTCAAACCATTGAGATGCGATTTTTTCACAATGGACAGTTGCCTTGTTGTCTTGAAAGACTCCATCACAACTCGGATAAAAAAAGAAGCACTGCAGGATGAATTTGGTCCGATACGACAAAAAGATATTCATTGGAGTTCATGCCAACAGAATATACCCTATACCATGATACCACCTCAAGCCGATTGAGTGATGGACACAAGACAGTGTCCACCACTCAAGCGGCTGCACACTGAACCTCCTATTCTGACGCACAATTCGCTTTAAAAAATCCGCTACTTTGCAACATTTAGCAATTCTAATACTATTACTGAGAGTGTATAGGTATGCATTAAAATAATAACACATTTAGCACGAAGTAATCACTTTTAATCAGTCAACAGCTACTCGTATAATTTCTTTACATTAATGGTTATGCGTATCTCATGGATTCTTAACTTGGACATCAGAAATCAAGAGAACTCTGTTGTTGACTCGTACTGCAATCTTCCGATAACAGGTAGCCTCTTTTTGTGGGTTACCGGAGAGATAATTACCATCTAGAACAAGAAAAAATATATTTGATCAGTACGTACCTTTCTAGCACTTTATTACTTACTAATTTTCAATTAAAATGATTTCTTAAATACTTACGTTTTCTTGTTTTTATGTAATGAAGTACAGGCGTTTCCGAGGCGATGCAGTTTTCTAAAAGGTAGCTCCAATAATTTTTTTTAACTCCTTGGCTAAAAGGATTTGTCATTTATCACGGCATTAAGGAAGTTCCTGGTTTTATCTTTTCACTGATGCCAGAAATTATCAAGCCTTTAACAGTTAGGTCATCAAGTAATTTGTCACCACTTCGAACAGTCTTAGTTCTATTCTCATCTGGAAATCAGCAAGCGTAGCATTTGTATATAGCGGCTAAATTAGTCAGTTTTGGGCCTGTAGGGTTCCTTCTCCAAAACCTCAGGAGTTTCATTCCACAAAGATTTCAAATAACCTTACAATATACATACAGTATATGACATACTGAATTCTCATGGTCTTAGATGTCTTTCCCTACCTTGGCGTTTATCAGAAAACAACCCAATATGTGCCCAACTGGTCTTGGGCACATGCATTTTACAGACAAGATAAACTGAGGCCTTTTGTAGACTCGATTGTTCGGGTGCTAATCCAGACAATTATTAACTTCCAATATATTTTAATTTCTTTTTCTATCCACTCCTTCAGGAGGATGAGCAGAAGTATTCCGAAATGGTTCAAGATGTAGTCTTCGCTTGTAATATTTTCCTTAATCCTGTCCTATAGCAATAAAGCTTTTATAAATTGTTCTTATATTGATGTTACAATTTGATGGTGTTACCTTTCGCTCAAACTCTTTGCCCTTCCTTTCAAAACCTTGTGGTTTTAAATTTCTAACAGCCATGTGGTAATTATCGCCCTCTACAAGCAATTATTCCTTCCATCTTTGAGTGCTGTGTGAAATAGTTTGGTTACTATTTAGGTCTGAGTTCTCATGCTCATATACCCTTATTTCGACGACGTCCTGTCCTTATTTTCACTCACTCAAACGTATCCTTCTTAACTGATTCCTTCCTCAATCCCCAAATTACGACTGGTATAGTAAAAATGGTATAAATGCCATTGCATAATATTTATGCTAACGATATTTTATAATCAGTCCTTAAGTCTTGCCATTCAGAAACTATATTGATTTTACATTTCTATTATAGTTTAGGTCTCTTTAATGAAATAAACAAAATATATTTAACCTAATAATTACAAACAAAACTTGTCATGCTAGAACGAGAAACATGTTAACAAAACACTAAGAAAATCGTGCGTCATAGAGCAAGTAGGTTATTTCAAAATAAACTGACCCACCAGTTATTGATTCGTAATTGGCGAACTAATTTGGTGTGTGAATACACTCTTTTCATACCTCGTATGTGGAAATTTCAAAAGTAAATATCTTTTTAAAAAGTCATGGTTTAACTGCTGCTATTGTAATTTTTTTAGGTGGAAACCTTTTATAACTCTTCCTGGGGTCCCTGAGGTCCATGAACATAGATTGAAAACCACAGCTCGAGAATTCTATGCTAATTACAGTAACATTCTTAGAATTCCCTGTGGTAACACATCGGCCACCGATAAGTCAAATACCAGACGAACCTTCTTTGTGCCATATAGAACTGGTTTTTGAGATGTTCCACACCCGTACGAATTCCACATCTGCTAAGAAAACTTCAGTATGGAAAGGATAAAAGATTTCAAACAATAGAACATTGAAGCTTGGGTTGAGAAGTTGATAGGTGTTTCTTTTGACGAATCTTAACTGGTCAGAGGCTTGGCTGACAATATTTGAGACGTGTTTCTCCAAGTTACCATTGCTTGTGAAGGTAATTCCGAGATCTCACTTTGGAAGACTTTATTAATGGAATTTTCTCTGATTTTATAATTATGACTTTTACAATGCTTTTTCCTAGGCGGATTAATGATTGAGCTGCATTTACATGGATTCACCTCCAACACGTTTTTTTTTTTTTTTGTTGGCGATATGATGAATTCCTCGATGGCTTCCTTCAACTGGTCATTGTTGCTGAGTCACTTAAACTACTGGTAGTCAAGAAGAATTTGATGTCACCTGAAAACACTAAGATTTTCACTTTGTAATCATACCGTGTTACGGCTAGAGCACGCTGTAATGCTTAAGTTTATCTCTGAGGAGCTCGTGTGAAACGATGTCAAAGGCACTTCACAATTCATATTTTATATTAAATATCAAATTTGTAATTTAAAATTTCTTTTCCAGTATTTTGAAGCGCAAATATCAAAATATATCGCCTGAAAGGTGGTACTTGTGCATATGTCCATTCCGATATTTCCTGTCAGAGACTTGATAATTTGGAATCTACTCTTTTCGATCTTTTCTGGCTTAAAATCTCTCTACCTCATTGTGTCAAATTCATCTGTTGTCTCTACCGTTCTCTTAACTCAACTAATTACTTTGGACTCTTTGACTTCCTCTTTTTGCAACATGACCTTCTCCAGTCCAACTTTCCTAACAGTGAGGTAATTTTCCTTGGTGATTTTAATGTGCACAACTGCAATAGGCTCCCGTTTTCTAGTCACACCGATCCAGCTGGCCGAGATGCCGAGGCTTTTGCAATTACTAATGACCTTGCACAGATTGTTCATTTACCTACAAGAATACTGGACAATCCTAACCATACAGCCAACACGCTTGATCTTTTTCTCAAAAACAACCCTTCTAAGTACACGGTCGAAGTGAGTGTTCCTTTAGGCACCTCGAATCACAACTTGGTGATTGTCTCTTCTCCAATGGAACCTTTATCTCATGGCTATTCCCAACCTTGTCTTGTTTGGTATTACAAGAATGCAAAATGGGATGAACTGCGATATTTCTTTACTTCTTTTCTTTGGTCGGATTATTGTTTCAAAACTTCTGATGTCAATGTTTTCTCGGATCGTGTCAGTGAAATTATTCTTATAGGAATGGAATCCTTTATTCCACACTCCACTTTAAAATCTCGTCCTTTATTTAAATGTGCTAAGGCTGTTCAAGAGAAGAACATTGCATATCGTAATTGGCTTGTTTCGAGTTCTTCAGTTTAATTTTCTGCCTACACCAAAGCTTGCAAATATTGTAAACCAGTTATTAATCAGTCCAAACTAATTTCGAACAAGCTAAGAGTAGAAAACTTGCTTCTTACCCTAATGGTAGCCGAGCATTCTGATATCTTGCCAAAGCCCATCTCTTTTGCCCATTTCTGCTCCGACCTCTGTCAAAACCAGATGGTTCTGTTGTCACTTCAGCCAAGGATAACGCTGACCTGCTAGCATCGCATTTTTCTTCCAACTCATGTATTAATGACCTTGCTAAACCACTTCCCATCATTCCCAACACGCTCCATTCAATGCCTCCTGTAGTCTTCCGTCAAAAGTATGTCAGAAGAATTTTGACGAATCTTGATGCTAAGAAAGCTCCAGGTCCTGATCGTATTTCTCCACTTGTTCTCAAAACCTGTACTCCTAAACTTATTGCTGTTCTTTCCCGCCTTTTTCCCTTTCTTATTCCAGAGGTGTTTTTATTTCTGCTTGGAATTTTTTTCATATGCAGCCAATTCCTAAAAAGGGTGACAAATCCTCCCATCCAATTATCGTCCCATTGCAATCACTTCTACTGTTTCTAAAGTAATGGAGAAATCAATTAACCGCCAACTCTTAAACTACCTAGAAACCTTCCGTATGATCAACGATCGCCAGTATGGATTCCGTCAGTGCCGATCCACAGGTGATATTCTGGCTTATGTTACCCCTTTATGGACAAATTCAATGGAAAAGTTCGGTGAAACACAAGCAGTTACTCTTGACATGTCAAAGGCTTTCGATTGTGTTTGGCATAAAGGTCTTCTAAACAAGCTTTCATCTTATGGTTTGCCAACTGTTTTTTGTAATTGGTTATCCAGTTTTCTCTCTGATCGCTCACTGAGGGTGATGGTAGATGGCTCTCTGTCTTCTAACTTCTCGACTAATGCTGGTGTCCCCCAAGGTTTAGGTGATGGTAGATGGCTCTCTGTCTTCTAACTTCTCGACTAATGCTGGTGTCCCCCAAGGTTTAGTTCTTTCCCAACTATTTTCCTCTTGTATATTGATGACCTTCTTCCATTGACGGGAAATCCTATCCATAGTTCTGCCAATTATAGCACATTGCATTCCACTTTCCATTTTGAAAAAACCTTGCCCTGTTCAATCAGCTTGAAATTCTCGAATATCCGGTATCATTTCCCTAAATGACGATCTCCAGTGGGGCAAAGACAACTTAGTTGATTTCAATCCTTCTAAAACTCAGTCTTGTCTTATATCTCGCAAAAAGGATTCTTCTGCTTCTATGCTTATCTTTGGTGTAACCCCGATTTCTAGGCAAGTTGATATATCTGTTTTCAGGATTACCCTGATTTCTAATCTCTCTTGGCACAAGCACATTACAAATATTGCTTCTTCTGCATCTAAAAAACTGGGTTTTCTCTTTCGCTCCCGGCGTTACTTTTCTCCCAAACAGCTGTTCACTCTGTATAAATCGCAAATCCAACCTACCATGGAATACTGTTCCCACATCTGGGGTGATGCCCTAAAACCTCTCTCAGACTTCTTGATTCCATTCAGAAGAGGGCAGTTAGATTAATTAATGACTCATCTCTAGCAGAGTTTTTCCCTTCGGTGCTCATAGACGTACTGTTTCTGCTGCATGCGTCTTTTTTACAGATACTTCCATGGGCACCGTTCTTCTGGATTGGGTTCTACAATTCCCGCTCTCTCTTTCAAAACAGTCCGAACACGTCTCGCCACTAGCCAACACCCATTTACTGTCCAACTTCAAACCCACAGAACCAACTTTTCATCTTCCTCATTTATTCATTCAACTGCCGTTTTCTGGAACAACCTTCCTTCATACGTATTTCCTGAAAATTACAATCTACAGAAGTTCAAGTCCAATGTCAACAAATATCTTCTTTCGTCTTCTCAACCTCCAACCCAAGCACGGTACTAAGTACTATAGGTTCTAATACCTCTCGTGTTTGGAGTTTTCATAAAAAAATAAATAAATAATATATAACTATTTCTTCTAGTCAGATAGAAACCGATATTTATAAAAGCAATTAAAACATGAAAGTCTTCTGAACACAAATTTAAAATAATTTCATTCCCTATTAGATTTGGTGATGCTCCACTTCCTAGTGACAATGGAAATAATTTCAATTTACCTTAGTAGAGTTGTAACCAGGTTCGTGGAGACAATGTTATGTTCGGTAAGCTTCTTGGGCGAGATTTTGCAGGCTGGAATAATAACAATAATCATGACAATAGCATAATAATAACAATAATAATAAATGTAAATAATAACAGACCTGGTGGTAAAGAGAAATAAAAAGTTCCACTTTGATCCAGAGGTCCTCAACTTATACTAAAAAATGATGGTCCGCTCGTATCCTCTTTGGTTTGGTATTTCAAACTTCAACTCAACATCTTGAATCGAAATAGGAGAAGGATGGATCGGTATAAAACCTCGATATTGAGGACCTCTGTTCTAAGTGGAAACAAAAACGATAAATCATATTTACCTGCTAGGTAACGAAGAAGGCGTCTGTGGCGATACAATTCACATAAAGATGAAACTGAGTGAAGAATCACTGGTAGAGTAAATTTCATCTCTCCAATGATCCCTGTTTATATAAAATAAGAGATGGTGATGAAACAATTGACCGTTAGTACTTAATAATATATTGATGGCTAAAGAACATTCTCTTGTGTTCCGTGACTATGAAATTTTGGTGTGGACTGGGTTAGTTTGTGGCTAGATGACGTATTTTATTAAGCCTAAAAAGAACCACTTCGCTGATAGCTTCTCAAATTCCTTCCACCTGTCACAATATAACTGAGCAATAGTAACAGCTCATATTATAGCAAGTGGCAGCATCTTTCGGGAACGTGTAGAAACTGGATTTGCCTTCCCAAAACTTATCTGACTAACTTGTATTACTACTTATCTGTCCAAATTCACGTCTGTGGACACTTCTAGTTTCCTTGGAGTGATATTTACACCATAAAGTCCTTATTGGGAATAATGGTGTGTAATAAAACTTTCCATCGACAGGTACAACCCTTAATGAATACTTTTATTAACATACGAGAGTGGATTGTGTCGTAATTTACGTAGTTGTTTTAATCTTCTGAGGGTTCAAAATCCACCAACAAAAGATTCTACGAATCCTGAAGAGAAAAAAAAAGCGCTTCGTTTATAGCTCTTCTTCAAAAGAAGGTCTCTTAGAAAGCGATGAATTTCGATAAAGAAGAAGAAAACAAAATATCGCATAAAGGATATCAATGAAGTATACCCTGAAATCATTATCTTCTCCATGGCTACGAGAAGCAGTAATGGGAAAAGTCAATATCATAAAAATCCTCTTTTCTAAATTGATCTTTCAGATTACACTCTAATGTGTAGAATGTAGTCTGTCTTCAATTTCTTAAAGGATAAGCTAGTACAAGAACATATAATCCCTAAGTTAATAATCCGGAACCATGTCCCCATTGTGGACTTACGTATGATTGGCTTGATGAAACCTTGACCAGTTTTATCCAAAAACTGAAGTCATGGTTTCTATGGATTAGTTATCTATGGATATATTAATTAACGATGGATCTTTTAGACGAAGAAGAAGGCTAATATCCTAGAAAGGAAGTTAATAATTGAGCGTGCAAGGCAATAGTTTCGAGGTGTTCCAAAAAGTCGATCAAGTGTCATACCAAACGTTGACCATCTATTAATAATGATGAAATTACTGAATTTTTGACCGTTATTATGCTATATGCATAATAATGGTCAAAATGTTGAATTCAAACAGTCTTGGATTTCATAATTATTTGAATCCAAAGACGCATGAAAGAGGAGGTCATGCCAGACTTTGTTGAATTGGCCCCAGAGTGACTGATCAGATAATGAATGCAGACACGAAATCTAATAAAACTTCATCAACTAACTCATATTTTGAAACTTATGTTCACACACCTTTTGACATCTCTCGTGAGTTACATCATCACTGAATTGTCCAATACTAAGCTGACGAGATGCCTATAAGCCCAGAAACGGTCTTGTGTAGGTAGGGCAGCACCACATTACTAATAAATAACATACTTCTGTTTTTGAGAAGTGTTATTTATTAGTCATGCAATATAGGGCAACTCGTGGTGATAGCCTCACAATCTGAGAGATCAGTGCCTTTGCATTCGACTTCTGTGCCTTTTTTTCTATCTGTTCTGTATAAAATGGAACTCAAATCCTATTACAACTTATAAAAATAAATAATAACTCTCACAGATTAACATGGTAGAAATTCTAAGTGGCTGAGAATACATTTTGGAGCTGTTACTTAAGAAAATTTGAATTGTAACATTTTTAATTAAGAACAATGCATGCATTTCATACCTTTAATAAGCTTAACTACGAGTATTTCTAATTTCACTTTCTTTCTCAGTCTTTCTTTCACGTTTTATAGAAACCTACAGTTCCACAAATATTTCAAAAGACGTCAGATGAAGAGAAGCTTCATTTTCATGATCTTCCACCATTTTAACATACGCTGATTGTTCGTGCTTTTCCATTGACTTACCATTGACTTAATTAATAATATAATAACCGTGACCCAAAACACAAAGTAGGTCGCAAGACTTTACTTTTCCTCCATAAAACCGTTAGAGTCTAAAAATAGGTATTAATGTTCCACACGCTTTTTCTCTCTTCAGAAAGTTTAAACACCACAATCACGAAATGGCATTTGTCGCCAGCCAAACTGAACCACGTAATGTTGCTGATGCTTCACAGAGGGAGCTGATAACAATGGTACTGGGTGGAACGTAGATGTACGTTGGTATCCAAAGAAACAATGTTAATGGTTTTAGAAGACCTTTCTAATTTAGACGTAGAAATTTAGAATTCTTTGCGTTTCTTTTTCTTGAAAAACAAGATTGAATCCCGGCTCAAATCTGATTGTGCATAAGTAACGCACATAATTATCTTAAACGCATTCTGTGTATTTTTCCATTTATGTCTTTTTTTAAGGAGTATTTTAATTATCAACTCCAATGACTACGTTCAAGGTATTAGTCCCCCCCCCCTTTTTGTAATATCTATTATTACCTCAAGCTAATTAGCGCTTGTGTGCACGAAACCAGCGCGACTGACTACACTGTCGCCTTTATCCATTGCAAAAGTGTTGTCGGCACGAACAGACGCGACGATAAGAAAACTAGGTCAGGAGAGTTTTTATTTATTTATTTCTTTTTTTTCATCTTCTTTCTTTTCTCCCCTCTTTTTTAACAGAAGCGCGAGACAGTTGAAATGTCGTTGGCAACGGAATCAAAAACAAATTACCTGAAAGAGAATGTGGATCATTTTCAAAAATTAACAGCATGCGTAGTTAGCAGGCTTCCTGCAAGTTGTTGTTACAAAATACTCGACATACGATGAATCGATGAATAGGTACGTCCTAAGAAACCTTCTTTACCATTGTGAGTGTAAAGGTGTACCATGGTTCACACCACACCCAGTTGTTACATAACAAATTAAGATCGATTTTCGTTACTGTCGCAGCCTTAAATCTTTTTCTCCCAACGCATCTCCAAAAGCTCTCAAGGTATCTGTAAGCATCCCCACTTTAACATTATAATATGAGTTAACGAAGTGATGTGTTCAAATTGAACGTGCTCGCATTCCAAGCACCCATTAGGGTTTTTGACGCCCCTGATTTAGAGCAAAAATCTTTAGACTTGCTCAAAAATTCTGACCCACTTCTCCTTTGAATGTGCTGGAAGGAGATAAGTTTTAAGTCTTCTTTCTTAAAAGTAGTCTTCTACTTCTTTAAATTCGTTGTTTTAACCATATTCTGATAATTGTAACCCTTTTATGGTGAGTTCAAGGGTTTTTGCCCTCTCATCGATGGTTAGATAGTCAAGATGATTTAACCCACAAATAGGAAAGGTGTAACGTTTAAGTTCAATTATTTTAAATCATAAAGCAAACAGCCTCACCTTACTACTATACAAAAGTAGTATTAACTCAAGATTAAAGTGCCCTCGCATGCAGTGCAGTGGTTATAATCGCAGTCCTCCAACAAAGAGCGTTAAAGACCCGAGTTTGAACCTCAGTTTAAGAATTTCTGCGGGAATTTTTCACAAGGTGGCTGAGTTACTTGGTGAGGTTGAGGTAGGTTTTTCATCTTTGAAACTAGGGGTTTTCGTTCAGCAAACAACTGATGCTTTAGTTCTTAACGTACACTTAACCTATGATCAAAGTGAATATAATGATGATTTATTTGCATACTTATAAGATAATCAAAGAATCCATGTCTAGGTTACTTGGATTATAAGTTATTATCAACCATCTTCTGAAAATCATTTGTATTTTCATTAAGAGGAATCAAAATAACTCTTCGAAGGATTGAGAGCTGTTCATTGTATTCAACTACAAAATTCACTTCATGTGCCAGGCTTCCCCTTGTTTCAAGAGTTGGTTATCCTTAAACTACTCCTCTAAAAAAAAAAAGTGGTGGGTATCCTCAGAAGTGTCCCATAATATTGTAATTTAACCTTAATGTGAATTCAGATGCCATTATTATGCCTTTATTTAGCATATCAATAAGTATCAACGCATATTAACTTTATTACTCATATTTAGTCCAATTCCTTGATATTATTGAAATTTAATAAGCATAAATACGATACATAGCCGATAGGAAATCATCAATACAATTTCACCCATTCCTTGCTCTAACCTTTATCATATCCATCTCCATTTTGCATGAAGCCCAATATGAACAGACCATAATTTAGACAAACTCAAAGAGCAAACTGCATTATGATCCATGGAAGGATTTAAAAGCGATCACTTCCCTATTATGTTAAGTTCTCTTTGTAATGCAAATAAATGATAAATTTGGTGAAGAAACATTTATGAAGTAATCAGAGTCTCGATTATCCGAAATATAATGTACCCAAAGTAATTCGGATTACCGAAAATTATGCTAATATGGAAGGTTCTATTTTTCAGTTCTTTCTTAAATGTATAGAAAGTCGTAAATATTTTTATTTTCAAAAATGATAAGGAAAAGTATACTATTCATAGTATATATTAAGAATTGTTTAGAAGTACTGATACTTTTGTTTCAATAATAATAGGAAACCAATTTTGAAATAATCAAACTTTGCTTTTGCATAAAAAAGCTAAAAAGAAACGTGAGTTAAGACTCACTTGAAAAATTACAAACACTGAAAATTGTACATGTAGAGAATCAGTAAATAAATAAATAATAACCACATCTGCTTTAAGACTGTCACCATTATGTATCCATCTAACTTTGGATATTTCTACTGAGGAAGAACTGGTGACATGTAGCTTGAAACGTATGTAGTATCTGCCTGTTTTATCAGAATAAAATTATAGCTTTCAATCTAGTTTATAGCTTTTTCAGAAGCACGCGCACGAGTCCAGAAGTTAGTAACTTAGATCATTCTCTTTTGGCATTGTTTACACTGACTTACAAAAATATTTGCAGCACTCAATGTACAAAATGGTCGATCGAGCCTTTCATGATAACACATAACAATATCCATTTTTCTTTCTCCATATTTCAGATAAAAGAAAATATTTTAACACAATAAAACGTTTAATAATCCGTCTATTATGTATTCAACTTTCTAAACTTAATAATAAAAACACATGCCCTTTTCAAAACACGAGCCAGATATAAATTTCTAATTAAACATTATAAAGTACGATTTAATTAAATTAAGAAACATTCTAAATTAAAAACCATATGCATATAAAGGCACATCCTGACTTATATAAGAAAGTGTTCAACCTAAGTGCCACAAAATCAAAAGCAAAACCGGCCTTAGTGAGCACGTTCTATTAACCTCTTTTACCTTCCACCTGCCGGTGTAGGGCATTAGAACACGCTACTGTTGACTCACCTGAATCGGGCGAAGAATCCATAGCGATTGCCAGACGTCTGCCGCGACACTAGGTGACGTGAGTCTATCCCAGCCTCACGGGCGCCGGCAGTTGCGGGTAACCTGTATATGTTGCGGCGGTCAGGAGCCAATAGCACCGGAGTCTAGTTGTTCCTTACCCCAGTTGATGGGCTCTTTTGGACTGCAAGGGTTGGCCCAGTGTGCGTGTACTTAAATTCCTGCGAAGATAAACAAACAGCAGTCACTCTTTGGAGTCAATAATTATTTCTACTCTCTTACTCTTTCCACTGATAACAAATATTACTGATGGAATGATGGCGTTTATAAAGGTACACGAGATGTTGTTGTAATCTTTAAAACAAAAACTTCAAGGTTTTTTTCTTTGTTTGTTACACAAAACATCATTCTGCATACGAAATATTACTGGTGTTGACACTTCAACTAGTTCTTGAACTCGGTTGTGTAGCTAAGACGTTTTGCGAAGACAACCCCAACGCCTGCCAACAGAAACAAGTTGATAATTATGTTAAAGTTGGCAAAGACGAATTGTAAAGATGTACGCGAAGAACACTACCGTGAATCATACTCATTATACTGATCATCGCAGCCAAGAACATCAATCGGGTGTTACATATTTCAGAATTCTGTTGTTCTTCAAATAGCATATGGGAAAATGTGAGCGCTACACTACCCACCACGTGGTACTGTGTCGCTTGAATTTCAATAAGTCGGCTGTAGAATCGCGTGAAAGGATCCATAGCGAATATCAGAATCGATTAACTAATTCTAGTAGCTACTCAGAAACGTTGGCTTTTCTAGGAAATTTTAGATGTATCGTTGGTCATAAACATCTATTGTAATAGACTGGATTAAAAACATTTATAGAAAGTTATCGGTATGGAAACAGTGAAATTTAGCTCAGTAAAACTGCTAGTTTTAGATAAACAGCACTCCATCAAAGGAAGAAATATATTTATTTTAAATACGTGTCGCCATTTCAGCTGCTTCAGTGGTATGATCACCTCATTAGAGCGTGCATATATTGGCAAAACATAAAAAATTAACTTTGAGAAAGTGTGGTGATCAAAATTCCTTCTCGGGAAATACGAATCAAGATGAGTTCCCGCATAGACTGTTTTAAAATAGCCAGTGTTGTTATAAAGCGATGAAATATAATTTTGGGGGATGTGGTCTTTATTTGATGGACCACAATACGAAGCAACCCTGTTTGTTGTTTTTGCCAAACTAATTAAAGCTATGAGACCATCTATAAATTCTATCTGTAAACTACATGAATTCTATGGTAAGTGTTTGTCTGCTTTTAACAAGAATATCACAGTGAGGGCGTGGTCCAAACTGAGACCGATTAACTCGGCCACGATGCGAAATCGATAGTCTAGATTTATATAATTTATTTTTGATACTTGTTAATTACTTCTTGGTTTGTTTGATCACTTTACCAACCAGTTCTTTTTTATTTTGATATTAGGTGATCTTTTTTCTAGAATGTAAAATTATATAGTACAATATTTTTTCTGATTTCATTTTTCCAAGTTTGTTTCCCACAACTAATTAATCAATTCTTTTTAATATTGCTAATTTTAAGTCTAACTTATTTTGTTTCCCTAGAACCATAATTTAACAGAGCATCTACAAATAATTACATGTAAATAAAACATTTATATATCAAAAATAAAAAAGAATGTCTGATTTCATTACGTGAGGTTATAGGTTAGTCTGGTCTTGTCAGTTAAAAGTATTAAAGAATAATTCCAGTTATTTAATCTTGGTACCGTTTTCCATGATATCGTAAACGAGGTAATCGTAAGTTAACCTTTTGACTTCGGATTTTATGTAAAAGTTCATGTGACTGACTTTTCATCTTTGAAGTGTAACCTGGATATTTTCTATATGGGCTTACTAATATTATTTTAAATTCTTCATTAATTTATTTATTAGCAATTATCCAGTGTTGAGTTTTGTAGAACTCTGACAACTTCGCCCTCGTGGGTAGCACAGCTGATAGAATCACCATCCTCTCCACACCAGGTGGAAGAGACCTGAGTTCGAGTCCTGTCGATAATCAGAGGAATTTCACAACGTAGTTGAGTTAGTCGGTCTCAGGCGAGGGTGGGATGGTTTTTTCTCTCCCGGAAACTCGGATTTTTCGTCCAGCAAAAAGAAAATTGACCTCAGAACACACGCAATTTACAGATAGTATACATGGAGCAATACGGCCTTAGTTGCTAATGCTCCTAAAACCCCCCTACTACTACTACAACAACCGACAACTTCCTATTATTCTCTGTTTATGTTGTATTTTCTAGTATTACATGAAACTATTAATGTTTGAATGAATGCTAGGTATTCTTTTATCCGAAAAACAGCAATAAATCTACAGTATGTCCATGTCAAAATGCATAGTGTTTGGGGAGAGGGAGCGCCACCAGTGGTTTCCCACAACTGCGCCATAAGTATTCTTGTGAAGTATACGTTACTCTGTAAAAGCCAGACAAAAGTACTGAGTGTGATATGTGAGAAGTATTATGTTGGGTTCTGTTGTTGTGGTCTGGCTTTTGGCCGCAGGACCCCTAATGGGAGTCCACGTTGCCCGTATATACCGCTAGGAGGTGAGCCAGGCTGCCTATTATTCTCTGTCAGGTTCTGCCACCTAATTGCCTGAGCTTTCAGTGACAGGACCTATATAAAGTGGCTACTTGAGGAGAGAGAACCTCATGAGAAACTTGAGGAACTCGTGAGATCCCATTACCTAGCAGGACAGTGCAGCAAGAATGGACATGCTTTACCTACCGCCAGAGCGATAACTCAATATTCCTCAGTCAGTTCGCAGAGCGGTACTAAATATGCTGCACTGGTGTACCCTTACAGCATTTATTCTGCATCCAACCCCATACATACAAATTTTTCCTATTTATCGTATTTGCATCTGTTCTTTTTATCAGCCTTCATTCCTTATTTCCCAAAAAATTACAATTCTACAAAAATTCAAGTATAATATTAACAAGTACGTTCATTCAGTCTTCTCAGCCTTCAACACATGCACGGCACTAAGTACACATTCTGTGAACTTGCTTTCAGAGTTTCTTATAGATCAGTGCCTGAACGTCCAGGAGCATACCTATAACTAGGCGCATGAGGCACTAGCTGGAGGGGGTCCCTCTTGCTGGGAGTTTCTACTTACGATGGACCTTCGAATACGTATTACTAGGGGGGGAGAAGGTGTTCTAATGGCTGCAAATAAATTATTTAATTCAAAGAAATATTTGTTTTAATTGCTATAGCTCTGGCAAATGAATTATTTGTCTATATTTACACAGATATTTATTTGATTCGAATAAATATTTCTGCCACAAAGCTAACAGAAACTATAGATGGAAAACAGACATTTCGAGGAAATAATAGGGGATTGGGGGAAGGGATGTTTCTGAAAGTTTGGCTCTGCTTATAAGGTATTTGAGCTAGACTTCAGTCTTGGTTTTAATGAATAAATACTCCTTTTCTTACCAAGAAGAATACAGACAAACCCATCACGGCGTTATAGCTAGTGGAAGAGAGAAAAAAAATTATACAGAAAATATTTTGGTTGCTCTTTGACCTGAAGTTCTTTGAAATGATAAACGCCAGTGCGAGAAGACCAAGAATAGACCAGGAATGCAGACAAGGCTTATATTCAATGAATGCGTTTAAAATCATCGCTTTTCTTGAATGATTTCTCTGTTGGGTAGATAACAGCTGTTTGAAAATTCCATCTCCATTGGTATGGTATAGACTGTCTCTGAAGACAGTCTATACCATAATGGTGGATCAACTGAAGAGAATTGTTAGGAATTGTCTATCCATCTAGTACATTCTGTTAGGCTTGGATGTAGAGAGATGATTCCTAGCAGTGCTTTAGAACTGATGGATCTTGTGAGATCAGAAGACCGAACTAGTGCTGCAACGAGTTTGGAAAAAGAGTTTAATATTTGCTTCCTTTATTTAGAGATTTAAAGGTTTAATTTTTAGGTTATCATTCAACTAAGTCCTGGAGATTGTAAATGGATATACCATCTTGACCATACGACACCCGAGGGCCCAATCTCAAAGGCTAGAATTTTTTTACAATGCTACATATATCGTTCCATTTCAAATTTAAGCTGTGTACATAAGGATATGATATATGCATCTCTGAACATGTTTTTTAATAACTGATATGTTTAAGATGGAGGCAATTTCCTGCTTGATCTAGCCTTTTGGGTTTTCTGAGAGACAACATATATGATTCTTGTCAATATAATGCCAAAATCTTTGTGGGTGTACAAGTTTACTACATAAATTGATTTTAAAACTTTATTCAAATTATTACATCTCTCAACAAGCCAGTTGATTGGACCCAAACTAGCTCGAATATTGATATAAAAATATTATTAGTTCAAAGCTTGTAAAAGAGTAAATCACGTTATTATGATTTTATATCATTCATATTCTTAATTATGCACAGATTTTCCTGTATGTTTAACCACTGCCAGTATTTTTTGCAGGCAACCTTTAATAAGTTTTTTTAAATTGCATAAATAATCCAAAAGGGTGAAAAAAAGAGTGAAAAGCATTGCATTTCGTGATCGAGATGTTTTAACGAATAATTTGTTAAGTCATCTACGATTAACATTAATTAGGCGTATTATCGTATGGTTAAGAGTCTATTGCCTTCACAATGATTGTCCGTCCGTCCGCAAGTGATAACTCTACTCCCAGTGAACAGATTATCGTGAAATTTTATATTTGGCTTTCTTCAGAACAATTTCTTGAGTCTTCTCCAATTTAATTAAAATCTGGCTAATAGAATTACGGCAATTATTTCTTTATTTCGTACATATCACATCGCCAAGAGGTTCTCAACCTTTTTTGTTGGAAAAACGGTTAATTTAAGAAACGAACCTGGAATGTAATGCACTTAGCACATTACAAAACCTTTTTTTAAATTAACAATACCTGAACAGTCTTTTCACTCTGCTTAATGACTAAAATTTCAAGGCGTTTGTAGAAAACAAAATAGTAACTTGTTCTAAATACATCTCATTGGATTTTAAGGACACATTTTCTTCTTATCAGAGATCCTTAATGTTCATTCCTTATGCCATTTATTTTAAGCTTATTTTACCAGCTGGCTACGGACCATAATACAGTACCAGGATGAAAAATCTATAATACAAAAAAGTAATTTCTTTTACGTGTTCTTCTTCTTAACCTCTTTTTTTTTTTTTGGTTATTAAATTAATAGTGTAAGACCGTGTTTATAATTGATAGTTATCGTTAATTTTAGTATCGATTCAAACGAGAAAAGAATATACTAGAGCGTAAAAAAAAAAAAAATAAACCTGAGGCTGGCCTTTGAAGAGAATGACATCTTAGCCTTCCAGACTGACAATTGCGCATTATTTACCATCTTTTTCTCTTGAACGCCAACAATGCCCGCTACTTCTCTTCACTGTAGGAGACAGGGAAGGGATGCACACGGAAGCATGCGCGCGCAGACAGAAATACTCGCCTTGGCCTTCTCACAGCTGGCAGGAAAGAATACGAGCTGCAAGGGTAAAGACAGGAACCAAAGCCAAGGTAACAAACACCCTTGCAGCAACCTTCGATTTTCTTTCTTTCTTTTTTTTTTTTTTGTTAGACGATTAGTAATGCGTTCTTGCTCTTTCCACTGTATATGGTGTTTTTGCTCGCGATGCAAATGTATGCAGTGTCCCGAGGTTGAGAGGATTTCTAATGCGCTGCTAAAGAGAAGAAAAATGCGCTTCCAATATATTTTGTATAAAATTACATGTAAATGTATACAGTAGACGAACAACGCGTTCAGTTGGATTGTTTATTTATTTTTTTTATAATGGAACAGACCCTTTTAATGGACAAGCAAAATATGCAATTTTGGGATCTTCATTTCAGTAGAGAAATTTGCCTATTTTCTAAGATGAAACCTAACCCATTCGTTGATTTATTCTCTGTTACTGAGCCTGAGCCAGAGAGTTGAAATAAGATGGAGATATTGCATGCGGTATACAACCTGACCACCGAAACATTAGCGCAGTTTACTGTAATGTACAGTCAGCAACCAAAAAATTAGAAACGTTCATTGAAGATCTAGTGGGCCACCTGTTCTGAGAATTACAGACCGTGCACGTCGTGCTATGGATTTCAGTAACTGTCTGAGAGAGTTTGACCCAGATTTGACCATTCTTCCATCAGAATATTTGTTGGCTGCTTGTACTGTGGTTGGTAGAGAACTGGGTAGCCGAACTGCTGTACCAACAGGCATATCTTTAAAATGTTCCTTCAGCCATCCAGTTCAGTTGTTGTACGGTGGATAGTTGCGTTGTCGTCTTGAAAGAATCCATAGTAATCCGAGTAAAAATGAAGCATTCAGGGTGAAGTTGGTTCGATAAGACAGAAAGATATCCATTGGAGATTCGATCTTCTAATGATATTGACTCAGTACCAACAGAACACACCCCACCTGGTGGAGGTGGTTTCATGTGGCAGACATGAGACACTCTGGATGCATGGCTTCATTAGGTCCACTCTATTCTTTCACCCTACCAAGGTGCATAAAAGCGTAAATCGTTATTGGTTAGATCAAATTTATTTTATTTTAATTATCTGTTCACACCAATTGCTTAAGGTTTCTAATTTTCTGGCTAGTGAATGTAGATGAACAATGCCTAGTACTGTAAATGCTAAAAAGTGTGCATTCTCACAATAGTCTAACTTCCTCCACAATGTTTAAAATATTCGCATCAGCTATTTCAGTATTTTCTTGCAGGATAAGCACGTTTTCTTCTTTGTGTGCCTTCATGAAATGCGATTCCATCTTTCAGAGAACGCGCATACAATGCTGACTTTAGGTTTTCTGCTGCCACAGGCTGGTTAATTAGTGCTATGCCCCACAGTTCTACAATTTCCACAAGCACGATATCTGCAGAAAACGCAAAAACTAGTTTTTAAGTAACGTGTAGAGTTTTATTTTTGTTGTTAAAACGACTAATTACGAGTGTCTTTATGGCTTTTATTTATTTTTTGATGGTTTATAAAAATGGACTTCGATCCACTTTTAAACGAAACACTAGTAGTTTTCAAGCAAGAGCCTGCGATTTATAAGATGGTGAAAGATATCCTGGTTCAATACTAACATCAAACTTGCCTTTCATCGCAAGCAGAAAGCCTATACGATAGAAAAGGAGTAATAATGAAGAATACTTCATCACCTATAAAAGGCAAAGAGCTTATTTTTAAGGCGAAAAGAATGGCTCATAGGACACTGATTATTGATAGGATGCGACACTCAAAAAGAATACACGCGTTTTCTCAAGAACATTCTGCAATGGAAGAGAAGACCTTCATGGAATGGTCAAAATTGGTCTTCGAGCAGCTCAATGAGCAGATTAACCAGTGGTCTTTCCAGTGGTAGGGCCCATGCGAAAACCAGTACTCACTAACTTCAATTTTTCCAGAAATCCACTGATCCATCTCATAAAGAAGCTACCGCTAAAGTCAGTAGGTCCGGATGGATTTCCGCTCTTCATTCTGAAACTATGCAGCGTCTACAATGTTGATAATCTGGCGCATATTTTTAATCAAATCATGACCAGCACGTGTCTCCTAGAAATTTGGAACACATACTTTGTGCGCCCAAAATGTAAGTATTGGAATGGACCCAAGGACTTCAAGCCAATTGCCATCAGCTGTGGATTCCTGAAACTCTTTGAGAAGGCCATGTAACCTGCGCTAACAGAACACTGTTTCAACCACAGGCCTCCCCACCTCCATACGATAAACAAAGGCAGGTCTACTAGTACCAACCTTCTTGACACACAAGAATGAAATGATGCTGCTGAAATGTGCGTGCCTCATATTTCAGCAGCATCTCAACGTCACCAGAACGTAGACCTATGCATCAATGTGGCTGCTACGCCAAGAGCTCGCAGGAATACATAACCCTCAGCTTATTATCCGATACGTGCAATGCTGCCTTTATCCCATTCCTTTATATTCCTCCATCATCAGGTCCTCAACGTCCAAAACCAACTTCAACAAATTTCTCGGGTTAGCGTACTGGATTTTTAAATGGCTTAATAAAATAACTGGGAGGCAGAACACTATTTCTAGATCGATGCTCTATTCGAATTTTTAGGCGCTTATTCATATATGCATAAGCGCCTAAAATGAAGCTTCTTATGCCTAATATGGGAGAATTAAAATCCATTTTAATGGAATTTGATTCCATCCAAAAAGGATGGTCAGAAATTACACCTGGGATTACACGATTGGTTTATGTTCGAAAATAAACAAAACTCAATTTGCCAATTGGTTATTAGGGTCTCTGTAGATACAAAAGTTTTGCATTCAGAACTTTTCTCGGAAAAAAATTAACAGTAGTTGGAGAACCTAAGAACAGTTGTGGATAGCTCATTTCAAAGGAGGAGAAATTGTTCTCTGGTACAATGGATGCAATAGATTTCAAAATGGATTTATGGTGCAATGGATTTCAAAGGATGAGAACTTTCCCATCCAGAGGTTCTCTGTGTCCTTTGTAATGGCTTGAGTCTAAAGTGTGCAGGTCTATTCGTAAATGGCTGATTCTTGAAAAGTTGTGCAAAATGGAAACAATAAGATACCTTGTTTAGGGCTTCATTAATTCGCGATGCCATCCGAAACACCAGATGAAAGCCCATTCTTGATAATAAAGGTGTTTGATCGAGACTAGTCACATTTGCTAATGAGTAGAAGGTGGGAGAGAAGAACTTCTCTCCCACCTTCTACTCATTAGCAAATGTGACTAGTCTCGATCAAACACCTTTATTATCAAGAATGGGCTTTCATCTGGTATTTTTATATATCTGAATATTAGCATTATATATATATACATGTATTTTTTTTTAATAGTAATACCAGGACAGAGTGTATATTGCACAGTACACGCGAGATTTATTCCATGTATGCGTTTTAAACCCCTCAAAACTCGCCAAAAGGGAATTAATTAATGAATTAATTAATTAATGAATTAATTACCGAATCAGCACTGGGGATGATGGAGTATTACCATTGATGAGGGAGATTGCTCAATTTACTGCAAGTAGAATATATAATGTCATCGTGATTTTATAAAATTCTTGTATTTCTCGCATTTGCTTGAATTTTTATTGGACAATTTAGCAACTATTTTTTTGGAAGTGTTCCATCTCTGGCTTGTTAGCAGGATGGAAGATGTAATGAATTAAGTCTTTTGTTCGTTAATAATTAATGAAGAAAAAGCTGCTTGCTTTTCTGCTACGAAACTCGTCTTTTTATATTGGGTCTGGTTGCTACGAATTTTCGTTAATTATTTGTTTCCAGTCAGCTTTCTATTACAAAAAGAAAAAATTCTCCTAAAAAGTAACCAAACACAATTTAACATTCAAATACAGTTCGTTTTTTTTTTTTAACTACAACAAGCTCTAAGAAGGTCTAATGCAACCAAAGAATATGCAGTGAGAAAGTAATCCGAAATGATCCATTCAGTCCTCGTTACAAGTTGCAAGGATTGTCTGAATACAGTCATTTGGTCTCCATTGATCAGAAGCAAACTTAGCCCCTATCAGCCACTGTATTGGACACATCTAAAGAGCTTTAGTTACCAAGGTAACGCAAAATCACTTTGATTTGCGCTTCCCAGGTCAAGTTTGCTATCTTAACATCTAATCGAATCCAGTTCAATCGATACTACTTGAAAAACTCTTTCCAATTTCCTCAGTTAGATTCTAACGACAAGTTCAAAGGGATAGGAGAAAGTGATGATTATGGATATTGTGTTTTTTCACTTCTTAACGTGTAGATTATCTTTAGAGAGATGTAAATTTGCTGTTTTGATTTTAATCACTAAATTTAATACATATAAATACACGCATCTGTGTGTATAATCAATTTGAGCAGGTTTCTGGGAGAAATATAAGAATACGGGAAAAATGGCTGACAATACAGGTACATAGATTTATTCCTACAAATATTCTCTGTAAAATCGATGAGTGGATTCAAAAGAAGTTAAAAATGAAAAGGTTAATGTGTTCACAACTTATTTAGGCTCACTGATGATGAAATCACGCCAGCATAATGCAAGAAACACTAAAAATGGAATCGCGTGCAGGTATGGAAAAGAATGCACGCTTCTACTAAGCACCCCAGTGTAATTTCATTTTCATTCATCTTAGCTTGTTTTAGCATGGCTGCGCTAAACATGGGGCATAAAAATTAAATAAAAAACTACAAAGGGAAATATTAATTTGCCAGTTAAAAAGTGTTATGGAATAACCCATTAATAATCTAAAATGCTTTTTTAATCGCTAAATAAAATGGAAATTCTCCAATGTTATGGCGAATTGGTGGTAAGTATTCGTTTGCATTTAAAGATTCGCGACAGAGTATAAATCAAAATGTAAAAAGATATTCACAATTTAGCAGCATGCAAAAATTTAAAGACGTATGAAACAGATCACGCATGATCTGTTCCAGTATGTCCGCCATTTAATTTTAACTGTCTGAATGATCAATATGCCTAACAGTTAAAATTAACGTCACAGAACCCAAACAAGCAAAGGTCGTTGGGGAACAGCAAAAAGAGTTTGACAATTGTGCTCTATGAAAGCGGAGCTAGTACAAGACACTTCCTTTTTACCATTCCTGCGCAGACTCCAAGGCCACATTTATATTACAAGCGTGCAAATAAAACAAACCACCTTATTATCAGTCAAATCTTGTTATACATCTAAACACTGCATATGCGGTCATCACAAAATCATAACAGTTCCTACCAGACATCTTCAGTGGTCCGTGGCTGATCACAGGTAACAAGTGAATCCCAAGAACAAGGGCTGCTACGAAACTGCACAAATTCGCGGTTTTGCTAAGACCTAACTCCAAGATCCCCGCAGCTACGTCGACTTCTGAATGTTACAATAAGACGGTGCGTTTCCCCGGTAACGTACGATTGATGTGGATTTCGAACTAGGGGAGGCCGAAACGTGCGCTACCGCAATACAGCGAAACGGTGGCCAGTAGCCTTCTGGCACGTGCGTTTCGTGGAGCGAGCTTTGAAGCCATCTTTCTTCGATCGTCACGTAACCTCGCACCGAGCGCACTTCCTTTCGAACGCTGCTAACATAACACGACGGTGTCGTTCGCCATGGGATATCGATTTTCCGTAGAAAATGCTGCGTTCCAGAAACCCTCCCCTCTTTGGTACTTTAATTTGTCAGCGTTGTTTAGGGGGTTTAATGATAGCCGTAAATGGTTATTTTCTTCCACAGTTTTTTTCAGGTGCTGTACAAGAAACGACCATTGCAGTTGTTGATTAATTGTAAATCAGCAGGTACATTATGGTGAATATTAGTGTGACACGTATTTTATAGTTGGTGCTATCGTACACGAGGGCTGCCCCCGCCCATAATTAACTGATTAAGCAACGGGCGCAGTCCTCACGTTGTGGGTTTAAGACAGAAAAATTGCGTTGAGCTTGAACTTGAATTTCTGTTTGGTTTACGCTCAGAGGGAAAAATGTTAGTCCAAATAATGGAAGATAGATGGATAGAGAGAGAGAAAATTATTTCGGTGAGTTTTAAGTTGAACTGTGGATGGATTCTGGCTTGCTTCTCGCGTCTGTAATATGCACGGGATCATAAATTTTTCATTCAATTTACGAAAATGATTTACTAATTAAGAAAATTAATGTATAAATAAATAACGATTTGCAAATTAATTAAGAGATTGATCACATTCATGGCTACCACGCCCTCACACTGCAGAAGGAACAGTAAGCGGGTTGTAACTTTAAGGTCATTGAGGAAATAAGAGCCGAGGCCATAATTTAAATATTTAATTAATATCCTTGCCCTTCTCCAAGGAGAGTGAAGACCCTAAACAAGAGGATATATCTGAGATAGTGCAGTATACTTTGGGGAGGACCAAAAATGCCTCCAGACGCTATAGCAGATCAGCAAGCTTATATGTGCTTTTTGGTTCCTGGAACCGGCTTCATAAAGCAAAGTGGTAACAATGTTTTTTTTAATATCCAAATGTACACGAATCCTACTGAGCTAATAGGGAATACCAACAGTCACTCAGGACAAACTCGATGCAATCCAACAACGCGAGAAATAAACCAATACCAGTGGAAGGCATTGTAACCAACTCTGAACTTGAAGCATGTTACAAATCAGCATCCCTTCCCCAAAAGAAGAACCCAAAAATCTTTTTTATCAGTATTAGAACACGTCTGTATTGGTATTAAACAGAGGAAAATCATGCAAGAAAGCAGGCATCGGTAAAAAAAAAAAAAATAAATAAATAGTTCCCACATCACTTGTCCGAAGCCTGTCTAATTCGCATATCTAGAGTAAATCTTTGTAGATTTTGCTATTTCCACACTGTGACATCTTGACATCGAGACTTCGCTACAGATCTTCACAAGAGTAAATCCGCAAATATTTATTTGCAGAATACTTTGAATTCGATAATATATATTATCTTTGGCACGGCTTCTTTTTTGTGGTAGTCCCAAACTTGAAAGATATTAAAACCTGTACTACTTCAGAACTTGAGAAAACAAGATACTTCTAAATATTGCATTTGAATTTCTATAGATTGTTCTCTTTAACATGTGTTCGAATTGGTTTTGGAAGAATGAAGTGGAATTATGCAAATGTGCTAATTTAGAAGAACAGAGAGTGCTTCTGGAAATATCTGTAGAAAAGACAAGCAGCAGATATTGAACGTCTGTGTTACCAAACTGATTTAACAAAACGGGGTTTAACTCCTTTTCTCCTGCCTAAATGGTAGTCAAACATTTTGGTATCTTATATTCCTTTTACCTCCTTCTGGTCTAGCTATTTAGTAACTTCTCTTCATCTACACCTGCATCTCTGTTATATCTTAATAGCTCTATTTCATCTGAAGATAAAATTAACTTATTAGAAAGCACATTGCTTTTCCTTTAGCTCTTGTATTGCTGGTTTTGTAAATTTCTTCCTAAAAGGTAAAAGGTCCATAATATCTTCTTGAAAAGTATGCTTCCGTGCCTGAGATAATTTTTTCCTTAAAAAACTGACTTGGTTTGGTTGATTAAGGTATATTTCTAAGTTACAATTCCACCATATCATAGATGTCATGAAACTACAATTTAATAGGAGACTAGTTAGAGGACCTACCAGGGAAAAGGGTTGAAGTCATGATCGTGTTCCTTGAACCACTCACGAAAAACTCAAGCGCGAAGAATAGCCGAATTATATCGTCTTAGTGGTTGTCTCCTTTGGAGTGATCTGATACATTTCTTAAGTGTGCAGCTTTCTTTTAGCATTCTCTCAAATATATCAGTCAACCTGATACATTCCACAAGAATATTCCTGATATAACTATTCACTTTCATTTGACTATCGTTTTGCAAAACATGCTGTACATCGGAATCTCGCACACCTTTTTTTTTCCACGATGTTTCAGCAAAGATAAAATTCATTTGAAATTTTTGTCATTGGGAAATTGAGAGATGCAAAGTGGTTAAATAAAATTAATTTTGAGAGAATGTTAGTGGCTCTGTCTGTCTGTTCCTTGACTTCTTTAGACAGTAGACGTTTCAGGTAAGGAGCACAGTCGGATAATCGATCCGACCGTACTAGACATCGGATATCGATATAAAACGACAGAAAAACTTGAATAAGCATTGTCCAAACGCATTTAGAGTAATGATTAGCCTCTTCAGAAATAAACCATTTGCGCTTAATGTAACCCTTAAGGTGTCACCATTCATATTTCTTTCATAGTCTGGTTTCGCACATTAATCAAGAAAAATGCAAGAATCAGGAAACGGAAAAGAAAGAAGAAGCATGCCAGACTGGAAGTTTACTATTCCTACATCTTCGTCATGGTAGATATAATGTATGTGTCACTTAACTAGCGCAGCAGGAAGCCCTTGCTCGACAGCATCATTAGAGGAAGTGGCAGGTGCTCGAAGAAACACAGACTGTCCATTAGTGAACGAACAGCATCTAGCTGACAGCACAGAAAACTATCCATCCAATCATTTTGTGGCTAGGAAGTGATCAGATGAGACATAACAAGATAAGACATTGAAAGGTTTCGATCGACAGTGGTTCTCGCCCACTTCCCTATGTACAAGAGATGTTTCCGGACGTTTTCAACGATGAACATCGTTCCATAAGTCAGTTATGCCAAGAAACACGAGCCTGTCTTTCTTGCCTCCAATTTTTTTCTTTCCTTTGTGTTAATTGTGAAGCTAGTCATTGTTAATAATATTCTCCAACAAAATATTCATTGTGAACCAAACCAGAATGCAATTAAAGCTTTTCAAATAACAGTAACAATTTCATGCCTCACAATGCACAAAGGCTCAAGTTCACAAAATAACTCCTTAATAAGGTCCCAGTCCATTGATCGATATTCTATCGATTGTCTGCTCCTTCAGACTTCAGTTAATTGAATTGTGCGATGCTCAAACAAATTGTATTTGTCTTCTTATTGTTTCTGGTAGTTTAATCTCAGATGTCAGTTAGACCATTCTTATTCACTTTTCTGTATCTTTGGGATCACCATTTCTAACTTTCTTCTTGAATGTCTGTCCGTATTACTTCCTAGCTTCCCTAAAGGGTTCTTCCTCGATATCCTCATATCCATAGCCTTTCTTATTGGTTCATCATTTCTCCACCCAAGATGTTCTTTATCTACAAAATATGGAAATTTATGCAGAAGCCATATACTTACTTCTCTGCTTGAATTAGAATGTCTTGTTCTGGTTCTTAATTATTCTTCAAAAACCTGTCCTCCACAATACAAACAAATCAGAATTGTGCAGAATGGAACAACAGACAATTGCGTTCATGGCATCATTGAGGACAACCCTCTAAGAAGTCCAAACCACTTAAAAAAAAAAACCCCACAACACACTTCTATCATTGAATTTCATTATTGATGCAGTATATTCTTGGTGAAATCGTTCTCTTGACACATCCATTCAATGCCTGAACTGTGTAACGTGCTTTATCAACTTACATCACGTCTGCCATTGCAATGATGTCTAATTCTTTGATATTTTCCACCTGGTGTGGGGAGAACGGTGATTATACCAACTGTTCTGTCCACAAGGGCCAGTCATATGGAGACCTGTGATTATAACCACAGGTCTCCGCGAGGATTCCGTACGATGAAAGATCTACGATTATTTACTGCATAAAACTATTTTAGTTATATTATGGAAGAGATTCAAGAAAGATTAAGGATAATGTAATCACTAGGAAACGTAGTTGACCATCTCGATAGTGCGTTTGGTTGGAATTTTAGGGTTATCTGCATCAAAGTTTATGTTCATGTGTATTATCGTAAATATACTCTGTTATTTTGTCTGTTTGCCTGTTCACCTGACGAAAAAGTCCCGGAATCCGGGAATAAAAGCATGCTGCCCTCGCCGAAGACCGCTATCTTCGCGCCATAGACAGTATTCGAAGCCAGGTGATTATAACCACTATCCTACTAGTGCAGGTTCAGTAGTAGTGTACAGTAAACATGCCATGTGCCAAGGCAGTGTGCGATTGTTTATTTAGTAACGTTGTTTTTCAACTCCATCCTTTTTTGATGGATATTGAAGAGAAACAGTGCTCCTTTGAAATGAAGACAAATGGCTTCGTATAAAATGTGGCTTTATCTCTATAATCCGCGGAAGGTAAACAGCAAAGAACGTAGCTGGATAATGATGGATCTCTTCTGCCGTAAAATCAGCTAGTAACGTGATTTTACAGCAGACCCTTATTACAAAAACAGAAGAGACTGAATCTCAGAGGTGCCCATTGGAAACTGCATCGTGATGGCGCTACACTACGCACAGTACTGTTTGCTCATTGGCCTAAAAAGAAAACAAATGCATTTTACTTCCATCTTAGAGACTTGAAATTGTTCCATGCGACTTCTTTCTTTTACCTACTATGAATCATGAACTGCGTGCACGTCAGTTTACAATCCCGAAGAAACCATTAAACTGATGAAAGCGATTTTGATGGACATCTTGAAAAATACCTTCCAACATATCAGTATTAGTATTAGTAGCGGAAAATGACGCATGGAAGCCAACAATCGAAAAATTCTACTACTCCTCACATGCCATCCTGTCTTAAAACGTGTGTAATTCTTCCTTAAATTTATTCAAACTTTCCACTTCCACAAAGCTAGATGGAAGTTCCTTCCAAAAATCAATCAATGACTAATAGACGGAACTCGAATTTTGGTACATACATCCTACAAATATCTTTTTTCCATTTAAACCATGTTCCATTATGTGTATTGTCCAAGATAGAGTAATAATGTAATCCGAATTTAGTTTACTCCATCCATTTAAAACCTTAAACATTTCAATCAAGTCTGCTCACAGGTGCCTACTGTCCAAGCGCGGAATTTTCAGAAGGGAAGTCTTGTGGTAAGAGTGCATCCTTCTTAAAATGAGGCTTCCACATTTGTATGCAGTACTCAAGATGCGGCCCAACCATTGCCTTATACAATGGGACAATCACCGTGCTGGCAAAATTCCTGTATAACATTGACAGAATCCCTATGAACTGTCCTAGCAGCCTATCTGCACTACTCAGAAACCTTCATGTCGGACTGTACAATTACCCTTAAGTCTGTTTCGCCCTTCACCACCTTGAGCATGGTACCACCAAATTGGTAGCTATTCTAGAATTTCTAGTGCTTATATGCGGTACCTTGCATTCGCAATGTTAAACTTCAATCTGTTCGAAGAACGGGAAAGATGTTGGAGTAAGTGTATTACTTCCAGTGGAGGGGGTTTGAAAGGAGTGTAAACCAGATGATTAGTAATAAACACTCCTTTTGTAATAGAGTCAATCTGTCTTTATTGAACTCCTGGTAAATATCCTTACCATAAGAGTATTAATGATAAAGATTTATTTATTTAAAGACAGAAGGGTGTATCATATATGACTCCAATTCATGTTTATCGAATCTTTCCTACTTTGCATTAACTTTCAATAAATTTATATGTTTGCAATATACTAGCTTCTTTCCTTCCTTTTACTTTCTCCCAATATTTTCAATATCTTACTTAAAAATAATTGATTGTTTGTGCCGTACTTTTCACATTAAAATTACTTTTGCTTTGAATCCTTATATTGTCCTGTACATTACTTCGATAATTTTTTTCAGTTTTCCAGTATTTGTTTTTCTTTTAAATTAATTCATGTCTTCTCGGTATTATAACGGCCTTTAGGTATCAGTGATACGCTAGCACTTCTGCAATCGAAAGGAATCTCTCCCGAGTCCAAAGATGCACCCCTAATTAACTTCAATGGTTCAACACACTGTCTGGCCGCCTCTCTCAAAATTACTGGCTATATGCCATCAACTCTAGGAGTCTTATTTGCTTTTAAGCTCGAAATTTTTTCTAATAAATAGTAATCTGTAATTTCAATCTGTAATGTCTCAGCTTCTCCTCAGCATGAATGATTTTTCGTCAGTAAAGACCGATGCGAAATACCTATCAGTCATCAGCAATATCAACTCGGTTATCTGTGTTTCCTGCACGCGATACCCAAGGGTCCGATGTGATTCGTCTTCTTTTCTGTATTCACATACATGCAAAAACTCCTTGTCCCCAGTCTTTTCCCTCTTAGCCACTGCTTTCACTTACTCATAAGTTTTTATGTGGTACTATTATAGACCAACTTGTAGCTGTTGTAGGCTTCAGTACTTTTCCTCATTATGTAACTGTGCCATGCTAGCGTTTACTGCTCTATTAGACTGTCCAGCTTCGTATTCATCCATCTCGGTATCCTCTTCGTGCTATATCTTAACGGTATATATGATTTTATGACTTCTGTGATTATTGCTTTAAAGGTATCCCATAGTTTTAATGGGCCAGCTAACAGATGCAATTTAGAGCCTTAAACTGTCACAGTACCATACTCGTCCGAGTTCTTTCTTCAGCTAAGTTAATAATCTTAGCTGTGCTTTCCTTTTCAGATCTTTTATAAGTCCTTCAAACGTAATTTCCACTTTTGATTTGAACTTCTTCGGACATCCTCGCCGATCAGTCACCAAACTCTCCAGATCCACCTCTGCTCGTTGTTGAAACATTATAATAACTTTCCTAGGACAACTTCCCAATCTTCATTCTGGATATCCAGAGTCTCTCATATTTAATTACATAACATTGTATGTTTATCTAAGTATATCCCTACTCAACCCTTTTTCCTCATTGGTGGAATCAATTTCGTCTTAAATTATGTTTTCCCTCAATATTGCTTTTCAAAGCCTTTCAACAGTACAAAATTACGGTATATTTGGCATTTAATTGCATGCAAATCGAACGCGCTAATAGTGGTGTAGAACCTAGACCTGATGAATGCCTTGTGAACACTTTAAATAGTTAGGATGGGCCTCCAAATGAATATTCTTTGTTACCTATCTTTCATAATGCCTCAGTGGTTAAAAGAGCAGCTATCTAATATTAAAATTTTACCTCAAATTGAAATTTCCTAATAAAAGACTAGACAGTTTTCATGAAAGTGTGAACAAAGGTCCCGATAAAATGTTTTTTGAAAAAAAGATATGGTAATAAAGGAAAATGGATGTCCTATTCTACTAAACCAAATCGATCGATAATTTTCAAAACTTGTTTTTCATTTTTTTCCCCTTCACTATACCAGGATCCTCTTAAAATTTATATTCATCTAACTTATCTATCTGCTATTACTCTTCTCATACTGGCATTTTGCTAGCTAATTTAACGGACAATGATTTACAAGGGTAATACTTTGTTGAACAGCACTGAGTCACGATATTCTGTTTTCTTTAAACTATCCTGATTAACTTTTTTCTTCAAATATGAGATTTCCTAACACTACCAAGAAAATCTAGCTAAGTAATGAAGTAAAACCGGGCACTATCTCCTAAAGGAGCAAAGATCTCAGCGTGGAATGTGTTAATTAAAAAGAATCGCTATCCAAAGAGCTCAAGGGAATCCGCCGGCAATGAGATGGACCGTAGTAATGAAACTCAGACAAGGTTCTGTTACCACAAATACCAAGCTGGAAAATTAAAAAAGGACATAGACCCAATGAACTTGGGAATATACAATCGATGCCACTTGACAGATAAATTGGAATAGCAGTTTAAATAATAGATTTTTATTTCAGATAAATTGAAATAACACCTCCGGGATTTAAGTAACTATTCTCAGTAAATATTTTCAGCCATAAAAACTTCCGGTTGTGTGACGTCAGGCACAAAACTTTAAGGATCGCAAATTGTGGCTTGTTTATCTATCCCCCGAGTACGACAAAAACTCCAACATCGAGCTTGAGTCTGATATTAGTTGATATGACTTCATTAACAATATAATATCCCAAATATATATCCAGAAATGGGAATAATATACTTGATCTTGATGTTGTATTCCATATCATTAATAAAGTTATTTTTTATGTTTTCCATATGGAAAACATACAATAACTTTTCATAATATCAGCAATAAAGCTGTCCATAAGTAATGTAGTATCTCTGTGGTCTGATGTGCATTCATATTTTATAGACGAGGTAAAATTTTCTTTTCGAAAGACTATTTCTTTTATTTGAACTACAAAATATTGGGTGCAAATTCTTACATAAATATGCTATATAACTTACAGCCAGGTGTACAGCATTATTGCTCATATTCTGCAAAGTCCTTATCTAAATCTTTTGACATCCTTCTACTCATGAGCCGATATCCTCACTAGATTGTCACATGCCTCACCTAAGGTGGGTAACTTCCCACTAATGAGGGACCAATATATACCGAAATGGTGAAGGTAATATCGCACACTAAGTAACATTATACGTTTTCGTTTATAGAAGTGTTGTTTATTAGTAGTGAAGTATAAAGCAACTCGTTGTAGACTTACAATTTGAGAGATCAGTCCCTCTTCGTAAGAACGTCTTTTACCTGGACTATAAAATATGGATGCAAATTGGTTTATAGCTATAAATAAAATAATATAGCCCAAATTATATGAATAAATAATAATAATATTACAGAATACACTATGTAAGATCTTTCTGCTATTCTGATATGAAGCAAAATTCTAAAATAAAAAATTACTCATTGCTGTTCTAAAGAGATTAAAGTTTTGTCCAAAGCGACAAAAGTGTTGTTCACACAATAGAATATTTATTTACAGCTTGCAGCAAATTGAAATTGAAAAAAAGCTTGCTTTAGAACGAGAGAACTTTGAAATGATACCTTTTTTTTATTATTATTATTGTGACGAAACAGGAAGCTGTTTATACAAGTCGTATACGTCGTGTATGCGCCCATGCTACTCAGGCACTCTTGTACTACCGTTACTTCCACTAATAAATGACAGCCGCCATGGCATGATTTAGCTAATGTGCTCCTGCTGAAAAGGATATGACCTATATTGAGAAAAACCACGATTAGCAGCGCATTGCTCACGAAAATTACAATAAATGCACTTTAAATTTACTGATATAAGGAAAACTGGGTTAAATTACGTAGCAAATCGTCTAGGAGACAATATGACGCCAGCTAACTGTCTCAGCACGTTGTTCTAATTTCTTGTTCGTGTTTTCACCACCCTTGATACTAATTTCTAAATGGTGTAATGGGGCATCTAGAAATTAGTAATAAGAGGACAGATATTTATAGCTAAACGTATTTTAATCTGAGTTATGTTCTTAAACGACAGTGCACTGAAGAAGATTTTTACTGTTTGTGCCAATTTCAGTAATTGCTGAATTTAGCTGCGAATATAAACAACATTCAGTGTGTTGACAATGGATCTAATGGTTTCAGTATAAAAAATATCGAAATTATTAAAAATGTCGAATTACAGTCTACGTCATCCGCTATACTTCATTCAATAGGTGGAAGCGCCATCTACTGGCGAAAGTTAAAACTGGCTTTTAATATGTTTCATCGAAAGAAGAACAATTTTAAAAATCTAAAGAATGTTTTTTATTTATTTACTTTTTTCTCTATTGCTGATTTTCAAATTATTTCATGGAAGGAATGCATATAAAGTGAGTATAAAAAACGTTATATTTGAATAAAGAAAATATGAAAGTCGCCAAGTACGGGATAAGTGTATAATACGAAGAATTAGTGACAGACTTTGTATAAAATTACAAATAATTATTTTAATTTCTTTTAATCACTCTTATTTCCGAAATTTTGAGTCAACAATCTACTTAATATAACCTTAAATGTGTTACATTTAAGGCACGTTACATTTTTATTCTTAAATTAATTGAAGTTTTTCTTTTATTGTGATTAACAGAAATCAAAAGTAAATAATTGATTATATTTTTACAATTGATTACTATTTGATTAACTAATAATATATAAAAGTAATTATTTTCACTTTGCTGCAAGTAACATTCACTCCACGTTTTGTAACACTTCATAATCAAACGATGCGTGAAATTCTGACTCTGATTTAATAAATTAAACGATAGTAGTACTATATACTGTCAACGCTTTTGTAATGCATTTTACTTATTTTTCCCTGGATTTTAATAGCAATTGAAAAAAAAAAAACATGCGTTTCTCATTTCTATGATTAATATAATAAGCAAATAGTTTGATAACGTATTCGAAATCAGTATGATTAATGAAAGTAACTTGTTAAAGCAGACATGGCCCAAATATGCAGTTTTCAAAAGGTCTTTGGTGTTAAATTATATCAAAAATACATTCAATAAGAATTTTCGGAAAGATTAAGTCGTTAACTATTAAAAAAGGTTTCAAATATTGTTTGGTATTGGATGACATAATTCCTTCTACAGAGAACAAATTTCTTCAAATACCTTCAAGCCTTTATCTTATCTTTTATTGTATTAAACTTCCATAATAAATAAATATCTCGTTGTGAAGAGTGCAAGAAAAGCAGTTAAAGAGGAAATACAAACATCCAATTCTGTACTTCTTGAACACTGTTAAAGATAAGTGCTGTTTTGTTCTACATTACTGCCTTTTAATTATAGTTTTCTGTAAACAGGAGTCGTGCGGTGCAGACACTCCAGCGCAGATACCAGAATCTGAAAACAATTATATCGATCAAGTGCACACTGGGAGTCCACACGTGCAACAGTTGTATCTTCCCACCTCAACAGCGCAAAATTATCTATACAGTTGAAATTTTCTGCACGATATTCATGATATAAGCTGTCTCCATTTTTTGCCGATCAATGCAATCATGGACTGTATACGAACTCTTCATTATAAGGACGTTATAAATTCCTACTAGTTCAGTGGGCGAGACAAAAATTCGTTTCACTCTTGACTAGAAAATTCTACTGAAACCATTTTCGCATACTGCAGTTCGGCAGTGTCCACTTTTGTATGTATTCTTTCCCATTTCCATCAACATTTTCCAGATTTCTTAGGTGGAAAGAGCCAGATTTTCGCTGTTTTTTTACATGATTCAGCCAACGGCTTGGATTAAGAAAGAACACAAACCTCTGTTTTTTGTATTTTCAAAAGACTTTTCGTCATCATTCTCATTCATCATATTTTACATTTAATTCAATCCTCAGTCCTCATCTCTACAAGTATTTTGGACAAACTTTCGAAAATTTCAAATAAAGTTGAATATATTCTTTCTCCTCTTCTAAGAGCATCACAGATGAACTGCCCTCGTAGGTAGCACAGTTGGTAGAATCTCCTTCCTCCCCACACCAGTGGAAAAGACCTCAGTTCGAGTCCCATCAATGACGTGAGGAATTTTTATGGTACTTTTCACAGCGTGGCTGAGTTATTCGGTCTGAGGCGAGGGTAGCATGGTGTTTTCTCCCGGAAACTAGAGTTTTTCGTCCAGCGAATAGGAAATTGACCACAGAAAATAGCAGTTTACAGAATGTATATACAGAGCAATTTGGCCTTAGTCACTGGTGTCCCTAAAACCTTATTACAACAACAATAACAACACAGGTGAACTTATAAGAAGACTAACGGATCGTTAGTCTTCTTATAAGTTCACCTTCTTGTAAGCTCAATTCAGCGCTCATCATCATTCATTTCTTGAACGATGATGGCTTATGAGAAAATGAAAATCTACCAAAGGTTTTACTTTCATAGTTCGTGGCAATGCTTAAACCTGTAGACTCACTTTGGCAGTGGTATAGTGGGATACGATGGAAATAAAATGTTGAATTCAATAAAGAAATAAATATTTCCTGATTGGAAAAGGCTTTATACAAAAAACCATTCATCATACGAATTGGACTATTTGTTCCAACTGGGCTGGACGGTTGATAATAAGAAAGATGAAACGATGCCAGATTAATCAAATAGTTTACCATTTTATGCCCCAACATGGCACCAACTGATTGCTTTATCCTATGAGAGCAATACAACTGCAGAAATCAACTTCCAAGTGTATTTATGAGAGTTGAATTTAACAAATCCGTACTGTCATTTATAACTCTTTTTCCAAATAAGATTTTCTTTCTTCCGCTTTATCCGTTAATGCAATCTGTTTGTGAGGCGCATACTATGTTGTTGCTCGTGGCAATATTACATTTACTTCTACGAAATCTTTGAAGTTTTCTCTAAAAAAGTAAATTGTTTGATGGATGTTTCCTTCAGTCTGCTTCTGGCTGACAGGATTCTTGCTTTATTGAATGGCGAAAATCTAAAGTTTAGAGTTTTCTCCTGACGTTAAATAATAAAATATTGCGTTTATTCGATTTTCAAGGGAGTTGTGTTATCTAAAATGTTCTGAATAAGTCGCCAATATTTAAGAATATTTCGGAATTCTCTCTCTGTCTCTCTCTCTCTCTGTTTGTAATTGAAAAGCATGACTTTTATAATTCGACTCAACACAAAATCGATTACACATAATCAAAGCCGTTTTTGACTTCCAAGGGTATTTATGAGAGTTGAATTTAACAAATCCGTTGAAATAAATGGTTTCATTTCCTTTCTTTCTTTATTTATTTTTTTTATTTTTAATTCTCGTGTCCTTTGACTAAGCCGTGTAGGGGGTATTACCCATTTCCGAATTATTTCGCTGTGTGCAAACTTAATCGGAAAAGTCTGTTGTATATTTTGTGAGGTATCGTGTATAGTTGTTGTTGTTATTGGATTTTAGGAGCATTGGCAGCAAAGGCCAGGTTGCTCAGTGTATATTGTCTGTAAAAATTGTGTTTTAAGGTCGATTTTCTGTTTGCTGGAAAAAACTCGAATTTCCTGGAGAAAAAACCATGTTACCCTCGCCTGAGAGTAACATGGTTTTTTAACTAACTCAGAGACGTTGTGAAAAAGATCCATAAAAATTCCTCCTGTCATCGACGAGATTCGAAGTAAGGCGTTTTCAACGTGTGTGAAGAGGACGGCGACCTTATAAACTGTGCTACCCACAGTGGCTCGTGTATACTGTGTATTGTGTTTTTTGTATTGTCTGACTAGGCACATAGCGACCAGCATAAAGTAACATAACCTGTGATGGAACTGCTCACAATCTAGCCTAGGCAGGAGGGAAGGTCAACCCTTGACAATATGAAAGGAGTGGGAAAATGGAGTTAGGGTGAAAGAGAGGTGTAGTACAGAGAGAGAATACAGTAGGATATAACCCACAGAAATGTGTAAACAGAAGAATGAAGAAGGTGGGTCAGTGCATTGAACTGTCACTTGTCCATCAGCTCCTGAGAAGTCCGGAGCCAACAGAAATTGTCCCTTAATGGAGAAAAGTGTTTTTCCTACACCACATAGGTTACAAACGTCAGATACCATCTGGGGAAACTGAAGAATATGAAATTCCACACTACGATGGGCCCTAGTGAGAACAGAATCCCAGAGAAGACAGAGAAATCTCACACTGGGTCGAAGTCATAGGATTGTTAACACGATGTGATAATTAACGAAAAACACAGATTACACTGCTCGACAAAATTAACAGAACAAAATATTTTTCGTGAATATTGTTAACAGTGTTGCCAAAGTCGAATATTTAATATAATAGGCATCCTGGCATACAAATTCCGAGTATACAATAGAAATCGATTTATCACCACACAGAACGGCACATTATGCAAATTATTCATTCCTATAAAAACACAGGTTGCAACAACATCATTTCATTCCCGTTTTTTAACTTGCTCTGAGGGTTAACCACAACTCCAGCACTCAAGGTAACAAGTCACCGTCTTTTATATGATTCTTTGAGATGGCAAGCCTTTGGACAGCTTGAAGCCGGGCAGTCGCAGAGGGAGGTGGCACGTCGGCTTAATGTGTAGCGCAGTGTCGTCTAGGCACTATGGAAGCAGTTTCGTCTGCGAGTGTAGCACAGTGCCATCGTCACTGTCCTGCCCACACCGGGTGGAAAAGGCTCGGGTTCGAATCCGGTCGATGACGTGAGGAACTTTTATGGTCTTTTTTCACTCCCTGGCCGAGTTAGTCGGTCTCAGACGTAGACAGCAAGGTTTTCCTCCACAAAAAGTGAGATTTTTTTTCGTCCAGCAAAGCAGCCAAATTGACCAGAGAACACGCACAATTTACAGACACAATACACGTGGGTAGTTGAAAGTAAATTTTCTGGTGACCCTAATATAATACTTCAGTTTTTTTTTTTTTTTTTTTTTATTTAATGGAAACCGTTTTAGGAGACAGGAAACATTACAAGATTGTTGTTGTTACTGTTAGATTTTAAGAGAATTGGCGACTAATGCCATGTTGCTCCGTGTATATTGTCTGTAAATTGCATGTATTCCGAGGTCGATTTTCTGTTTGCTGGAAGAGAAAGCCGAGTTTTCAGAGGAAAAACCATGCTACCCTCATCTGAGACCCACTAACTCGGCCACATTCTGAAAAAGGCCCATAAAACTCCTCTCGTCATCGACGGGATTCGAACTAGGGTCTTTTCCACCCAGTATGGGGAGGACGGCGATCCTACCAACTGTGCTACCCAAAAGGGCATATCATTACAAAAAGAGCTGGCCAAGGTTTCCCGAAGATTGCCTTGGCTCTAACAGCAAGACGGAACCCTGCGATGTCTTGTCATCAACTGTCTCTTGACTGAGGCCACAGTTGAAAACATTTCCAACTAGTCTGTGTTAAGAATGCTCAATTCAAGTGAACTCTACGCAAGGAAGCCAGTGGTTTGTATCCCATTAATCCCAAACCACCGCAGAGCTCGTCCGAACTGGTGCCATGTGATTTGGAGCTCCGAGAAATGGGGTACAGTTCTTTTCTTCTCTAATGAGTCCCACTTTAGCCAACACAGAGATTCCAGATGTTTTTTAAACGAGGATACAACGAGGAATCCGGTACCATTCCTCGTTGGTACCAGAGAAAGGAACACTTACATTTAAAGGTGGAAGCGGTGTTCTCGTGTGGGGTGGAAAGGTGTACAACAGCCGCACCCTTTTTCATGTTTTTCATAGGAGTACCGTAACTGCTCAAAAGTACCGAGAATAGATCCTGGAGCCCACTGTGTGACTTCTCAGGGGTGGTTGGTCCAGATTTTCTTTCATGCACAACAACGCCACTGCACATAAAACTCAAGTGGTGGAGGAATGTCTTGAAACTGAAGATATCCAATAATTGCATTGGGTTCAATAATCAGACTTAAATCCGATTGAATATGTGTGGGACGCCCTTGGGCATCGCATTGTACGCTGACAGCTAGCTTCTCGGTCACTTAGTGAACTAAGGTGTGCGCTGGTTGAAGAATGGGATTTGTTGCCATAGAATCTTATAGACACCTTTATATCGAGCATGGTTCATGGCTATCAGGCCTATTTAGCCATCGAAGGGGATTATACGCAGTGCTAGCGTTATGCGACCATTTTTTTCGAGCATCGACTTCTGTAATGTGACCTTTTTGTCAATTTTTATATAACTTCTATAAATGTCCCTTATACATTCTTGTCCGAAGTTTCTCGCTGTCTCCCCCTTCATTGTTATTGAGTTTAATGATAGTAGATGAGTAGCTAGGTGTTCTTACAAAGTGGATGAGGTGATTTCGAGGGTAGTGAGTTATATTTATATGCATGTCCTTAATATTCAGAGGGAGGGTGCTTCTTTCAGCAGGTAAGATACTGGAGGTTTTGACTTGCAGATGGAGTTGGAATATATTTTCCGCATATTCCATAAGTTTGATAAAGGATTCTTAGGTGGCAATTAGCATAATTTCCTCTTCAATAAGGAGTGTCTGTAAGAGTTCTTGCCTAAATCGCGAGTAAAAATTCAGCCACAGAGTGAAAAAAAAGCTCGTAAAAGTTTCTTTGGCGGAATTCAAACCGGGGTATTTTCCAGTTGGTACACGCTAATTATAACCACTGCACTACCGCACAGAGACATGTGGTAGATATATTATTTAGAATCAAGAGATCTGCACCTGGATGCGTTGAAGTGTGACCACACAGTTTGTTGCTCCGTGTTTAGTGCAAAAAATATATAGTTTAAAACAGTTTATTGCGATGAATCGTATACCAGGACATTCCTGTTAGTATGAGGAACCCATTGGCAGATTGAGTACGCTATTCCATGTGACAGGTAAACTTTTATTTTCATTTTTCTGTGTGTTGTAATTCAACTAATCAGTAATGTTTCATCCGAACATAAAGCTATCCACTCGGAAACCTTTCAAGGTTAAGGTTAGCATTTAAGAGGGTCGTTTAAATCCCTTATTTACTTAAAGAATCAACTCCCTAGTGATCTGCTGCTAACGACCTACAAGCTGGTATATATCTGCTAGTTGTTGTTGTAACGAATTGCTTTAAAGCCCTCGCTCCAAATCAGAAAAACAAGCTATTCCACTTTGCTAATTTGTAAGAGTTGTCTATTGTCTAAATATGACAAGTCCGATGCAGAAGAAAAGCGCTAACGCCGAAAAGACCACATGCAGTCAGTGTCGGAAGCTTGCTTCGCTAACTGTTCAATGTGTCAGCTGCTCGATTATCCTAGGGGCTTGCTGTGTCAATAAACTATCAAAGTTGCCACTCACAAAGAGGAAACTCTTCCTATGCCAAGCATGCAAAATGCATGCACATAAGAAAATTCCACAAAACAAAGTGATGAAAACCAAAAGAAAGACAAGTGAGCCTGATAATTCTAGTAAACTGACGGATCCAACTCTCTATCAAATGCAAAAGAAAGCAATTATACTGACAGTCCTGCTGCTCTGCACAGCTTTGAAATCTCAAAAGCACATAATACATCTTCCTCTTCATAAGTAATTCACGACGAAAAGCAATATCCAGATAAAATTCGCTGCAAATGATAGCTGCAATCTTAACACCGGAATTTTTTAATAATGGAAGGAGAAGGCGGCATTGCAGTGATAGCCATACGTATGCCAACCAGCGTGGTATGCAAAACTTCGCTGAAGGTGATACTAACCAAGAAAAGTGTATAGGCCACTTGAAATGCCCTCTCCACAAGCTTTGGGAGGATGCTGAACATGACGAGGAACTTCCCTCTATTCTGAGCAATAACATACCCAATCTCAAGATAATCGCTCTTTTGAGACGTAAAGTGGAGTGTTGCTTAAACAGTGACAACTGTGTGATCCCTAAAACTACCTCGCTCTGTATAACAGGTTGTTGGGGCTCCCTTGAGAAGATGTATGAATTGGTCTGTGGACCCGCCTGTAAGGATCAAGCAATTATCATATGCAGCTGTGGCAAAAGTGCCCAAAGTAACTACCCCTGAACATAAATACATGCTCATCATTAAAGCTGGAGAGAGCTGCGACATTGCTGACAGTGATGGAGTGAAAAACAAAATCCTTCAGACTATCAAAGGAAAGCTAGGTAATGTCAAAATAAAACGTATCCGCAAGATCAGGGACAAAGGAATCATTCTTGAAACAGCCACTAAATCTGACTTAGAAAAGATAAAATCCTGCTGGACCGAATTGGATACTAGTTTTTTTTCGAGACCCCCCCCCAAGCTTCGGGGGCACAGCTTGATAGTATTTGATGTAGATAGCTCCATTCAGAAGGATGACTTAATTAAAGAAATCTACAACAGGAATCTTTATGAGACCATGGAGAAGGAGGATGCTTATAGTGAAATTAAGATCAAATACTCCACTAAAACCAGGGTACGTGATCGCCGAAATTGGATCATAAAAGTATCTCCCAGAATCGGAAAACACTTAATTATTCAAGAAAGAGTTTTTCTAGGCTGGTCCTCACATACGATAAGGGATTTTGTACCAGTCCTGAAATGTTATAACTGTTAGGATACGGACATATATCAGCCAAATTTCTGAATTAAAAACCGATATGCGGCCACTGTGCAGAAGCCGGCCACCTTTACAAAGAATGCCCCAATAAAACTTCGCCACCGAAATGCGCCAATTGTAAAGCCATCAACAAACCTAGTGACTACTCTGTGAGAAATGGATCATGCCTTGTTTACAAGAGAGCAGCTGAAATAATATGCAATAACACCAATTATGGAAAGTAGGCAGGAGCGGTTTAAGGTCGGTTGACACCCCGGGCGCAGAAGAAAATATTGGGCCCCTTAAAAATTAAAAAAAAAGAGAGAGAGACAGAGAAAATAAAAATACACGTTAACCATTTTTTTAAATAAATAAAAAATATTATGTAATATTAATGTTTTATTTCCAATAAAATTTGAATATAATATATGTATAATATAATTAATAATAGCATAATAATGATCACAAAGTTTTGAACTAATAAGGTATAAGGTATAAGGTATGTTCGTGTCAGACGGCACCTGGGATTTCTCCCATCTCCGCGTGTGTTTCGCTGTATCGAGGACAGTACACTGTCAAGCCAGAGACTTGAAAGTGTGTGTGGGTCGTGTCTGTGCAGTGTGATATGTTGTGCCCATTGTTTATCCGGCTTATTGGCCGCCAGGCCCCTAGTGGGGCCTGACGTTGCCCATACCCTGCCACGTGGAGGCTAGCCGGGTGTATCCAGTATCACAACAATTTGCTCTGGCAGGTCCTGCCACCTAGTTTCCTGGGATTTCAGTGGCTAGGGCCTATTTAAAAAAAAAAAATAAAATAAATAAATAAAATAAAATAAAATAAAAGTTTATGCATTTGACATTAATGCTTAATGGGATTGCTGTTAGGAAATCGCTGGTTAGGGTTGAACACTAAAGAGATGTGTTAAAGGCCAAAAAGGTCGGGCAAAATTTTGATGTTATTAAATTTAGACATGTAATGCTAGATAAAAGCTGATAGTGTTAGATATCTTAGAGATTTGCACAAAACCGGTAGAATTTAGACGTTGGTTATAATTTGGCGGCATTGTTAACTCGGTCGATTTAGTGAGAGAGAGGGGGGGGAGATTGAAGACTGGGGAGGAAACAGATAGAAGAATAGGGACGGATAGAGTAGGCATCCCCAAAGAGGTCAGTGGAGATGAGCCCCACCAGGCGAAATATGGGGGGTAGGCAGGGAGGAGAGGAGACAGAGATCCGTCTCCTCCATTCCCCGCCTGGGGATGGGGTTTTAAAGGGAACCAGGTTAGAGTACCCAGTTCGGATCGCCAATGGCGTGTTGGCAGCAAAGCCGCAGAATGTCTTCGTCGGTGTCTTGTCCAAGGAGTGTCGAATCCGGTATGAAGGTCCAGCTGCCCATCCCGCTCTGCGGGTGGGATATGTTAGCTGGCAGTGGGGAACCTACCAGGTGAAGGGGGGGAGATGCACACATTTACTTCATTCGTAATGTGCATTCTCACTCTACTTGCATTCTTTATTTTTTTATTTATTTATTTATTTATTATTATTATTTTTTTTTTTTTTATACTTTTTTTCTTATTTTATAATTTTTTTTTTATTTTTTTTATTTTATTTTATTTTTTTTTTTTATACTTTTTTCTTATGTTATAATTTTTTTTTTTTTTTTTTTTTTTTTTTTTTATTTCACTCAACTCATTCATCTTTTTCTCACACACCAGGAGGGGATGCAATGATGGGTAGCGTAAATTTAAATACTAATTAAAACCAGGGTTAGTGTGTACTTAACTTAGCATTTGTGGTTTGTGTTCTTTTCTCTCACGCTTGCACTTTTATTCATTCTTCTAGCTCTCATCTCATTTATTCGACTCTTTCTTTCTGCACTGCACTCTCTGGGCACCGCAACTTACTGTTATTCTTCAGTTGTGGTGCAGGCCTAGCTGCAAGGTGTTTTTTTTTTTTTTTTTTTTTGCAGGCCTGGGGAGAATGCAGTGATAGTGTTTATGTGGTTTGTAAATGTTTGTTGGTACAGTATATATAAAGTAATGTAAGTTATTTTTAACTTTGTATTCTTTCGGCCAATTACATTTGCTCTTCTGCTCACTCCCATTCACTTTCTCTCCATGCATTCCCATCCCCCTACATTGGTTTGGGGCCCCAGGTTCCTACACATGGCATGGTAGTCATGGGGAGTTTTGTTATGTCAGGGTGCAGAATACTGCTATCCTAACAGTTTTTAAGTCATCATCTGGGCGTGGTGGGAAACTTGGCAATTTTACTATTGATTATTGTTTAATTGCTGGGGGGCTGAAATTGCTCTGCGCATTTCGAAAACTTTCTGTGTGAAAGATGTAAAAGCTTTATAATTTTGCTCTTCTATGATGAAGAGATGTTCTTCTCCCCTGGGAAGGGGACCAATCTGTGCTATTAACTCTGTTCTGGGGATGTCATATATTATACATTCATAGAGAATGTGTGCCCAGTCTTCACTTTCGCCACAGGTGCAGTTTGGGTCATCGGTCAGGCCTAAGGAGGTTAGTTTCGCCTTTAGGGAGCCGTGCCCTGTCAATATAAATGTTGTAAAGAGTCCAGGGGCATACCACTTAGGTGGCTTTGGGCTAACCATTGACACCAGTGGCAGAAACCGTTTGGTGACCAGACCTCTGGTTTCCTGCTCCCACTTTGTTTGCCATAGCTCGTGGAGCTTTGTGGCTATTCTTTTTCTTTCATCATTGAAGGTATTGGTTGTATCAAGGGCAATCCCCAGAAATTCTGTGGGTATGCCCTTTTTAAATCTATAATATAAGCCTCTTTTGGCTACTTCCAGGTAAAGTGGGAGAGTTCCGGCCAGCAACTGTAGTGCAGGTGTGCTTACTGTGCGACATGCTCTGGTAATAGTGAGTAGTATTGTCCTTTGTATCGATTCTAATTTATTCCTATTTCTTACTATGGCCGAGCGGATGAACCACGCACCGGCTCCATAGGTGATAACAGGTAGGAACATTGCACGGTATATGATTGCCAGGGTCTTTCTTTTGAGTCCCCAGTCTGCTCGACTGATCCTGGCAATCATACCTGCATAATTTCGCACTTTCTTCGCCAAGTAGATCAAATGGGGGTAAAAAGTTAATTTTGAATCAAAGACCACTCCAAGATATTTTAGTTCTGTTACCATTTTTATAGTGATTGTGTTAATTTTGATTTTTGGACGTCTTCTCATGTCCAAATTACCTTTTAGAAGTATTTGTTTGGTTTTTTCAGGCGATATTTTGAGCATGTGCATTTGTGCCCACTCCTGCAGCTGCAAGAGAGCGGCATTTGATCTTTGCTCTACAACCACTCGTGAGTTGCCTTTTACAAGGAAAATCATGTCATCTGCAAAGGCCAGGCTTTCCACGGGGCCCAGATCCAAGGCCAGAAATTCATCCAGAACAATGTTCCAAAAGAAAGGGCCAAGGATTGATCCCTGCGGGCAGCCTTTATTCACAGGGCGTGTCAATTCCTGGAACCTTGTGCATACTGAGACACTTCTGTCTGTAAGGTAGCTGTTTATTACCTTATAGAGGTTTTGTGGGGCATTTGCCTGGCGAAGTCTCCTAAGGACACTAGGCCACCACAGTGAGTCAAATGCCCCAGCAAAGTCAATGGAGATTGCCAGCATATATTTCTCCTCTGTGTTTTTAACTGTTGTCAGTAGGTGGTGCATGGCATCCTCCGTAGAATTGCCCTGCTTAAAACCATACTGATTGTTGGAATGCAAGCCTGCTTCTGTGTAATATTGAGCTAATCTGCTGTATATTAACCTTTCGTATATTTTCCCTAGTACAGGGAGTAGGGCTATTGGTCTATATGATTTGGGATCAGTAGGGAGTTTTTCAGGGTTTTTCAGGATTAACCTTAACACAGCTTGTTTCCATATTTTTGGGAATATACCTTCTGTCATACAGTTATTATATAGTGCTATTAATTTATCTGGTGCTATTTCTGCTAATTTTTTGATAATCTCAACCTCTAAGAGGTCAAAACCTGGGCATTTATTGTTTTTGGTTTTAGATAGTGCTATTTCTAAGTCTTGTATAGTGAACAGAGGTTCAATATTGGCATTGTCATATTCAGTGTTTTCTTTTATAATGTCAAGCTGGGTGGGGGAATGATTTCCAGTTTCAGTCTGAATGATACTGTCTAGGATGTTATTTACAGAATCCACCCAACACAGGGTTGGGGTTCCATCTGGTTTGACAGTAGTTTCAAAGACATCTCCTCTTGGCAGCTTGTTGGTCACTATTCTGTAGACAACTCCCCAAGGGTTATTGTTTCCAGTAGTTCCCACCAAGTGCTTCCAGCATTCCTTTTTCTTATCTCTTATGAGGGCTGTATACTGATTCCTGTGAGTTTTATAAGAATCTCTCAGTGCATCCACCTCATTTTGTGACCAAGATGTTCTGGCTCTTTGAAAATGTCTCCGTGCCTGGTGTACCCTACTTCTGAGTATAGTCAGTTCGGGGCACCACCAGGGAACTGTCTGCTTCCTCGGTTTTTTCCGTGGGATAGACAGGGTTGCTGTTTTTGTTAAAATGTTTGTCATAGTCAGTGCTTGCTCGTCCGGGCTACAGTTGCCTGATCTAGACCACTCATTTTCCTGTTTTTGCAGCTCAGCTGCTGTATGTTCTGCAAAAATCTGCCAGTTTGCCTTTTTAAGGTTATACCTTTTGATATCCAACAGAGAGTGTTGGGTTGTTTGTAATTGCCTGTTTAGTTTGAAGGAAATGGCTCTGTGATCTGATGTGGTCCAGGCTGGCTGGACACACCAGTCTGTGATTTTATAAGCTATTGAATTGGTGGCAAGAGTGATATCAATGTCACTCTCCCACATGGTACTGCTAAAAGTTGGGAGGTTATTTGGTTGGTTTAGCACTTGAAAGGGTGAGGTGGCTATATAGTCTGAAAGTATCTGGCCGTTGTGTGTGCCTGCTCTGTCTTCTGTACGGCTATGCCATAAGGCTGACCGGCAGTTGACATCAGCACACACTATGATATTTGCAGTAGGTAGCAAGTTTGTGACTACTTGTAGGTATTCAATAGTTGGATTTATATCTTCACCTGGTCTGGAATATAGTGAAATAATGTAAAACTGTCCTACAGCACTGGTAATATGGGCACACACTCCCACTGGGGAGCAGAGGTGACCCACCGTTGTGACTGTAAGGTCAGTATTTTTAACTACTATTGCTGTGGAAGGGACACCTGAGGTGTATTCTATTATTTTATAGTCTCTTGGGTATCCCTGAACTCTACCCATATGTGCGTAGGGCTCCTGGAGTACCAAGATATCTATATTGTTTTCTTCCAATTTGAGTTTGATCTGATCTACAACGGCTCTTGCTCTTTGAGCATTCAATTGGACAAGATTTAGAGCCCTAGTCACATTTATGTTTTCAATCTGGCCCATAGTTGGTCCTAGATTGTATAAGTTTTGCCATTTTTTTATAACTGGGGCATTTATCATCCCTGATACTATGTGTATAGTCAATCAGCCGTGCTGCCTTGCAGGTAGCACATTTTGGCTGCTGAGACTTATTTTTGCAATTTTTGTAATCGTGGCCAGTGACTGCACAGTGACCACAGACAGGTTCTTTCTGAGTGCAGTCTCTGGCAATGTGACCATATTTATGGCAGTTAAAGCAACTTTGGATAGGGAAATGTTCTCTAAATCTATGACTGGTCCAGCCAGCATAGATTCTCTGTTGTCCCTGCAATACCTTCCAAATTTTTGGTGTAATTTCTGCAATTATGTTGAGTTGTCCATTCCTTTTGTTTTTTGTTGCTCTTTTCAGCAGGAATTCAGCAGCAAATTCATCTATTGTCATTTCATTGTTAAAGTTTTTGAAGTAGATATCCATCATGAATTCTTTTTCTATTACTGACACAGGTACGTCAAAGATTATAATATTAGGGTTTTTCCCTTTTGGTTTTTCAGGGAGCAAGCCCAGTTTTTCAATTTCAGGATGGTTTTCTATTTTTCTTAGATCTTCTTTGCTTGCTACCTCGATCAGGACTCCATTATTCCTGATTTTCCGCATGTTGTTTATCTTTATTTCTCTCAGATGAGGCCTCAGCTTTGTTACCACTGTGTCCTTAACTGCCTCACTGGTTTTATGGGTAGAGTCACTTTTTGCTTTCAGAATAACAATGTTGCTTTCCTTGTTTATATTAGGTTGCTTAGTAGCTATTTGTTTTGCTTTAGTTATGTCCTGTTTGCTATTAGCCTTTGCACATTGGGCATAGATTAGTGTGTTCATTGTTTTATAGTTGTTCTTCTCCTCAGTTGTAACCTCTAATTTTGATTTTAACACTTGGTTCTCTGTGTTTAATTCAATCAGGCGCTGCTCAAGCAGTGACCAACAGTTCACTATCTGCAGCCTAATTGCAGAAGTAATCCTGTTGGTTTGCTTGTGCATATATTCTTCTAGATACACTCTGGTTTCCTTTGCCTGTTTGATACTATTAGTTGAACATATTAGTTCAACTATTAGTTTTGAACTAATAGTTGAACTAATATGTTCAAATAATTTGTTGGGGTTTTGAGTGGGCCCTTCAGAAATCGGGCCCAGGGCGCGCGACCGGTGCGCCCGCCGTTAAATCCGCCTCTGAAAGTAGGGCAGAGTACTTACCATCATCCAGACTTCGCACAGGCCAAATAAACGCACAAAAATCAACTTCAGTGGCATCTCAATTCCATCTCCTGGTGGGGGATTTAAATCTTGATCTTCTCTGTACAGAAAAATTCAAACTACACAACAGCACTGTCTCGCAGCCATCATTGTTTGCAATCCGGATCTAGTCATCACTAGAATTGATTCCCTATGCTGCCCACATCTGGCTGGAGAAAATGTTGAGGGCAACTTTGGTCGCATCACATTTCTCTCGGCGTATTTCCGATTGGGCACCGAGATACAGCCACACGTTGCTCGTCTTGAACAAGCCCTTGATCTCCTTGGAAATGCAGATGTTATCGTAGCTGCTGACTCAAATGCTTGATCAACCCAATGGCATAATGCCACCACTGATACCAGAAGAGACCTACTAGAGGAATTCAACTAATTTCTTGCAGGGCTTATTCCATAAAGCATCACGTGCCTCGATTAAAAAATGTACCCGACATCCAAAATCAGCTCCCTGGTGGTCAGAAGAATTAACAGATCTCCGCTCCTCCCTCCAGCGTGCAAGGAAAGAGTTACAAAGAAAACGAGGAGCACACCCACCGCAAACAGTAGCACAGTACAATGAAAGATACAATGCAATCCGGAGAGAATACACGAATAAAATTTACCATGCCAAACAAAGTTCTTGGCGTGCCTTGGTGGAGACGGAAGGCAATAAAAACTCTTGTGGTTTGGTTCACAAGCTCATAAGAAACAAAGTAGGGTCCACAGATATCATAAATTCTATCTGTTCTGAGGGCTCCTCGGAGACACTTTCCTGAGAAGAGACAATGAACAAGATTCTAGACGGAATAATCTACCAAGACAATCCTGATCATGACATTGAAGTACACAGAAACGTCATCACTGAGAATCAGGGCTACTTGCCCTCGGCCACAGAAGAACCGTTCACGGAGGAGGAGGAGGTTGCGTTAGCCATAAATAAAATCAAAAATGGAAAAGCTCCCGGACTGGACCTCATCGAAGGGAAGTCCATTAAGCACCTTTGATCTGTTGGCCCCGATGTTCTAGTACAACTATTCAACACGTGTCTTAATGAAGGCTCCTTTCCTACACATTGGAAACACGTCAATCTCAGGTTTTTACCTAAGGATCCAAATCGTCAAACTGGTGCAGCCAAAGCATACCGTCCAATTGCTCTATTGCCAATATTAGGAAAAGTATTTGAGAGTTACTTCTCATTCGTCTTTAGTCTGTCTATGAAACCAAAGGACTCGCCTCTACATTCTAGTTTGGCTTCAAGCAGGGGTGCTCAACTATTGACGCACTACTAAAAACCACTCAGCTAGCAGATAATTCTGATGCCCGTTACGTACTGGCGATTTTTATAGATTTTAAGGGAGCTTTTGACACCGTCGGCGGCCAGGGATCTTGCGGCGAACCAGGATATCTGGCTGCTCCCTCAATATCTTCAAATGTCTTACAGATTACCTCTATAACAGAAAAATTATCATGAAAACAAAATTTCATAGTATCATCCGCGCACTCCCCAGAGGTTGCCCACAGGGCTCTGTTCTGGGGTCAGCTGTTTGGAATATGATTCTGGATGAATGGCTACTGCATGACTTTCCCCACACCACACAGCTCTCATATGCAGATGACCTGGTTATCGTTGTTGAGGGCCCTACTCGTGCAGCTTAAGAGACCAGAGCTAACACAGTCTTGAATGCCCTGTTGGTTTGGGCTGAAGAGCTGGAAATCTAAGACAAAAGCAGAACCCTGCTTCTCAAAGGCCGTCTTGACATCAACAGACCACCAACCATTTGTTATAAAGGACATGCACTCAAGAATCAACGCTCATTCAAATATTTAGGTGTTACCCTAGATGATCACAGAACTTTCATGCCGCATCTAAAGTCCATGAAAGAGAAGGCCAAAAATTATATCAATATGCTTGCTCGCTTCACCCGCAAAGACTGGGGTCTTAAGGGACCTGCACTCCACCTTCTTTATTCAGCTGTTTTTGTACCATTCATAACATACGGCACTGCCGTATGGCTCCATCGTTTGTCCATCGTCAGCACTAGAAACGTTATTCTGCAGATACAACGGTTGATGTTATTAAAATCACTCGGGCTTTTAGAACGACTTCAACAGCAGCACTACAAGCATTAACAGGTTTGTATCCCCCTTGACCTCCAAGCGGCCTTCACAGCGCTTTCACATGCCATCAGAAAGAACAAAGAAACTGAATTCCTTGGGGGATAAAAACTATTATCGATGCAGATCCGAAACAAGAACTCCGGCGTACTTGGCAGGAACTTGTTTCCCTCTGGCAAATCCGTTGAGATGATTCCACCAAAGGCAGTACTACCAAGCTATTTCTACCAGTGTCTCCTACCTCAGCAAACAAAGACTTGGCTGGTTCTTCCCTAATTTACACACTACCTTTCTTCTGACAGGACATGGGTAATTCAAAAAGTGACTTCAGGACTTTGGGCTTGTGAATGATGCCCATTGTGTTTATGGAGAACTGGGGGACTGGTACCACGTAATGCTCTCGTGCAACATCTACCTGGACCTACGCAATCAACTGTTACTGGCTATAAATTTAACCACACTCAGTCCGGAAAGCAACCTGTTAAAATCAAAAGAAGCGTTTTAGCTTTTAGCAGTTATGCCTCAGCAGTATTCAAAAGGCATTGGTATCATCTCCCTACATCTGATCCCACAACATAGACACATCCAGACCAGACGTTCCTGAAAACGCTATGATCTCTCCTCGTACCTGCTCTTCCCTCATCATCGGCCACTATTAGAACTGAATGAACACCTAACTGGACATCTTCCTCGTTGGAATGACAGCACTGAACTGATATAAATCAAACCAATCTGGCGAGAATGACCCCGCCAGATTTGAATTTATGTTCTTCCTGTGAAGAAATTTGAGAGGATAGAAATATTTAGTTTGATTATGGTTGCCAGGAATCCAATCCAGGTTGGCGCCAAAATGAGTTTAAATAGTTAAAGTCTTCTCACGGTTCAGCCACCTCAGAATGCAATAATCCATAGACAGAAATCTCCTGAGATTAATAGCTGTGGTAGAGAACCAGACAGAGGAAGTGTAGAGAGAAAATGGGGACACATGTCTGTGTACACGCTGCATTTCTAGTTAGTCATTTTCACTCATTACACCGAATAGACATTATTGTAATAACTCAAATATGCATTACACTAATGGAGATTTTTAATCTCTTCTACTGAAGAGCATTTGAGCGATCTTTTCCGGTTAAATAAGAAAATTTTGCCGAGATAAGAAGGAGGGTTTTAGATTTGTCTGAAGGCATGTTTAAAAATCAATTAGAAAACATTTAGATTGGGACGAAGGGAATGAACATCTTAAGATCGACTAAGACAGAAAGGGGTTGGTGGCAAAGACGAATAGGGAAGAAAGTAATTCCCCATTAGCTACTCTAAAGCTTGTCATTGGAATAGCGTTCAGAAATTATTCACAACATTAAGATGTAACGTTTTTTAATAAATAAAAATAGAACTAAGTTACTTAAAAATGTATTCAAAATTGCTAGATTGAGTTTAGATCTAAATGATAAATATAGATGCCCATTCAGTACCTCACCTTTTTTTTTCCAATTAAAGAATCAGAGACACAGATATCATTGTGTAATTTATTCACAATATAATACATATAATATTCAATCTTTAAATAAAAATAAGTGCATCAGTTATAACTCCAGAAATCTGCTTCTGTCCTCCAGTAGTTCCAGTTGAAATTATTCGCAATATTAAGATATTAATTATTCTTTATTCATTATTTTTTTTTTCAAAAACAGGCTTTTTACATCAGTGACAAATAATCATGATTATAACAGAGTCTAACAGGGAAGCCATTTTTTTTTCAAATATTACAAATAATTTTTTTAATAAACATTGAATTTTCGTTTGACTACATACCATATGACAGACCCAACTCTAAATAACAAGTAAAAATATTCTCATTCATCTTTATTTCAGTCGTACGTAAAGGTTTTTCATCCATAAAGTAGCGATAAGTTTTATCAATAACTATTTGAATTAGTTAATGTGAATATCCTTTCATTTTTATTAATGATTATAAATAAATAATGCAAAGACGTGTGAACTGACAATTTAATTATTATCTTTGCTTATGCAAATGAATAACACAAAAATGGGCACCTTCTTCGACATTTTAACTATATTAGCATCCAACTGACATTGTTGTTCGCATACTTGAGTTAAACTGGAGGAACGAAGTTCCAATAATTCGCAGGATTCTTCAGCAAATGGACAAAAATAATCAAAACTTTTACTTTCCAAAGTAATAATCTCAAATCCTGTTGTCAGATAAATACCTGAATAATGTAAATAATACTCGTATTCTAGACAGCATTTATATTTGTTTTAGATATTTATGTCCACTTGATAAATTAAAAAATAATAATAAATAAACCCATCCAGTCTTTCACTGTGCGCTTCTTAGGTGAGTGTTTATGAACTAGTAAAACAACTCTGTACATATTGAAGTTTAAGTTTTAACATTTGAACTTCAACAGTTGTACATATTAACAGTTCAAAAACATTGAGCTTCAAGGGTTAATACATATTAGTGCTTTAAAACTTGAACTTCAAGTACATATTAGTATAAACAAAGTGCGCAGTTATCTGGAAGATTTCCATTCTTCTAATGGTAAAATTCTATTAAATGAAAATGTTATTTTTATGAAAATACAATATCGATTTGTTTATATTAATATGCTAATGGTGCCACTTTGGGTAGATATTAGGGTTGTCTACAGAGTTCAACGTTAAACTGGAGAGTGCATCCCCTTAGGCCTCGAGATGATTTTTCTTCATTCTGGTCGAATGGAGTTCTTTCAATTGCAGACAGTCGGATGTGAGCAAAATTGCGGAAGACGGAAACTGCTACAACAGTTCTTTACCAGGTTAATACAAAGCTATTTCAACACCATATGAAACTGGTTTTAATTGCTCATAGTAAAAAAAAAAAAGTAAGCCAGGCAAAAGCGTTGGATTCATTCTTTTATTACTGCAGGCTTTTCATCCACACATAGAGAATAATCTATTTTAGAAATATTACAATGGCATGAATAGTTTAAAATATCATAACCATCGAATTCCTGAGTTGGCCAAATGCTGTTTGAGAAGATGAGTCCCAAATGGGTTACGTATTCTTGTGTTTTTGAGTTGGGCTTCATCATAATAATATGCTGTCATTTCTACATAGACGTACTACAAACATTTTGATATACAAAATTTTAAGTATTTTTTCAGAATTTTCTACCGCAATAAATCTCGACATTGAAAATATCTTAAAATTGATTGGATAATATCACAAACCTTTATAAACTTTGCTATTTCGCGATAAAAAAGCTTCAACACCTGTGTTTGTGAACATCTGTTATGTAGAACAAGCATCAGCTTAAGTATTGTACTGCAAAACACTGCAATATGAGTCCTGTTGCATAATGGGACTTACTGCTCAAAGAGGGCCAAAAATTGATCTTTTCAAGTGTTGCTGAGTCCTTTTATATGCTTGCAAGGAAGGAAGATAATAGTTGAAGCTGCTCTTTTGAAGACAAGCAAATAAGCAAAGCTGTTTTCCGTTGGCAGGAATATGATTGCATCCAAACAACAATTCATGAGTATGAGAACTCGATATTCCGAGTCAAGCATTGAACGTAAAAATTGAACTGACATTGACCTTAATTTCCCTTTTCTGAACTACACATTCCGAGAAATCGGTGGATCCAAAAATTGGCCTTATATCAGTTTTCACCCCATCGAGTTTATTGAGTAAAGCTGTTCTAGATGACATTTTTTAGTATCCCCCTTCCAGTTGGCAACGGCCACTTGATCTAGAACAAATTATCGAGCCCTGTCCATAACTATCTGGTTATGCCTTGTTCACAATCATGCTTATTAGCAGGTATTTATTATAAAATATATATATTTGTCAAGTATCCAATAGAGTGCTTCCGTTTTAATAAGAAATTCTTTTAATCTCTGGAGTTACGTGTTCTTTGATATGGAAAAAAAGGTATACTTTCAGTGTCCCGGTAATAACTGTAAAAGAATATTTTAAAATGATCCTTGCAGACTTTATTTGAACCGTCTAGTGTTATTAAATGTTTCTTTTTGTAACGAGGAAAATGGAATTAAATTTCTAGTAGTGTTTAATGTGAATTGTTTCTTCTGCCCTGATAACGTTCGTTATGAAGTCAATCTACATCCCGAAGACTGGCTGTACGCTAAGAAAGTTAAACTTTAATGAGATCGTAAGGAGTTGTTGAAATAAGTCTTGCATTTTTACCGAAAGAGTTCTTGAATTTTTATAGAATTTTTACTTATAAATTTCGACGAGAAACAAATTGAAATGTTCTTTCATTTGTATATACGAAGATCGTTCCAAAATTAATGTCCCACATTTTTTAAACAACGCTATATATATCCTATAGCGTTGTTACTTGTACACTATATACATGCACCTGTCCTGTCTTTTATTATGCTAATACCATCGTCTTCCTAGATGATGGCTTGCTGTAGCAGCCATAATCTCTCCCCATTCCTGATGAAAGTCCTTTAGAAACATCGTACTGTTATTATATTTTTGATGTGTATGAAGAAGACTACTGGCGAAGAAGACTACAGAAGGTGTAGAGGCGAGCTCCCCGACACAAAGCAAGTGATCACTAGACAATCCATAAAAGATGAACACGCCGATCTGTACTACCCTAGCATGGCTTTTTCCATAAATGTCCGTCTGATGTCCAAAGAATATGGCTGCCTCCATGAGTGGCAGCCATTTTTCATTCATGGAGGTAGCCATGTTTGATTACTACTACTACTACAAAGCCACCTGTGAAAAAATGATGCCACAAGCTTGAGAGACTGGAAGGATGTACTAAAAATGTTTATTACACTACAGAATAAATATAGCTTTGTAAAATAATTGTAGAAAAGTACAGTATTTTAGAACGATCCTCGTATTTGGTACAGAACTCAATGACGTGCTATGTAAATCAACCCTGTGTTATAAATCCGATATTTACCACAAATGTCACTCTGAAACGTTCATAGGTTACTTTCATACTGACTTGCGAGAGCAAAAACATTTGATTCTTATTGAGCCATGCAATATTTGATGGACATCACAGCTAGGATACTTTGTACAGAGGAGGAATTCGCGTTATCCGAGCACACTAGGAGATAAGCCTAATAACATTTATCGTAAAAAACTGCTATAACTCTTAAAGGTCATACGCAAAGTTTCGAAACTTTGAGTAGTACAGAATGCAAATATATACACACACATATATATATATATGGTATACATATATGTAGTTAGGATTACAGTGCAGAATTCCACCCTTGGAGATAACTTTTGCTAAGAAATAAAATATTTATTTGCTTCTGCATGCTCTTTACCTTAATGTCTTTTACAAAAGCACGAAAAAACATGATATTCTCTATGAGATAAAAGGTTATTCCACGCTGTATGCGTCTCATCTCTTGAGGTACTTTAGGAATCGGGAAAATAGTTTTCTTCTTCCTGCTAACGACATACTCGGATGATGTCTCTGCCGCATTAGTCTTGTTTCTCTCAGCCAGAACTTCGATTACGCAACATGCGATGCGACAAGCCAGCAAAACTCAATTTTCAACCGTTTTCATCTGCATCTTCAAGTTCCGTAAGTGGTGGAAAGACATTATCCTGAAATTCTCCGATTACATTACCAGACGGTTTGTAATTTGCCACCACGATAATTTTACCGCACCTTGTCCGAGCCTTCCCAATGCCAAATTCAGTACTGCTTCTCCACACCATCTGAGTGAAGTGGCCTAGGGATAAATATCAGGCAATTACTAACAACCCCGATGATAACACGATTTCATTTAAGCAAATAAATTTCTCTAATGACAAAATGCAAAATAATGTATTTTTGTACTTAAATTATATTATTTGGTACTTAAATTTCGATATTTGCTTAATAAAAAAATATATTTTATCATATAATACTTTAATAATTGCTATTTAACTAGCTTGGTCCATAAATAGATTTTGAACAATTCAAATTTGGTATAGCGCTATCGTTCTGCATTGAAATATAAATACAGAATGTTTTATTTATTGAAATTTTCTCGATTCCAAGATTAGCAAACAAAACAATGTCTGATTTGTCTTCACGCTTTTCCATACATGTTATAGACCTTTTATATGACCTGCTGAAATCAGAGCTATTGTTCTATAGAATTTATCACTGATTCGCAAAGAGCATGGGCGCACAACCCGCAAAATTGGGCACTAAGAAATTACCTGATCTCACATGCAATAAGGACGGTTCCTGGTAGAAATTATACAACTTGATTTCGTCATACCAGTATTTCGTTACTTGCTCACCTGTGAAAATAAAAAAATGGCATCAGTTTCTTGAGAGATTAAATTAAATCGATAATCGAAATCAAAACTATAATAGCCACACTTCTAAACAATAAAAATTGCAATTTGTTTCTGAATTCATTTGGAATTCTCAAAAGACCACCGATAATGAAAGTAGTTGAGTACGCTGAACGAACATATAACATTCGATCGATAAACTGTGGACCCTTGTATGCAGTGGTTATTGGGCCATAAACAAAACAAAAGATAAGTAACTTATAGTTGCGCAATAGATTATACAGTGGTAAGTCCTTCCCTACTCTTAATAATTAATAATTCGAAAACTATAGGTCACATCGAAGAACAGTGTTTTGCATTGTAATCAGCATACGCGGGATTTTTAAACAATAAAAAAGTTGGTTTAAAATTTGACCAACAGGGGAGAAGTGATTTATTAATTCCAGTTAACAGATTACCTCTTTTGATCGTTGTAAAAAGGAACTGTGGGATAATCTTTTTCAGCAATAATTTCAAACATCCCGGAAGAGCGAATTATTAGTCACGATTTTCCACGTCCCTGGCCTACAAGTCCGCCCTAACTCCACCAGACTTTTGTTTGTGAGGATATTTGAAACCTCATGAGACAGATTTTCCTTTAACGCTTTCTTATTTGGAGGATGCAATCTATCGAGAGGCAGTAAACTCAGAAAATCTGAAGACAGCTCTGAAGAACACAATGTCCCTTCTTGATTGCTTATTAGAGAATAATGGTAGACACGCAGAGATCTGATCGCCAATAAAGAATGGCAAAAAAAGTTACCTTTGTGCTATTTTTCTAAATTAATCCCTTTGCGTATCCCCCTAGATTAGAAATGAAAAGCACATACTTTGTTAATTGATATATAAACTGCAACGTGAGCGCTAAAAGATCAAAACACTTCAAGATGGGAAGAACACTCTTCTCTCAGGAATGTCATTTATCAGCTGGTCAGCCACGTGTTCCTGTATCCATATTTTTATTTACGAGCTGTTCAGGGTTGTTACAGATTACTGTTCCGGGAATTGTTGAGCTGTTTCTCTTTAACACACGATTGGTCAGAATATTCAGCGACCTTTATGATCTTGAAACACTGACAAAAACCAGATCTTACGACTACATATTCTAATAATGGGGTCTTTGAAAGGTTTCGCTTAAGTGTTTCAAGGATGTCTTCTTTGCTTCAGATGCGAAAGTTCTCATTAACTCTCCAGTCCTAGCGTGAAATTTTTGCACTCTTTAAAAGTCTAATAAACATCACAATTTCGCTGGTATTCACTGGTTAATTAGATAGATGTGCCATAGTATCAAGTGGCTTTAACACCCTAGGAACACATTCTCATCATGACACGATCTCTATGGTAAACAACACGATTTTTTAGGTCTTTTTGTTACAAAGACAAGCCGAAGTCCAAAGCTGACACTCTCTGGATTTACGACTTAGAAGTTGTCTTTTTTGACCCATTCTACATCTCACTGTAGTAGCATAGTTTTTATTCGTCCTTTTCACAAAAGTAGAAGTAGTCAAATCTGATTTTAAAAAATATATGGGAATGTCTGTATTTGTACTTAAAGATTTGGCCATCAAGGAACTACGTTGTGTGACGCATGTAGATGCTGGAACGCAAGAACCGCAAGGTAATTAAGAATACTTTCATACGTGAAGGTAATTCTTAATTACCTTCACACCACATAAGTAGAATTCCAAAGAAAGACGACGCAAAATTCAGAAGACATATACTCAATATGCTCCACGTATTTTAAAATCTGGAAAAGAAAACACATTTCCCATGTGTGCAGATGTGATTTTTCAATTTAAAATGATGAAAAACATGATGTAAACATATATTTGCAAACAAAAGAACCCTTCGTTGCATACATGAAACTTTATTGTAGAGCCCTGGATGCCCTCTGCAGCATACAGTATCGCTGAGTACCATGAGTGATGATGCATCTGCGACTAATCGAGTGATCCACAACGCATCCATCACTGATCTTCATGTAGAAGGAACTGGAGGTGATTTACATGTGGAAGAAATTGCAAGTTGTGGGCATAATCTATTCCTAAATCTGTATACCGTTTGATGGTAGAGATTGTGGATCCTCTTATCATTGGGTGTGTACAAAATGATGAGTTCTCCTTTAGCGAAAATGTCAACTGGTGAGACGTGGACACATCGAATAGTGCCCAAATCGGGAACATATAAAAATGCTGAAATCCTATTGTTCCGATTTTAATGAAATTTGGAACAGCTCAACCAACCTTTATAAAAGACCCAAATATAAAATGGAAAGGCATCCACTGAGAGTTGAAAAGCGTTCTTGCAAAAATCATTTGCATAAAATTAAAAGCTCAATGATGTACTGAATGTACAATATTAGGGTTACATGACATTATCCTTTAATTACCTATTCTTTTTTGTGTTAATATATTCTTTTCTAAGTTTAGAAAACAAGTTTCTGGGAGGAAATCTATACGAATATTGGAATCTTTTGTGGTGTTTATTGTTGAGTTACTGTCAACCTTCTATTGTAATGTAATCTACTGAAATAAAATGCAAATACCAAGTAATGTAATCTATGAGTTCATTAAGCGTTTTCTTTTATCTAGAGGCTTTTAATGACGTTAATTAAAACTTCCATTAGACAATGTCAAAGAGAATTCAGAAATTCGATAGATAAGGAATTTATTTCTCAAAAGACTTTTTGGGCTAATAGGGAGAGTAAACCTTTGTGACAGAGAAACGCGAACCTTGTACTGCAAGAAGAATTAGATCCGAAGTTAAGGCTGAAAACAAGATCAAAGATCAGATGGCGTGCTTTGCTTTAGAATTTGTAAATAATTAAGTTAAGAGCATTCGCTTGGAAATAATGCTCTGTTTATTCTAATTATACCGTACTTCGGATTTTTTTAGAAATACAAAATTAGGCAAATTCCAAATCAGTAAATTAGTCAACTTCATGTGTAGCCTATGACTATTTTCACATAGTGCGAAGAACGCATGCGACTCTTGCTCGGTCTCGGTGGGAGTCGCATGTTCCATATTCCCCCCCCCAAAAAAAAACTATTGTTTTTCATCATGAAAATCGATCATGGAATACACGAAATTTACAGAAAGGATACACTGCCTTACCATTAATATCCTGGCACCTGCCTTTAGACAAAAAGAGAGCTTTTATTGTGTCGTTTAATATTTTGTGCTGAAACCTTTTGCTTTTATGACGGCCTTCAATCTTCGCGGCCTACACTCAATCAGCTTTTTTATAAATGTCACGTGATATGTTCCTCCACTCGGCTTTTAAAGCAGCCACCAGTTCGGCCTTGTTCTTTGGGTGATCTCGACGTGCACATACCGGACGATCCAATGCATCCCAAAGATGCTTGATAGGGTTCAGATCACCCCTGTTGGCTGGCCAATCCAACTTTTCCACACCCATGTCCTCAAACCACCCTCAAACCACAACCCAAGCAGTATGGCACGGCGCGCTGTCTTGCTGATACAGGTATGGGCCTTCCCCGAAGTATTGCCATAATGTTGGAAGTGCTAAATTGTCCAGGATGTCCTGGTACTGTACAGCATTCACGATTTTGTTGATAACGACTAATGGGGCCAAGCCAAACCATGAAAGGAGTCCCATACCATGACACTGCCTCCACCAAACTTCATCGTTGGGAGGATACAATCAGGAAGGAACGGAACTGTTTCCCTGGCATTCGCCACACCCAAAAACTGCCATCAGACTGGTAGAGTGGGAATCTCGATTCGTCTGTCCATAGGACTATTTTTCACTGCTGTGCAGTCCACGATTCGCGCTCCTTACACCATGTTAATCGATGTCTAGCATTTTTTGAGGTTTTCAATCCTGTTGAGGTAATTCTGTTGAACGTGTCATCTTGCATGCTCACTTTTTGCATTTAATGATCTAAAATTGGAACAGAAACTAGGAAGATATAAAAAAGATTTCTTCTAACCTTATTTGTCTCTGATAACTTTAAATCATTGTCTTTAATATATGTGGTACTGAAATATAAAATTCTCCATCGTTTGCCTTATTTCGGTACTACATTATATTAAACTTAAGGGTCATAAAGCTTTTGGCCCTCGTGGGTAGCACAGTTGGTAGAATTGCCATTCTCCCCGCACTGGATGATCAAGACCTGAGTTCAGAAGATGATATGAGGAATTTGTATGGGCCTTTATCACAGGTGATTGAGTTAATTGGTCTCAAGTGAGGTCAGAATGATGTTTTTTTTTTCCGGAAACTCGGGTTTTTCGTCCAGCAAACAGCAAATCGTCACAAAACACATGCAATTTCCAGACAATATACAGGGAACAATATGGCCTTAGTTGATGATGCTTCTAAAACCCCACTTCAACAAAACAACAACATAAAGCTTTTCACTCACCTGTGAGATCATAATCTGGAATGTTAGACCATTTGCAGAAAAGGTTTTCTCCTATGTCCCGGATATTTCGATGATAGATACAATTTGTATGAGCTAGATGGTTAGCCCAAAATTGGGCCATGCTGCATAGCTAAAAAATAAGTGGAATTTGAAAAAATCGTTACTTCACAAGGTATGCAAAAACAAGTCATAAAAACAAGTCATAACAAGTCATAACAAGTCACAAGTCATATTTTTTGAACTTCCTGTATTTATTTATGTATTTAATTTTACAGTAGTTAATGTGTTGTGACAACACGTGTAAAACTTGGGAACTAAAAGTTTGTTGTTGGTCTTTGATGGTGTGAAAAGGAAAGCAACGAATTCCATTGAGAAGCGTGCATTCTTGTGAACAGTTTTAACCAACTGATAGTGAAACTGGGGGCAGGGCGATTTTCGAGTAAGTTTTAATACCTAAGCAAATCAGAAATTAACAGATTAGAAAGATTGGTGTTGTGTATGATCAAAAAAGGTAATTGTTTAAAGAAAGCAAAAAATACATAGCTTTCTAGTAAGATGAGGCAATATCACATACATCAAATGCGATTCTTGATTTCTTTAGTTACATCTTCAGGTTAGGGTCATCATCCCCGAATGGATATCCTGGACGCTTCGAAGTTGGATGATCCCGACCACTAATGCAATTGATTTCAGTCCGTGTAATTGTTTTCTTGTGGGGATTTCTTAAGGATAAGGGCATACAGGAATAATCCGCACTCAGCTCAATAGATGGAAGCAAAAATCGCGAGGGCGTGGAAGAAACTGAAGGAACTTTAACTGCTTTGAAAATTTCCATTTGACGCCTAAAAATTATTGTATGTACAGGTACTCCATATTGGGCAAATTTCGCTTGATTGCAACCTCACATAAATGACTAGATTTATGATATCAGATATAATGTGATTCACGGCTGATTCACCTAAGAGGATAAAGCTCTTTGGAATTAAGAATTTACAAGGGATTGCGATTGCGGGTGGGAGATCTTAGCTTGAAGAAGAGCTTAACGAATCTACAAAATGGGACTATCTTGAAAAGTGCTCTCAAAACGTTAAGTGAGTTGTTGTTTAGTTGGTTTGCTTAAGATAGGAACCAAGATATTTAAGCCCCTGAGGTACAAATGTTTGTAATACAAGTTGGAATACAAGTTGGAAATAGAAATATAAAAGTAGATTAAACGAAATATATTAATTGATTATTAAATCTATCAGTTAATTGATTAAAATAAAGAAATTGAAGCTTCGATGATCTGATATTTTTTCTAAACATAATTCTAAAAAAAATTTTAAAAAAAAATCCAAAAGAACTACATGATTTTGATATTAATGCGTTATAAAATAACCAAAATTTCAAATACAAAAAAATAGTTATTTCGTTTCTATTGATAATGTGAATTTTTTAAAAATTATTTTGCAAATTCTTTTCTTCTGTGACTCCTTAATTATTAATAATTATTAATTCTTTATTGTTCTTGAAAAATATCAACTTTTGCAGTGGAAAAGATACTGGTCCCATAAACAGAAATTCTAGTTGGCATCCAAGTCATCAGTGGAAGAACACTAGAAAAATTATCATTCTGAAATATGTAGAAACGATATTTTACCGGGAATTCTTTAAACTGATTTTACATATATACTGTACTTTTTTTCCACCTTAGATTTGACGCTTCAAGATTTTTCAATAAGACTGATTACCTTCAAAATAAGTCTGAAGTTTGGTATCCGGGTTATTCAGATCATTACATCGCACAACCGGTAGCAATCCCCTGTTAGTGTTGATTCCATCTGGTGTGCAGTGTCTACAGTGATATCAGCCCAGTACTCCATGAGTGTACTCTTCAGATTTCCGATATTCACTGCCATCAAATATCCGTTGGAGCATCTTTCCAAATGGTCCCATAGGATCCCGATTGGATTCAAATCCAAAAATCATGGGGATTCAAGAAAGATACAAACAACGTTCTTTGGTTCCATGTCAGGAGTTCATTTCTATGTATTACTGAAGTATAAAGTCAGTGTGAAATTTGACGTTTCCCCGCAATGTAGATTAGAGTACAATATACACGACAGAAACTTTTATGGGACTTTTTCATGGCGTGTCCTAAGTTTGGGCCTAGGGGAGCACTGCATGGTTTTTCTCCCAAAGAACACACATACTCCCTCTGTGTCCCTCCTTTGGATTGGTTGTACAGTATTTTAATGTTCACTATAAAATTGTTTTGTGCTATTATCGTAACTGATGGATTTTTGTTTTTATAAATTTGCCTTCATTATCATCTTCCTCCAATACGCTTTTATTCTTCTTTATTGGACCACAGTGAATTTTTGATTTAAATTATGTGCAGGCGAAACTTGCCTTTGGATGACAAACTTTATTTACTCCCAAGTTCTTAAAGTATAACATATTTTCTTATGCAAAATGTGTTTGATTCTCATAAAATATGTTTAAAATCTTAATAATTTCTTTTTAAAATCTTAAAAACTTAATTTTTAAATTTTAGTAGTTTAGTTAGATTTTTGAAAAGAAAAATATTTTTTAATGTTTAACAAACAATCTTTAAGGTATACAAGTTACTGTAATAAGCTTCTACATCAAAGAAGCACGCTCTTCTTAAAATATGTTATTTATTAAATAATCCCTTACCTGGTAAGACATTTTCAAAGGGGGCACACCATGCCGTTCTCGAAAGACGTTATGCCAGTGGAGTCCATTAATAACAAGGTCGCTTTCGGCAAAGTTTGCCATGATTTCTTCATCTTGATAATTTACACGAACTGGTCTTCCAAACAGCACCTGCAGTCAAATTAGAATTAATGAGACCTGATTTTGTTGCTGTTGGCAAAGATGGATGCAGGTATCGACAGAGGATAGAATGCAGTTCACTTTTATATCTCTTAATTACCTCTGCTCTTTTGCGTATTCAACTAACTGACACTGCTTAAGAAAAGTTTAGCTGTATTGTATAATTTGAATTGTAAATTCTCCACCACCACCAGCAACGATTGAATATTTTTGAAAATCTGGATTTTCCACTCAGTAAGCGTACTATTGCATCATTCCCGATATTCTGATATCCTAGTTTCTCGCTAATAACAAAAAAATACTTCCAAACTATGTGTGTGTGTGTGTCCGAATAGAGGTGGACAAATATGACTATCCAAAATCCTTTATTCTGCCCACCTCTGCTTGACATAACCACGGACTCTCCCAATGGTTTCCATAAAGGACCATAGACTGATTATCATTAATGGTCAGTTGAAGACATAATGAACATCATCTTCAACGGAAATAATGATCTTCAGAAGAAGAAGAAGAAGATGATGGTGACGAGCCTGAGACTGGCCACTCTTCAACTTCAGAAACCAATGATTCAATTGCTGGTGTTTGTTACTTATCTGCCAAGTTGCTAGTGAAATTGATATTTCTTAAGGGATATGTCAATTTTTAACTTAGATTTTTGGAATGCGACACGTTTCAGCCAATTTTAAATTCTTTAATTTCAGTTTTGAATATCTTAAATTTAATAAATGCCAATCATAAATTTCATTAAATAAAACTAATTATTAAGATGGAAGAAAAATCTGAAAAAACAAATTTAGTTTTGGAAAAAGCAGAGTGCATTCATGACATAAAACAATTCTTCAAAAAATTACAAATAAAAAATAGAAACATTTTATAACTAGTTTAATCAAATTCTTTTCATTGTCATCAAATCCAGAACTCAATTACATTTCCATCTCTTCCTGTCCCTGGCCCTCTACTTCAAAGTTTTAATGTTTAAAAAAATTTATTATTATTATTTTTTTAATTTAAATTTTTAAATACTAGAGGACATTTACAAAAAAACTGGTGGAGAGTGTTCCATGGAGATTAGAGGCCATCATAAAGACCCTCATCACCCTCATGGCCATGAGGGTGGTCAATATAGTGTGTCTGTATATTGGGTTTAATTAGCCGATTTGTCTGTTTTTATGGACAAAAACTCCAAGTTTACAAGACAAAAAATTATGCAGTTTGTTTCTCTCAATAAGCTTTACACTCAGTGATCACTGGATTATGAACACCCTGTTTGTAATGGACTATGCAGCATAGCTCGCAGTATAAAAAGCCGAACAGTTTCGTACGCTACAGCAGTGGTAATTTACATCTGGTCGTGCAAGCCAAGGTGATAAGGTAGTATTAGTAATGGAATGTAGTAAAGATATCATGGAGTTTCAAAGGAGAGTTTCAATTGTGGGAGCTCGTGAGTCGGTTGCTGACTCAGTTGTTTTTGTTGGGTAAACATCGGCGACTAAAGCCATGCTGCTCTGTGTATATAAACTGCGTGTGTTCTGAGGCCGATTTTTTGTTTTGCTGGAGAAAAAACCATGCTGCCCTTCGCCTGAGATCGACTAACTCAACCACGTTGTGAAAAATACTCACAAAAATTACTCCCGTCATTGACGGGATTCGAACTCAGGTCTTTTCCACCCAGTGGGCGGAGAACGGCGATCCTACCAACTGCTACTCACGAGGGCCCGGAAACTCGTGTTTTTCGTCCAGCAAACAGAAAATGGACCTCAGAACACATGAAATTTACATATAATATACACGGAGCAACATGGCCTTAGTCGCCGATGCTCCTAAAAAACCAACAACAACAACCAACGTCTTAAGAGATCTAGTGGAGTCAATGCCTAGGCGAAAAGCAGGTGTTATCCGTGAGAACGTTGACCAAACAGGTGTATCAATCAAAATGACGTAGACGAAAATGCTGATGTTACTCGGAGTTGAATCTATCTTCCTAGAATACCTACCACCTAAATAAAGGTAAATAACGCGTCCACGTAATCAGGCCATGTCATCCTTGCCTGTATGCTTTAATCTGTGTGATGTGTGGCCTCCGTGGGAATCTTCTGATTAAGAATTTTTTCTTTTTCTTTTTTCTTTTTTTTGGCACCCTCACACCTCCAAAGCCCACTTTTGCTACCTGACTCGTATATGTCACAGAAGATTGCTCAGGAATTGAGGATAATTATATTTTCCCCTAGTTAGCATCAAGGATTATTATAATAAAACAAAATTTTATCTGAGCAGTCAAGGCGTATGTATCTCTGAATAACCAAACTCGTATACACTTTAAACTTGATAATGAATAACATAACATACATAGATTATTTCAGAAATGCTTAGTTCTTACTACTATGCACTCCAATAGTTTTGCTTATTAGACACGAGGATACTTGAAACAGGATTCCATTCTCTTCTCTTAATTTCCCATTTAACTCAATTATACAATTTCTATTTCTCATTTCTCTCTTGTACGTAACACTGAATACAGGGTTCCATTTCTTAATTCATCACATTATTTTCCGCTCCTATCACAATACATTTCAAATATACTTCTAATTCATTAATTACCTTTCTTATTATTAACTTTCACGTATATTATAGTTACATAATTCTCCCTTCCTATTACATCATACCCGGAGTTACTCTTAATACCTTATTCATCTTTCCCTTACACCATAATCTGCAACATTCACAAAACCCATCTGTCCTTACCACATCAAAACTAAAATTACTGTAACACAGAGCGAAAACGGATACCAAAAATAGATTGTGACAAGTTTAATAATAGGAATATACATAGATTAGATTAGATACATACAAACAAAAAAATTTCGGCTGTTTTGTCAACCTTCCTCAGTTAAACTGACAGTTAAGAATGGAGTATGAGGGAGTGCACTGCCAATCTTGTACGTGAAGTGCGTGATTAATTGTTGGATATTGAAATCTGTGGCTGTGATGCATGCGAACGTTGCCAGCGTTTGTCAATAAATAGTCAGGATTGCTGTTTCGATGATAGGGTGGACTTGACATCCACGGTTCCTGCTGACTGAGGTATTGGAACATTTGATGTTCAACGACTCCAACCAGGCGCGTCGTCGATAGTGGCGGGACTTATCCACGATCACGACATCGCGGTGTGGGTCAATGTCGTGGTGGGTTGCCCAAACGTGTTCGGCAATAGCTGAGTGCTCCACATCCGCTAAGCGGATTGCTCTTTTGTGTTCGGAAAGGCGTTTTTCGAGCCGTCTCCCAGTTTCCCCGATGTAGCAGCTAGTGCAGTCACGGCAAGAGATGCGGTAGACGCTTTGTAGTATGGTGGGGACCGGTGTTTTTACCTTAGAGATGAGGGATCGTAATTTTCTGCTTGGGAGTTGTACGCATTTTATCCCATGTGATTTTAAGACTCTACAAACCTGTTGTGATAGGTTTGGGTAGTATGGGATAAAGGCGCTCGCGGCTGAGTCATTACCTTGGATGTTTCTGTTGGTCGCTACGTGGCCATGTGTCTGTAGGTCACACCTGTCAAGAGTATTGATGGGATAGCCACACCTCGTAAGATCCGCCTTGACTTTAGCAATTTCGGTGCGCCTCTCATTTACAGAGCTAGAGTGTGTCCAGGCACGAGTTAGCAAGGTTTGTGCAGTGGCAAGAAGCCACTGCACGATGGCTACGCGCGTGTGCTGATCGGAAGTTGGTAAATTGGCCAGCACACATTGGTTTACAATGGACAGTTGTCTTCAAGCGCGTGCCCTCGCACCGGACAAGGGTGTCTAAGTATGGTATGGTGTTGTCCGACTCTAGCTCGATGGTGAATTTTATGAAAGGCGACAGAGAATTGAGGTGGTCTAAGATTCGGTCACCTGAATTTCTGGGGATAACCACGAACACATCGTCCACGTAGCGACACCAAAAGGTAATGGGATCTGGTACATTCGTAAATGAACGACCCTCTAATTCCTCCATCGCGATGTTTGCCGTGACCGAACTAACCGGTGAACCCATGGCTGTGCCGTGCACTTGTTGGTAAATGGAGTCGTTGAACATGATTGCACCGCCTGTTAAGCACAGTCTGAGGGCGGGG